>NC_044555.1:124653624-124987362 GCF_007565055.1 Rhinopithecus roxellana | reverse complement strand
GTTGGCCAGGCTGGTCTCGAACTCCTGACCTCAGGTGATCCACCCATCTCGGCCTCTGCCTGGCCCAGAACAAGGTTTTAACTCATGTGGCTGTGCCACTTGAATCATGCTGAGATTTTCAAGGGACTTGGAAGTGGTTCAGGAGACTAGGGAGGCCCTTTCAGAGGCAGCAAGGCCCCTTCCAGTGAGGCATTGAGGGATGGTGTATAAAGGAGGGGCCTCTTTAAGGTAAGGCGGCAATTATGTTCCCTCAGGTGGTACAAGCGGATAAATACTGGCCTCTCTCTGCATCTGCTGGTGACAGTTGCAGAAGCAGCTGAGCCTTGCTTTCCAGGGAGCTCTCAGCACATCTGCGCTCTCTCCTCTGCCGCCAGCACACACTGAGGGTGGGCTCAGTCAGCTTCCCTCAAGGGGTGGGAGCTGCTCCAGCTATTCTGGGCTGGGCATCCATCCCTGGCACTGCTCTAGGTGGTGGTGCTCAGAGCAGCATCTGGTCCTGGGCTCTCTGATGGAAGGACCCTGGCAAGACAGTCCCCAGGCTGGATCCAGGGGCCTGAGCAAATGAGCAGGTATTGGGGAAAAGGATAGTTTGGGGGGCCCAGTGGCAAGATGCTATAGCCCCAAAGACAGGACAGCAGAGTCAGCTGGCTGTGTGGTCCCCAGCTTCTGTCTAAGGCAAGGACATCCTGAAGACTCCTTTGGCCCAGAGCTGACCGAAGTGTCAACCCACTAGGCTTCCTGGAGGTATCCAGTCTGCGGCATCTGATTCAGGGCGGAATGTACTAGACAGGCCTCCTGGGTAGTGAATGGCCTGCTGGCCAAGCCCCCATGGGTCAGGGAAACTGGCTGGGGTAAACCTGGCATCCCTACAAGAGTCCCAGAGCTGGGAACTGGCTAGAAAGACAGTGTAATATCATAGAAAGAGCCGAAACTTGACGTGAGACAGATCCCCATTCATCACTTACTACATTGGACAAGTCACTAAGTCTCAGTGCATCCATGTTCTTTGTTTGTACAATGGAAATCAGCCAGGCATGGTGTCTCACTCTTGTAATCCCAATACTTTGGGAGGCCAAGGCAGGAGGATCACTTGAGCCCAGGGGTACAAGACCAGTTTGGGCAACATGGCAAGACCCCATCTCTATACAAAAACCGTTTTCTCTCTCTTTTTTTTTTTTTTTTTTTTTTGAGACAGAGTCTTGCTCTGTCACCCGGGTTAGAGTGCAGTGGTGCCATCTTGGCTCACTGTAACCTCCACCTCCTGGGTTCAAGTGATTCTCCCACCTCAGCTTCCCGAGTAGCTGGGACTACAGCCGCGTGCCACCACGCCCAGCTAATTTTTGTATTTTTAATAGAGATGAGGTTTTCCCATGTTGGCCAGGCTGGTCTCGCTGGTCTCAAACTCCTGACCTCAGGTCATCTGCCTGCCTTGGCCTCCCAAAGTGCTGGGATTACAGACGTGAGCCACCACGCCCAGCCAAAACTTTTCCTTAATTAGCCAAGTGTGGTGGCACACACCTATGGTCCTAGCTACTCAGGAGGCTGAGACAAGAGGATCGCTTGAGCCTAGGAGTTTGAGGTTGCAGTGGGCCATCATCACACCACTGCACTCAAGCTTGGGCAACACAGCGAGATCCTGTCACTAAAAATAAATAATAAAAAATAAAAATAGAGGCCAGGTGTGGTGGCTCACACCTGTAATCCCAGCACTTTGGGAGGCCGAGGTGGGCAGACCACAAGGTCAGGAATTTGAGACCGACCTGACCAATATGGTGAAACCCCATCTCTACTAAAAATAAATAAATAAATAAATAAATAAATAAATACAAAAATGAGCTGGGCATGGTGGTGCGCACCTGTAATCCCAGGTACTCGGGAGGCTGAGGCAGGAGAAGCGCTTGAACCCGGGAGGCGGAGGTTGCGGTGAGCCGAGATCACACCACTGCACTCTAGCCTGGGCGACAGAGTGAGACTCTGTCTCAAAACATACATACATACATACATACATACATACATACATACATACACAAACAAATAAATAAATGGAAATCATTATCCTGCTCCATAGGGTTGAAAGAGCATTAAATGAGCTAGTGAATGAATGTAGAGTGTTTTAGCATGGTGCCTGGTACATTATAGGCATTCACATGCTAGTAATTATTTCTCCAGGTTCTGTCTCTGTAGCACAGGAAAAGTCCCAAAGGTACAAATGTAGATAGTGAAGGGGAGCCGTAGAAGAAAGATAGGGACCAACATGATTAGTTCCAGAGACACAGTAAGGCCAAATGATGCTGGAGGCACTCTCCTTCCTTTGAATCCCTCCACTCCTCACCAACCTCACAGAAAAAAGAGTCTCATGATTCTCTGACCTCCTGGGTCCCCTTCTACTGGGTATGCTGTGGGTCAAGGCCATTCCCGTATCCTCTCCCTCAATCTGAGGGAGGCCTGAGCACCTTCATACAACCGTGCTGTTGCCATCATTCAGTTCTGGGGCTGCAAAAGAGATCTCACTAGCTATTTGAGACCAGACTGAACAACATAGCGAAAGTCCATCTCTACAAAAAATAAAAATAAATTATCTGGACATGGTGGTACATGTCTGTAGACCCAGCTACTCGGGAGGTGGAAGGGGGAGTTGCCTGGGTTGAGATGTCGAGGCTGCAGTGAGCCAAGATTGTGCCACTGCACTCTACCCTGGGTGACAGAGTGAGACCTTGTCTCAAAAAAATAAAATAGGAGGCTGGGCATGGTGGCTCACGCCTGTAATCCCAGCACTTTGGGAGGCTGAGGCCGGTGGATCACTTGGGGTCAGGAGTTTGAGACCAGCCTGGCCAACATGGTGAAACCTCGTCTCTACTAAAAATACAAAAATTAGCTGGGCTTGGTGGTGCACCTGTAACCCCAGCTACTCAGGAGGCTGAGGCGGGAGAATCACTTGAACCCGGGACGCGGAGGTTGCAGTGAGCTGAGATTGTACCACTGCACTCCAGCCTGGGCAATAGAGTGAGACTCCATCTCTAATAATAAAATAGGAAAAGAAACGAAAACTCCCAGTCATGGCCCATAGGGCCCCCGTAGACCTAGCCTTACCTATTTCTGTACCTCATTTCTTGCCACTCTCCTTTGCTTGCTCTATTCCAGCTATCCCCATACTGGCCCCCTTTCTGTCCCTCAAACACACCAACGTTACACCACCTGCCTCTGGATCTTGACATTTGCTGTTTCTGCTGCTTGGGGTTCTCTTCTCCCTTTTTCTTTTCTTCTTCTTCTTTTCCTTTTTTTTTTTTTTTTTTTTTTTTTTTTTTTTTTTTTTTTTTTTTTTTTTTTTTGAGACAGAATCTCACTCTCTCACACAGGCTGGAGTGCACTGGTGCGATCTTGGCTCACTGGAGCCTTCACATCCCCAGCTTAAGGGTTCCTCCCACCTCAGCCTTCTGAGTAGCTGGAACTACGGGTACGCAACATTGCACTGGGCTAATTTTAGTGTTTTTTTTTCTAGAGACAGGGTCTCACCATATTACCCAGCCTGGTCTTGAACTTCTGGGCTCAAGCAGTCCTCCCACCTTGGCCCCCCAAAGCTCTGAGATTACAGGCATGAGTCACTGCACGTGTCCCTGGTTGCTTTTCTTCATTCATTTCTCAACTTAAGTGGCATCTCTTCAAAGATGTCTTTTGTGCCACTCCAGCAATATGTTGCCCTCCCCCACGTCTGTCACCTTCAATTCATTTACCCTGTTTTGAGAGTCCTTATCACTCTCTCAAATGAACTTGTTTAGGGGCCTCATTTCTTGTTTAGTGTCTGTCTCCTTTAGGAGAGCAGGACTTTGTTCATGTATGTAACACCAGGATTCAGAATAGTGGCACATAGTGGGTTCTCAATGAATGTTTGTTG
Organism: Rhinopithecus roxellana; assembly: GCF_007565055.1. NCBI lineage: Eukaryota > Metazoa > Chordata > Mammalia > Primates > Cercopithecidae > Rhinopithecus > Rhinopithecus roxellana. Next base: position 124,983,470 of record NC_044555.1, on the reverse strand, counting down.
AAAGCCTAGAAGGTGGCCAGGCACAGTGGCTCACGACTGTAATCCCAGTACTTTGGGAGGCCGAGGTGGGCAGATCACCTGAGGTCAGGAGTTCGAGACCAGCCTGGCCAACATGGTGAAACCCCATCTCTAGAAAAATACAAAAATTAGCTGGGCATGGTGGTGGGCACCTGTAATCCCAGCTACATGGGAGACTGAGGCAGGAGAATTGCTTGAACCCGGGAGGTGGAGGTTGCAGTGAGCCAAGATTGTGCCATTGCACTCCAGCCTGGGTGACAAGAGTGAAACTCTGTCTCGAAAAAAAAAAAAGAAAGAAAGAAAGAGAAAAGAAAAGAAAGAAAAGAAAAGAAAAAAAAAGAAAAGAAAGCCTAGAAGGTGTCAGAGGCGATCCTGGTTAGAGGACTCATAACACTAGGAATGTTGTCATCCTTGGCCCCTGTAACTGAAGAAAGAGGCCTGACCAAGAGGGGCCTGGACTCAAACTGAAATGTACCCATTAGGACAGACAAATGCACCTGTAGTAACTGAGCAGTGGCCTAGCCCTGCAAGCCAGGTGATGGCAACCAAAAGGCAACACAACAGCAGGTTGTGTCCTGAGCAAGGAGTCAGCGTCTGGAGTGTGAGACAAGGTAATGGGATGTTCCATCTGGGAGAGGCATAGCAACCAGGCTTCCAGCACACAGCTCATCCACAGACAATGGGAGCCCAGCCCTTTGGGGGAGATTCTGGGGCTGGGAGTTGGATGGGGACAACTAGTAAGAAAAGCAGCTCTAACTGGAGTGGTAGGCAGATTCCAAAGACTGAGATCCAGGCAAAAGTCAAGTGATGAGAACCAGACTGGTGACTGGACTGAGTCTGAGGCCACTGGGGGCTGGACTGAGTCTGAGGCCAGGTGGGGATGGGATGCGGTAGAGAGGGCTGCAAGGATGAGCCAGGCAGGACCAGACAAGCTCTTTATTTGGGTGGGAAGCACATCTGGTGTGTGTTACCCTTCACTGTCTAGGAACAGAGCTCCACACGCCTAACAGAGGAAAGTGTTCAGGAGCTGTCTTCCCAAGACCCCCTCAGAGCGGGATTCCAACAAGAGAGACCCCTGAAGGAGCACACCATCTTTCATGCAAAGAAATTCACCTGGAGCTATTGTAGACAAGTCTTTACTAGCCACTTTTAGTTACTTTCACAATTGGACAAGGAGCTTTCGTATCAATAATAGGACCAGATGTATAAGAAATAACTATAGGACTCGCCTGCTGGAAAACTACCAAGAGCTCTCATTGGCTCAGAGAGCAAGTCCGGGGTGGGCGCGGTGGCTCATGCCTGTAATCCCAGCACTTTGGAAGGCTAAGGCAGGCGAATCACCTGAGGTCAGGAGTTGGGACCAGCCTGGCCAACATGGCGAAACCCTGTCTCTACTAAAAAATACAAATGTTAGCTGGGCGTGGTGGCGGGTGCCTGTAATCCCAGCTACTCAGGAGGCTGAGGCAGGGAGAACTACTTGAACCCGGGAGATGGAGGTTGCAGTGAGCTGAGATCACGCCACTGCACTCCAGTCTGGGCAACAGAGCAAGACTCTGTCTCAAAAAAAAAAAAAAAAAAAAAAAAAAACTCCAAACTGTTCTGCCTGATGCACAAGCCCTCCCCAATCTCAGCTCCCACTAGCGCTGTTCAGCTCTCCTTGGGCCAGATCCCCAGTTGTCCTCTCTTCCAACTTCCAAGGTCATTCCTGCCCCCCTGATTTTGCCCACTCTTCTCCCCTCTTCTTTACCAATCTAAACCTTACACGTTAGTTAACATACAAAACAAATCTAAGTATTTTCCTGTGAGCCCTCCCTGATATTGAATATATAATGCTCTCACTTCCCACTGCACAACCTCACACTTGGTAATGTTGTCTAGTTTTTGTTTGCATGTAGTTTCAGTGTGTACATAGTTCCTGCAACTAGATCATAGGGTCTCTGAACATAGGGAACGTATCCTCTTGTAACATTTCTTCCCTAGCACCTAGCAAAGGCCTAGGGACATGATAGATGTTTGTTGCTTGAGCCCTGCCTATCCAAGAAAGGGTGGGGGTGGGGGTCACAGTGGGAACAGCCTTAGGGTTCAAGACTGATTAATGAAAAATAGGAAGCAGAATCTAACTATTCTGGAAGTAATCGGGCCCATTGAACGAACTGTCCCTTTTTTTTTTTTGACACGGTTTCACTCTGTCACCCAGGCTGGAGCTCAGTGGCACAATCTGGGCTCCCTGCAACCTCCACCTCTCGGGTTCAAGTTATTCTCCTGCCTCAGCCCTTAAGTAGCTGGGATTACAGGCATGTGCCACCATGCCTGGCTAATTTTTATATTATTAGTAGATACGGGTTTTCGCCATGTTGGCCAGGCTGGTCTCGAACTCCTACCTCAAGTGATCTGCCCGCCTCAGCTTCCCAAAGTCTTGGTATTACAGGCGCGAGTCACTGCGTCCGGCCATACTTTTTATTTTTAAACTGGAAAATACGGAGAGAGTAGTCTATCTGGGCATTCAAGGCACATATCTAGGGAACCTAGGAAATACCAGTGAATCCACATCTCCTTTCAAGACTTCTCTATGTCACTCTGCCTGTACTTGCTCTCTAGAAAAACATATCTGGCCTGTGCCCCAACCCCACCGGGTGTTTCTGCCCACTGATTACACTGAGTGAGAGAATGAATTAGTCCTGAAGAATTGACTCAAATGATGAGAATTTCAGAAAGCCTAGAAAGCTGGCAGGGAGTGTGCCACTGGCATGGGGAATATTACTCTAGTAAGACAAACTGCCTGTTCCACTCATCACAATCAGGAATGTCTTGGAGGAAAGCAAGACAAAAAGCCATGTGATAATCTATACAAATTTTATTTTGATATCAATTTGTATGGAAACAAGCAGGTGTCAGCATTATGCAGGCACAGAAAAAAGGGAAAGAAAAACTCCAGTGATAATTTATCTTGTATTTACACCGTTTGGTTTCAACAAGGACAGGAAGCTTTACTGTTAGCTTCCTGTGGGAACTCCAGTTTCTGCACCTTCCCCTGCTGCCTCTCAGCATCACGATACAGCAGGGATTTCTGGGCCTTCAATCGGCAAGCCAGGCACATGAAAATCGACTCCACGTTCTGGCTCTCTTTGGGGTCCTTGGCCGATGTCTCAAACAAGAGCATGTTGTGGGCATCAGCAAATTTCAGGGCTAAGTTGGAGGGCACCTGGATCTGTTCCCTCAAGTCACACTTGTTTCCCACAAGCACTTTGGGGACTAGTGGGGGCACAGCATGCCCATTGCATTCTTGGATCCACATTTTGAGGTTGGTGAAAGATGTCATCTTGGTAACGTCATAGACGAAGACCACAGCATGTACATTGCGGTAGTAATGCTCGACCATGCTTTTGCGGAAACGTTCCTGACCTGCTGTGTCCCACACCTGAACCTGGAACATACAAAAACGCAGAGACGGAGTCAGAAAAGGGAACATGAACAGAGAGGAGAAAACATGGTTTTGTAGCACTATAAAAATGAAGTGACAGGACGGGTGCAGTGGCTCATGCCTGTAATCCCAGCACTTTGGGAGGCCGAGGCGGGCGGATCACCTGAGGTCGGGAATTCGAGACCAGCCTGACCAACATGGAGAAAGTTCGACTCTACTAAAAATACAAAATTAGCCAGGCGTGGTGGCGTGTGCCTGTAATCCCAGCTACGGGGGAGGCTGAGGCAGGAGAATCACTTGAACCAGGGAATCGAAGGTTGCGGTGAGCCGAGATCGCGCCATTGCACTCCAGCCTGGGCAAAAAGAGTGACACTCCATCTCAAACCAAAAAAAAAAAAAAAAAATAGAAAAAGAAAAAAAAAATTGAGTGACAAGCCATGACACAGGAAGTGGTTCTTTGACAGATGAGCAGAATGGACTTATCAAAGCATAAAGAGAAGTTTCAGGATTTGTCAAGTTTTTCTTAAGATTGTTAACTGAAAATTTTGAGTTGAAAAAAATCTTAAGATTTTTAGTTGAAAAACTGGATGTAAATTGGTCAACTTTTCTGGAGAGCAATTTGGCAATATTATCAAGAACCTCAAAAATGTTCATAACTCTTAGGACCTGAAATCTCACTTCCAGAAATCTATACAAAAGAAATAGGGATGTGGTCAAAATTTTGTACTAATATTTTACAGTGTTATTTAGAATTTTTTTAAAAACAGGAAAAACCTAAATGCTCACCAGAAAAGGAATAGCTAAAGTTCATGTCTATACAGTGGGGCCGGGCACAGTAGCTCATGCCTGTAATCCCAGCACTTTGGGAGGCCAAGGCGGGTGGATCACCTGAGGTCAGGAGTTTGAGACCAGCCTGGCCAACATGGTGAAATTCCATCTCTACTAAAAATACAAAAAAAAAAAAAACAAAAAAAAAACAAAAACATAGCCAGGCCTGGTGGTGCATACCTGTAGTCCCAGCTACTCGGGAGGCTGAGACATGAGAATCACTTGAACCCAGGAGGCGGTGGTTGCAGTGAGCTGAGATCGTGCCACTGCACTCCAGCCTGGGTGACACAGTGAGACTCCGTCTCGAAAAGAATAAATAAAAATGAAAATATATCTGTACAGTGGGATATTATGCAGCCATTAAAAATAATGTTTTCAAAGACTAAATTGTAAGAGAAATGCTCACAAAATACAAGTAAGTGAAAATGCAGAATACAGAATTTTTCTTTTTTCTTTTTTTTTTTCTTTTTTCTTTTTTTTTGAGACAGAATTTCATTCCTGTTGCTGGGGCTACAGTGAAATGGCACGATCTCAGCTCACTGCAATCTCTGCCACCTGGGTTCAAGCAATTCTCCCACCTTAGACTCCTGAGTAGCTGGGATTACAGGCATGCACCACCACGCCCGGCTAATTTTGTATTTTTAGTAGAGATGGGGTTTCTCTATGTTGGTCAGGCTGGTCTTGAACTCCCAACCTCAGGTGATCTGCCTGCCTCGGCTTCCCAAAGCGCTGAGATTACAGGCATGAGACACCACGCCCAGCCTCAACATTTTTAATATGCTATGGTCTCAATTTTTTGTTTTAAATGTTAAACATAAATATATGCAAAGCACAGACTGGAAGTGTACACACCAAAACATTAATGGCTATTTATCAGCAAGGAGACTATAGTGATATTTATTTTCTTCTTTTTAAATATTTTTCCTTATTTTCTTCTGCAAGTATGCATTACTTCAGGGTTTATTTGGTTTTTTGTTTTTGTTTTTGTTTTTGTTTTTGAGATGGAGTTTCACTCTTGTCGCCCAGGCTGGAGTGCAATGGCTTGATCTCAGCTCACTGCAACCTCCACCTCCCGAGTTCAAGCAATTCTCCTGCCTCAGCCTCTCGAGTAGCGGAGATTACAGGTGCCTGCCACCACGCCCAGCTAATTTTTGTATTTTTAGTAGAGACGGGGTTTCACCATGTTGGCCAGGCTGGTCTCGAACTCCTGAACTCAGGCGATCCACCCACCTCGGCCTCCCAAAGTGTTGGGATTACAGTCGTGAGCCACTGCACCCGGCATTGCATTACTTTTTATTTAAAACATATATATATATATATATTGTAGAGACAGGATCTTGTTATGTTGCCAAGGCTAGTCTCGAACTCTTGGCCTCAAGCAATCCTCCTGCCTCGGCCTCAAAATGTGCTGGGATTACACGCATGAGCCACTAGCCTGCATTACTTTTTAAAGAAAACAGAGTTAGTGTTAAAATCTCACCTTCAAACCCTATTTATTTATTTGTTTATTATTTTGAGACGGGAGTCTTGTTCTGCCGCCCAGGCTGGAGTGCAGTGGTGCGATCTCAGCTCACTGCAACCTCCGCATCCCAGGTTCAAGAGATTCTACTACCTCAGCCTCCTGAGGAGCTGAGACTACAGTCTTGCACCACCATGCCCGGCTAATTTTTATAGTTTTAGTAGAGAAGGGGTTTCACCATGTTGGCCAGGCTGGTCTTGAACTCCTGACCTCAAATGATTGAGCCTCCCAAAGTGCTGGGATTACAGGACTGAGCCACCATGCCCAGCCTCCAATTTAATTTTAAGTTCACTTTTTGGTTATGTAAAAGGTAACTTAATTCACTGAATTTTTCTTCTGTATCTCAGCTTTTGGGATAAAGGCCAAATTGTGAAGAAAAAAACTGCTATCTGTAACATATGCAAAGACAAAACTCCCAGGAGATATACATTCAGCCCAATATATTTCCTTTTATATATCCAACGTCTTGGACAAGGGAGATTCATGCTCAGAATGATGGTCCCAAGGCCCTATACAATTCTCAGTTATCAAAGAAAATTTGATTATGGCCACTAATTGACTGCTATGGCTCTTAAAACGAAGTATAGCCTTTATTTGGAGTTAGCAGTCAGTAAGTATAATCTAGTAAATATAATTGAATCTGTCGGCTGAGTGAAGATTTTACAGGGCCCTAGAGTCATCATTCCAAATATCAGTTTTCATTGTCCAGGCTCCCCGTCATCTCCCTCTATTGACACGGTTTCCAAGTTCCTCTGGCAAGACCTTCAGATTGAACCCTTCTTCTATTCCGATTTCTGTGTCCCTCGGCCCTCGGCCAGACTCCTCTCTCCTCACTCCTGGACTAGAGCAAAGTATTTTGGATAGTGGATGTTTCCATTGCAGGGTCTCTTGAACACTGCTTGCTTGCTTGCTTGCTTTTTTTTTTTTTTTTTTTTTTTTTTGAGATGGACTGTGGCTCTGTTGCCCACGCTGGAGTGCAGTGGCGCAATCTCAGCTCACTGCAACCTCCACCTCCCAGGTTCAAGCAATTCTCCTGCCTCAGCCTCCCAAGTAGCTGGGATTACAGGCGTGTGCCACTGCACCTGGCTAATTTTTGTATTTTTAGTAGAGACGGGTTTTGCTATATTGGCCAGACTGGTCTCGAACTCGTGACCATAGGTAACGAAAAAGTGAACTTAAAAATAAATTGGAGGCCGGGCACGGTGGCTCACGCCTGTAATCCCAGCACTTTGGGAGGCTGAGGCGGGCGGATCACGAGGTCAGGAGATCGCAACCATTCTGGCTAACATGGTGAAACCTCGTCTCTACTAAAAAATACAAAAAAATTAGCCGGGCGTGGTGGCAGGTGCCTGTAGTTCCAGCTACTCCGGAGGCTGAGGCAGGAGAATAGCGTGAGCCCAGGAGGCGGAGCTTGTAGTGAGCCAAGATTGTGCCACAGCACTCCAGCCTGGGTGACAGAGCTAGACTCCGTCTCAAAATAAAAAATAAAAAGTAAATAAAAACAAATAAATTGGAGGCTGGGCATGGTGGCTCACTCCTGTAATCCCAGCACTTTGGGAGGCCCAATCAATCCTGATCCACCTGCCTCAGCCCCTGAAAGTGCTGGGATTACAGGCGTGAGCCCCTTGCCCGACCTCTGAATACTACTTTCTGACCAGTTTTCCTCAATCCCTGCTTGTATCAGCATGCCATTCACCTCTTCAGGAAACTACTGTAGCCCTCTACTGCATGTGGCATCACATGGATTCCAAATGTGGAATTCTGTCTGCCATAATTTCACCCTTCCCAACCTGGTTTCAAGCTACTCAGCCACACCTGGTTGATTCCCTCCTCTGTACTTTGGGTCATGCTAGTCTACTCCTCCCCTATAGAATCGGCTGCCCCCTCATTGCCCTATCCAAATCTCACTCATTCTTCAACGTTAAGCTCATGCTTCTGGCTTCTTCCTCAAACCTTCGCCAACTTCCCTTCAATTTTCTTTTCTTAGGAATCTCTGTTGCACTTTGAGTCTGCATCATACCATTTCGAATAGATTTATGTTTTCTAATTGTCTCGTCAGTGCTCTTGGCATCTCTCCAGCAAGACTGTAAGCAGTCTTTTTCTGCATCAGACCACACTCGTCACTGAGGTTGTCACCATCATCATTATCAGCAGCAGCCACGTTATCAAAAGGCAGTGATGGCCTGAACCACTGAAACTACAAGCAGTCTGGCATCCTAGATATCTGCCAAGGCGATTTCAGAGGGAACGTCTGACTGTGATCACACAGAAAAAACATAAGTCCTCAAAGACTGATTTGCTTCTGCAAGCAAGAGACAGAAAAGATGTTCGTTTCTTCCACCTCTCCATGGTGTTCTGAACAGGAAGAAAGGGAGAACAGACCACAGGAGGAATGGAGGTCAGTAGGAAGACAGCAGGCATAGCCCAGGAATATCATTACCACTTGGCTCCTGATCCCCACTCCCCACCCCACCCCCCAGCAGTCTTCACTCTTGCCTTTTGCCTCTGAAGAAGGCTGAATCCCTACCAGCCCTCAGGCATGTGGCAGATGCTTTAACACCATGAGCTCAGGACTCTAAAAATACCTGCCACTAGCAGGAACACGGGTGGGAGTGTGTGAGGTGTTTGAGGCTGAGTGAGGTTGGCCATTTGGCTTTTCTTTGGCTTCATAATTGCATATGCCGCCCAAGTTGCCGGAACTGCCAGGAGGGCCCTCTCTGCTAGAGACCTCCTCTGTCTTTCCAATGCTATTGGGAGCCTTGAAGCTTTTATTTGGAGGCTCCAAATTTAAACTGCAGGCACTGCTCCCTTCCAGCTCTTTGTAAACCCCACCCTGAGTTCTTTGCAGACGTGTCTGTCATGAGAGGGGAGCCAGGAAGCAGGCTGCTCGCAGCAGAAAATAGAAGAACCAGTGGTGTGGCCTCAGAAGCATCAGAAAGGAAGATCACAGCAGGCAGGTTCCCTAAACACATGAAATGATCTCATTAAAAAAAAAAAAGTCGCCGGGCGCGGTGGCTCACGCCTATAATCCCAGCACTTTGGGAGGCCAAGGAGGGTGGATCGCAAAGTCAGGAGATCGAGACCATCCTGGCTAACACGGTGAAACCCCGTCTCTACTAAAAAATACAAAAAATTAGCTGGGCGTGGTGGTGGGCACCTAGTCCCAGCTACTCGGGAGGTTGAGGCAGGAGAATGGCGTGAACCCGGGAGGCGGAGCTTATGGTGAGCTGAGATCGCACCACTGCACTCCAGCCTGGGCTACAGAGCGAGACTCTGTCTCAAAACAAACAAACAAACAAACAAAAACATCAGACAGGGTCTCACTCAGTCACCCAGGTTGGAGTGCAGTGGCATGATCTCAGCTCATTGCAGCCTCAACTTCCCCAGACTCAGGTGATCCTCCCACCTCGGCCTCCCGAGTAGCTGGGACTACAGGCATGCACCACCACACCTGGCTAATTTTTGTATTTTTTGTAGAGATGGGGTTTCCCCATGTTGCCCAGGCTGGTCTCAAACTCCTGGGCTCAAGTGATCTGCCCGCCTGGGCCTCCCAAAGTGCTGGGACTCTAGGTGTGAGCCACTACGCCTGGTCTCTCTCTCTCTCTCTCTCTCTCTCTCTCTCTCTCTCTCTCTCTCTTTCCAGACAAGATCTCATCATGTCACCCAGGCTGGAGTGCAGCAGTGCAATCATGGCTCACTGCAGCCTCGACCTCCTAGGCGCAAGCAATCCTCCCTCCTCAGCTTTCCGAGTAGCTGGGACTACAAGCATGCACCAGCACACCCAACTAATTTTCATATTTTTTTTTTTTTATTTCGTAGAGATGGAGTCCTCCTTATGTTGCCCAGGCTGGTCTGGATCTCCCGGGCTCAAGCAACTATCCTGCCTCGGCCTCCCAAAGTGCTGGGATTACAAGTGTGAGCCACCTTGACTAGCAGTGATCTCATTTTGTTTGAGAGTTAGGTGTTCCTGTTCTCAGCATCTTCATAAAACCCTGGCCCCCGCCAAGCAGTGAACGCATCTCCTTCCTCTTTTGCAGCTGCCTCTCCTCTCACCCTTTCCTCCTTTCCTGTGGGCACCACATCCATACAGTGTATGGGGGTGAAGACTGCCTCTTAGCCACATACATGTACCCCAGATCCTTGTTTCTCTCAGATGGCCAATGGAGTATAGTGAAGTCAAATCAATTTGGGTGCAGATCTCGGCCCAAGTCATGTTAGTAAATGACTTGTTGGGTGTCCTTAGGTAAGTTAGGTGCCCTTAGGTAAGTTAGGTGTCCTTAGGTAAGTTACTTGCTCTGTCTTCAGTGTCCTCATCTGGAAAGTGATGATAACAATAGTAAGGTAGGGATGCTATGAGGATTAGTAGTCCTTGTAAGTACACGACCCAGTGCGTAATACTCCCTTCTTTCATGGCCTGAAATCTCCACCATTAAGTCTAGATGGGCAACAGTTTGAGCAGGCACTGTTGGAAAGGCAGCAAGCATCCCAGCTCTTCTGCTCAGAAGCTGAGTAAATGCCAGACAAGTCTTTTAATCTCCCTGAACTGAGCCTTGTTTTTCTCACCTCTACAATGGGACCTTGATCCTCCTATGGTTGCTGGGATGATCCAGTGAAATAACACATGAGAAAGGACTTTTGGAAAATGTCAAGCACTCTGCAAATATTAGTTGTTGCTCTGGTCTCAGAAAGGCCATCAAGCCCTCTTCTGTCGGTATGGTTCCTTGAATCCATTGGTTTCTCATCCTGGAAATCATAGAAAGCTTGGCTTCTCGAAGGTGAGACAGAGCTAAAGGCCATCCAGTGGGGAGGGGGAGGAGAGAGGAATGCTGGCAACATGCCATGGGTGGCCCGGGGGCAGGCCCGAACTGATGAGGTGCTAGAGGAGGATGGAGGGGCACAGCGTGGGGAACTGCCAAAGAGAAATCTAACCTTTTGAACTATTTTCTGGGTGAGCTTCAGCAAGCCCCCCACCCCCTGCATGTGCTCTTAGCTGACAGGGGGATTTCTTTTCCCTTGGAAACATAACTGGCATCTTTCTATAGATGAGGCATGAATGTCCTTTTGTTGGAGGCTGATGGGGGAGGGTAGAAGTGCAAAAAAAGGAGACAAATACATCTGTAACCTTTGGAGCACGCCCCAGTGGATGATGGGAAAAGTTTAAAAGAAACCTGTTTTCAACTAGCTGGACTGTCCCATCTGCATCTAAGATCTACACACAAAGCTGACACAGAGAATGGCAAAGGAGGACAGAGACAAAGAGAAACTCACACACAGAAAAAAGCAGCAAGGGAGACAGAGAAACTCACACTGATGGATAATTAACCATTAAGCTAACTGGCAGAAGATAGAAGCTCAGAAGCCCTAAGGAAGACATGATGTCATTCTGATTTCAGGCAGCTTCCAACGAGCACTTAGCTCAGCCTCCATCCACTTGATAATGTAACACAGGAAGGTATTTTTTTTCCCCAGTGATTAGTAGAGGAACAGAAATTCACAGTCCTGAACTGTACCTGCCCTTAGCCACAGCTGACTTGCAGTGTATCTGGTCCCCAGGGCTGGGGCACAGGGAGTGCCCAGCCTGTGGAAGGAACCAAACTATTATAGACAGAAGTGCAGCTTCCATGCAAATTTACAAAGAATGATTCAAAAATTAGTTTCTTAGCCTCCCCTCTACTACATACCCTCCCCCCCTACACACACACACCCCTATTCAGCATTTTCTAATGCATTTAGGAGACAGACTCAATAAATTTAGCTACATCTGTAGGTGACAGACACATCATAGTCATTAAGGGAAGTTCCACTCTTCCTTTGGGGGTTGGGGGATACCTCCACCCTTCCTAGGCTAATGTCAGGAAAGATTGTCAGCTATCTCTTATGATGTCCCTCTGAATTCTTGTCATAGGTAACCTTGTGGGTTGGATGGACCATGGAGCTAGGCTGGAGAGAGGATTTTGTGCTCTTCTAAGCCAGGCAGCATGATGTGTGGAAAGACCAGAAAGGGAATTAGGCAGATCTGAGTTCTAGGCCTGGCCCTGTGTGATCTTGGGCAAGTCACTTTCCCTCTCTGAGGGAGGTCTCAGCTTCCTATCTGCAAGAGGAGGACACTGGATTACAGAATCTGTAACGTCTCTTTTATCTCTGAACATTCTCTGCATTTCACACCTGAGTTGAGACAATCAAAGTGCAAAAAGTAAACCCAGGGCTCCCGCCTGTAATCCCAGCACTTTGGGAGGCTGAGGCAGGTGGATCACCTGAGGTCAGGAGTTCGAGACCAGCCTGGCCAACATGGTGAAACCCCGTCTCTACTAAAAATATAAAAATTAGTTGGGCATGGTGGTGGGTGCCTGTAATCCCAGCTACTCGGGAGGCTGAGGCAGGAGAATCACTTGAACCCGGGAGGCCGAGGTTGCGGTGAGCTGAGATCATGCCATTGTACTCCAGCTTGGGCAACAAGAGTGAAACTCCCTCTCAAAAAAAAAAAAAAAAAAAAAAAAAAAAAGTAAACCCAGTTGAGTTCCGTGTGTCCTGGATACAAATTGAAGGAGGCATCTGAAAGGCTCCTGGGGCCTTGGGCTATAACCCTAAGTCCCTGGCCTACAGGAAAGAGCAAGACTGGCTGACTGACATTCTACCTCCCTCTGTCAAACTCCCCCAATCTAAGGGACTGAATATTCCCCTGTAGAGTGGAATGCAGTGGTAAAGGGTATGGTCTCTGAATCTGGGTTGAAATTGTGGCCCTGTAACAGGAAAGGCAGGATAGTGAGGTGGCGAAGTGCTTGGGCTCAAGAGTCAAAGACTGAAGCTCAGATTCATAGGCCATTGAGTTATTTCATCTCTCTTAGCCTCAGTCTCATTATCTATAAAATGGGAATGATAACAATAGTGCTGATTTGATAAAGCTGCTGTGAGGAGCAAATAAGATAATGCATGTAAAGTGCCCAGCCTGGGCTCTTTGCTTATTCAATACATAGTTATTATTATTATTATTGCCTACTCATTGGAGGCTTTTCTTGGTGTTCATACAATTGAGTTCACCAGGACTCAATTGTAAATGCTTTGATGGGGTGAGGGTGGGGAACATAATGATTGGAGACAGCAAATGGGGCTTCAATACCCTAGAGATGGCCTTGAAAATTAATTACAGCGTGGCTTTAACTACACCAAATCAGTTGTCCCTAGCAGGGTTTCATGTATGTGCTACCCCGGGACACAGGCAGGCAGCCCAGAAGAGGCCACACCCTTGGTCTTAGACTGAGAAGAACTGGCTGAGATCTCTCTACCACTCTCCTGCAAGGGCTGGCATGTTACAGTCCAAAAGCCTTCTATTGCTGGCCATGGTGTAGGCCAGACCTCGGACTGTCACACCGGACTTTTCTCTCTCTCCCAAAGGGCAAAGCCCTTGGCAGTCATCTCCAAGCATGGCTTTGGCATGTATTCCTTGAACAACTTCAGGCTAGCCAGAGTGTGAGGCCAAATCTTCTCCTATCTAGATCATGTGCTAGCTGCCAGGCTCTGCCATCTTCCCACAGACATGCTGGTCTCTCGCCTGCCAGCTCTGGTCCTGAGACTGCAGCAGCTTTACAAGAAGCAGGTTCACCATCTCCCCACTCTCACACGCCACTCTGAGCTCCTTCGGAATCTGCCCTCAGAGGACTCCTCCATGGGCAGTGTCACAAGGCTTTGTCCTCTTGAAAATATCATCTTCCCAAAAAAAGCCTGTATTAAGCACTTATCTGCACGTGGTGTTGTGCTGAGTTCTGTTTCTAGTGAGTCACACTGTCACAGGCTCTGCCCTCTGGGAAAAAGTCTGGAATCTTTGCCAGAGACTGTAAAGTCCAGTTTGGCTAAGTACTGGGGTGTTGGAAGAGAAGGAATGGTTTAAAAATTCCTCCGAGGCCACTGGGTGGTGACTCTTCCACTCGTGTTCATCTCCCATCCCTCACTTTCTAGCTTCCTCCTCCCTCCTTCTTTAGATTCCCAAACACTTCATTTTTTCCATTTAAATTTCAGATGGGCTTATTTCCCACCTTTTAAATCCAGGGAACTCTTTGGCTCACTGTAGCACTTGATTTTAAGCAAATGAGAGCATTAGGTTTTTGAGGGTTTAAGAGCCCATCCGCAAAGATATTTCTACTTTGGATTACAAAGGCATGTTTTAGAAATTCTAGAATCTTATAGCCTTACATTAAAGAAGCCAGACACACTAGAGGAAGTCTTAACCAAGCAAATGTCAACAGCCCCAGGAAAGGACAAAGACAGATGCTGCCTTTGACTTTAAAAGGAAATGTAGCAATTCCCCTCCAAAATGCAAGGGGCAAAAAAGATCACGATTTCAAAATAATGTTCTATCTTCCTGATCCTGGGGCTCTCCCTTATCAGTACTGAGCTGTCCATCTTCCTGACATCTAGTGCGTTGGCCCAGTTTCTGAAGCCATTTTTAGAACAGGTTCATTTTAATAATCAAGGAGTCAGGAGTCTTGCACAGTTTCAAGTGTTTCATCAGTTACTCAGCCCTTCTTTCCACGTCACTCAGAGGAGGGGCCTTGTGGTCACTTTGGCCGTTTGACCAGCAAGAAGGAGGCTTACTGTCACCCCTGACTCTGTCTAGGGTCCAACCATACGCTCAAGGAAAGGCCAGCTGTGAGCCTAGAAGAGTTGTCTTCAGTGATTCCGTTGCCTTTATAGAGGCCCCCCTCTGCTCCCCTGAAACAGGAAGTTGCCCTTGTTATGTCCTCCTTCCCTCCATCCCCTGCACATTGACATATTCGTGTCATATCAGGTTTCTACCTTTTCTGAATTAAAGGTGAGCACAAATGGTCAGACAAGAATATTTGCACTTAGCCTATTACATAAACTCATGGAGGGGGAGGATTGAGCATTTCCCTGGCCCTCGGTTAAGTCACTGCATTTTTACGAAGACCTTCTGAAGACAATACCAACAGAATGAATAAGGAGCAGTTCATGTATTCGATACCCCAGACAAGTAAAGAAAATACCATTCCAGGGGGCCTGTTACAAAAAAAAAAAAAAAAAAAAAACCAAGTTTTGTTGATTACAAAGGGCTGGCTGGTGACCCTGCCTCAATTTCTTTAAAAGGGCTCATGGCTTTCCGCCAGAACCACCTCACTCCACCCCCATCTCAACTCAGCCCTAATCTTAACTATAAACTGCAATTTATAAAAAATAAAGCAGCTTTTTCATTCTCCGTGGATTTCCATCCTTTCCTTCCCTCTAATGCCTTGAGGCTTAGCTGAAGTGGGGTTTTGCAGCCTATCGGCACCCAAGCGGTAGAAGAGACATCAGGATGTGTAAAGTGCTTTGGGATCCATCCCACAGACTAGGACCCAGAGAAGCTTCCTGCCTCCCTCTGCCCACAGGTGCTGCTGCTCGGGCTAGGGGTCAAGGATGGGATCCAACATGCTTTTCCTGGCAGGACCTGTCAGGCAGGAGCAAAGGGTAATAATGCAACCATTCTCGACCGCCCTAAAAAACTGAGTGATATGGGGACGGGACCCCGCTGAGAGAGGTGAAAAGGGGTGAGGAGGGGCCGAGGGTCCTCGGCTCAGCAAGAGGCGAAACCGCCACGCGCTGGACGCTGGACGATGACAACCGCTACAGCTATGCCTCGGGCGAGGTCCCCTCCCAGGTCCCTCCCTTCCTGGACCTGACCCCCTGGATCACCTTGATCTTCTCGCCCTCGATTTCCACGGTCTTCTCCCTGAAGTCCACGCCGATGGTGGCTTCAGTCTTGTCTGGGAAGGTACCCCCGCAGAAGCGGAAGGTCAGGCAGGTCTTGCCCACGTTGGAGTCCCCAATCACGATGATTTTGAAGATGCGAATCTGCACGTACTGGTCCAGCGACGAGTCAAGCTCCAGGGACGCCAGGCCAGCGGCCGAGGCGGGCTCCAGGCTCCCATGGCCCAGGATGGGCTGCGCCATCTCCCCCGGACCGAACCGGGGCCCCAACCCCCCTCGAGGGCTCCACACAAAGAGAACGTCCACGTTCGTGCGCTCGAGGCGAGCGAGCTCTGTGCGTGTGTGTGTGCGCGCGTGTGTGTGTCCGCCCGTGTGTGCGTGCGCCGGCACCGTGTGCGCGCGCGCGTGAAGAGGATGCCTCTCACTCCGGGCCCCCCTCCTCCTCCTCCAGCGCACCCTCCTTGCAGCTTGGAGGCACCAACACAAAAGCCAGGGAGAGGAGGAGAGAGGGAGGAGAGTGGACGAGCAGCGAGCCTTCTGCCTGTGTGCGCCCTAGGACCGGATGCTCTGGCGAAGGACCCTACGGCGCTGCTCCAGCCGCCACCGCGCCTCGGCCCACACTCTCCCCTGCCTGGACCCCCGAGACCGACCGGAGGGAAGAAGCCTCAGGAGGAAAGGGAGGGGGTGGAGACAGCAGCACACGCCACCCCGGGATAGACTTCTTTCTCCTTGCCCCCATTTATGTTATAGGTTTCGGGCTCCCCATCCCCACTGGCTCGGAGCGCACGGGATCAGCGGGCAGGGAGCGCAGCTGGGGAGGACAAAGAGCTGCACCCTAAGGCATCACTGGATCACTTCGGCCTCCCTGGAGCAACGCAACTCTGCAGGGATGGGGTGGGGGCGAAGGCACCTCTTTCACTTCGGGAGCAGCCGGCAGCTGAGCCGCGCCTTCCCTGTCCCCGCTACCCCGTCCCCTCTACCCCCACCCTCTACCCGACCCGAGCCTTGGGATAAAGGGATGCTCTGTCTTATTGAGTGAGCAGGTGCACTCACGGGCCCCAGGCAGCCTGAGAGGGCGCTGCCAAGACACGCAGTGGGTTGTCCCGGGCCTGCACAGTTGAGAGGAGGGAGCCAGCGGGCGCGCGTGTGCGTGTGTAGGGGGTGTTACTGTTTCTATCACAGACTTGCCAGATGTAGGGGGGCGCGTACCAGGCGCCAACATCCCCTCATCACACCACGAGCACCCATCCTCCGAATGTTCAGGAGAGCGGCTCCTATTGGCTGCCGCAGTCGGTTGTGTTTGGCTGGCCAATGGGGAAGGCTCGCCGCGGGAGAGGGCCACACAGAGGCTAGGAGAAGGGGGGAAGCTAGTGGTGGCAGTTCCAGCAAAAGGGGACTTTGTTTATGGGGCTAGCCATTACTGGCCCAGGTGGAGGATCTTGGGACATGGCATAAGCTCCACAGTGCCTTCCACTCCCAAGCCCTCCATATAACCGTAAGTCCTTCCAGAAGGGTGGAGTTTCAGAGGGAGTTGGGAATCCCTAGGAGGGTTCACTCCCCCTGCAGCTGAATGTAGAACAAAGTGGTTGGGTCTAATTTGCCAGAAGCCTAGATTATGCTTGGAAGATGATAAATGAACACAATCTCCTTACAATATTAGGGGGCTGCTTCCCAAAGCTTACTAATCATCACACACATCTTGGTCAAGATCAGTATTCCCTCTCCCTAAAGTCATCCGCAGATTCAGAATTTGTTTGAAATTGACTTTATTGAGGGTACAATTTACATACGATAAAGTGCACCCATTTATTTTTAAGACTTCATTTCTCCCCCTACATATTTCATAAGCTAAGGTAACACTGACACATGTCACTAGCACTGACTTGTGAGTTATTGCTAATGCCATCAAGGTCAGGGACTCAAGCATCACAGTTGAGCTGCCATCTTATTTGGGAGGCTGAGCTGCAGGAAGAGACAAATATGACCAAATCCATTTCTGCTAAGAGAAAAACAGTTTAGTGCATAAGTGATATATCTGAGAGCAAACTGGAATGTAACTACTCAAGGACGTCCAAGTTACTCAGAATGGCATCTTCCGGTTAATAAGTTTATTAGCTGAGCTAGCAGATATATTTACAGCTAACCCTTTTATCATATATGCGGGTCGCCCTTTCCTAAAACCCTGGATTATACTACTCAGCATTAAAACTACCCAGATAAGGATTTAATCTTAGTTGGCTAATCCAAAATCATCCTTATGAATACCAATTTTCATTGTATTATGTATCAATCATCATTGTACAGTATTTTTGGTTTTGGTTTGCTGGATCGTTCCCCTCTGTATTGGAAGCTAATGCTCCTGATGATCTTTATCTACAGCACAGCTTTAAGGCAGAGAGGGGTAACTATTAATTAGGCACATCCTGTACACAAAGTAGAAAGGGGCTTTGCCCTTTGCCAACTCACAGCTAGAATTAATGCCAACTTCCTGAGAGATATAAAAAAATAAACATATGTACATAATAAGATTATTTCAATGTATGCTTCTAGCAAAAACTTGTCACTGAGTCTACTTTTGTAAGGAAGAAACTTTGATTTCTGAAAATATGATATCTCAAAATGGGCTTCTTGCCCTAATAAAAGGCGTCTGTTACTTCTGTGGGGTGAGACTTTGGGGGACTTCCACTTATATTTTTTGGAATTAATTCAATGAGTATATATTGCTTTTGCAAAAAAAAAAAAAGATAAAAATATAATTTTTAATTAAAAGGACAGGAAAACTACCGTATTGTACCTATTGTAAAAAAAACTTAAACATACTGTACAATGCCCTTTGTGTTAATTGTGCATTATTAAATTACTGACTTTCAAATACATGCAGTTGTTTTCATAGGTACCTGATTATCATGATTTTGACAGTGTTTTCCAGTCCCTTTCGCAATCAGATATAATTAACTTTGTATTTAATCAATCCATGATCACTGGTTTTTAGAAATACCAATAAAAATCAATGTCTGCAAGGCTGTTAAAATATTAAGTAAATACAAATAATTTTTCGTTACTCTGGAATTGATATTTTCAATATTTATCTCCTGGCCTAAAGTGATCCACCCTCCTCGGCCTCCCAAAGTGCTGGGATTACAGGCATGAGCCACAGAGCCTGACCACATTTTCAATATTTATCCAAAGGAGCTCTAGATAAAATGTCACCCATTGCCTGCACTTCTGAACACTGATCTACTCTGCTTAATGGGTAAGGGAACCCTGGATCATTTTCACCCAATAAAGACTACTTGCTAGGCCTGGCACAGTGGCTCACACATGTAATCCCAACACTTTGAGAGGCTGAGGTGGCAGGATTGCTTGAGCCCCGGAGTTCAAGACCAGCCTGGGCAACATAATGAGACTGTCTCTGAAAGAAAACCAAAAAACAAAACTGCTTACTTGGTTAAACTTCATAAAATAATGTCTTTGGCCGGGCGCGGTGGCTCAAGCCTGTAATCCCAGCACTTTGGGAGGCTGAGACGGGGGGGGGATCACAAGGTCAGGAGATCGAGACCATCCTGGCTAACATGGTGAAACCCCGTCTCTACTAAAAAAAAAAAATACAAAAAACTAGCCGGGCGAGGTGGCGGGCGCCTGTAGTCCCAGCTACTCGGGAGGCTGAGGCAGGAGAATGGTGTAAACCCGGGAGGCGGAGCTTGCAGTGAGCTGAGATCCGGCCACTGCAGTTCAGCCTGGGCGACAGAGTGAGACTCCGTCTCAAAAAAAAAAAAAAAAAAAGAATGTCTTTGTAGGCCGGGCGAGGTGGCTCATGCCTGTAATCCCAGCACTTTGGGAGGCTGAGGCAGGCGATCACCTGAGGTCAGGAGTTCAAGACCAGCCTGGACAACATGATGGAACCCCACCTCTACTAAAAAGACAAAAATTAGCCGGGCGTGATGGCATGCGCCTGTAATCCCAGCTACTCGGGAGGCTGAGGCAGGAGAATTGCTTGAACCTGGGAGGCAGAAGTCGAAGTGAGCCGAGATCTGCCACTGCACTCCAGCCTGGGCGACAAAGGGAGACTGTCTCAAGAAGAAAAAAAATATATCTCTTTTTCTTTTTTGAAATAGGGCCTCGCTCTGTCATCCAGGCTGGAGTGAACGGGAGCAATCACTGCTCACTGCAGTCTCAGTCTCCTGGGCTCAAGTGATCCTCCCATCTCAGCTTCCTAAGTAGCTAGAACCACAGGCACATACTTACCACGTCTGGCAAATTAAAAAAAAAAAAAAAAAAATGGTAGAGATGAGGTCTCATTATGTTGCTCAGGCTGGTCTGGAACTCCTGGTCTCAAACAATCTTCCCACTCGTCCTCTCAAAGTACTGGGATTACAGGCATGAGTCACTGCACCCGGCCCTGTAATTTCATTCTTTATCCCCATCCCACCAAAATAAATAAATAAAATAAAATAAGTAACTTCATTACCTGCAAAGTTAGGGCCAAACTCTTTTCCCAGTTCAAATCTGGCTCCATCATACTTGCCTGTGCTTATTACTGCTTCTTTTTCTTTTTTTCTTTTTTTTTTTTTCTTTTTGGAGACAGTCTTGCTCCATCACCCAGGCTGGAGTGCAGTGGCACAGTCTCGGCTCACTGCAGCCTCCACCTTTCAGGTTCAAGCGATTCTCCTGCCTCAGTCTTCCTAGTAGCTGGGATTACAGGCGCACGCCATGGTGCCAGGCTAATTTTTGGATTTTTTTGTAGAAACGGGATTTCACCACGTTGGCCAGGCTGTTCTTAAACTCCTGACCTAAAGTGATCCACCCGCCTAGGCCTCCCAAAGTGCTGGGATTACAGGCATGAGCCACGGAGCCTCACCACATCAATACGTCTTAGTATGATGTCCCCCGAAAATGTGCTGGGGTTTGTTTTTTTAAAAACACTTCCAAGCCTTTTCATTTAACAAACAGCATGGTGCTTCCTCTATGACACTTTACAAATATTAGCTCATTTAGTCTTCCGAACACCCTCGTGAGATTGGTAGATGAGGAAAATGAGGCACAATTAAGTGACTTGCCCAGGTGGCAGAGCCATGATTCAATCTGGGTTGGTCTGGATCCAAGGTCAACATGTTTAACAATGAAAAATGTTATCTTTGGTCCCAAAGTATTCACCATCTGAAATATCATTCCTTTTCCTCCACTATTTGAATTTTGCTACTCATCTTTCAAGACACAGCTCAAATAACTTTTTGTATGAAGTTCTTCCATAGCGATTCCATCCCATAGTCTTCTCTCTTGCTCTGTCCGGCACGACACCGGATATTACTTATTTCAATGACCTGTATATGTCATCTCCCCAACCAGACAGTGGCCACTTCCTATACAGATGCTACGTCCAAATAAACCCATTGTAAATTGAAAATATCTTAAGTCAAAACTGCATTTAATACCCTGACAAACCCATCATAAAGTCGAAAAAACGTAAGTTGAACCATGGTTAAATCCAGATGCTCCTCGACTTACATGGGGTTAGGTCTCATTAAACCCATCATAAAGTCGAAAAATTGTTAAGTCAAACCATTGTGAGGGGTAAGTTGGGGACCATCCGTACTTTTCATACCCACTAGAGCCCCTTTTATAGTACAATCCAAGAGGCAAGTGCTCAATAAATACTTGTTAAATGAATATGTCAGTTGAATATTTGAAACAGGCACATTTTATGCTCCGCATGCAGCCAAAACATTATTTCCAATTTAGCTTATATCTGGCAGAGTCAAAACACCTATTTACACTCAGCCCCTCACCCTACTCCCATAACTGAAAGTTCTGCTTATAAGACTTCTCTTCCCATAAAGTCTGAGAAGCACAAACGCTTTTTGCTAACATCCTGCTCCCAAGCACGGAAACCACAGCAGGAGACCGTGTGTATCTGTAGCACCTGGTACAGCATCTAGGACACACAACTGCACTAAAAAATAAAGGTGACAGGCGGGAAGGAGAGCGCCGAATTACTCGTCCGCGAAACAGGGGTTGGGTGGGAAAGAGCCGGCAACTGGTAAAAGATGGCAGTACACGCCGGATCTGGGAAGCCAGGTTCCGCGCCTCGGACTCATGGAAAAACTGGATCTGGATCATGGCAAAAGAATCAGGAAGGCTTCGGTATCAAGTAACTAGTGGCCTAAAACCAAAAAACAAAGTGCGGTGCTGGGGCTACGCTGCTGTGAGATACTGTTATCAGTTCCCGTCACCAACACAGCGACAGCACCAGGCATAACCGCCAATCAAAGCGGCCCCACGAGTCCCTCCTTGGACAGCTTCCTTAACTCGTTCAGTCCAACACTGTGCCACCAACTCGCGAAAACTGACTACCTACAGCCAAGGTCTTTGCGAGCGTGCAGTCAGGTAGTGCATGCGCAAATCCTCTCGCCGTGCGGACCAATCGCAATGTGGCAGCGAGTGCTACGCCTGCGCAGTAGGCCTCCGGTCGCCGTTTCCCTTCCCCGGCTCTAGCAGGCCGGCTTCTCTGTCCAATGCCCACCCGGAGCTGGGAGGAGGAGTCTGCGTAGTGTGCGTGTGAAGAGACGGGGGAGCTGGCCGGGGCTCGCGGTGTTTGACCCGTCGGTCGTGCGTGAGAGGAAAGGGAAGGAGGAGGACCCGAATAGCGGTCGCCGAAATGTTCCGGTGTGGAGGCCTGGCGGCGGGTGCTTTGAAGCAGAAGCTGGTGCCCTTGGTGCGGACCGTGTGCGTCCGAAGCCCGAGGCAGAGGAACCGGCTCCCAGGTGATTGACCCATTCCAGGCAGCCTCCAAGTCCAAGGGCCTGGCGCCTTAGGCTCTCTGTGCCTTGCAGCCCTCTACCCCCGCGGCCCCCGAGAAACTTAACACATAGTCGCGTGAATTCCAAATTGGCAGACTCTGAACCGTGAGTCTTGCAAGCGGAGGAATTGGTTCAGCCATGCCGACCTGACCTTCAAGAGATTTGAACCCATTAGTCAGCCTGAGGCCTTTTCCCGGGAGCGTTTGCTGTTCAGGGATCCCAGAACAACTGGCCGTCGCCGTCTCCCCGCCATCCCCATTCCCCACCCCCCTTTTTAGAACAATGAGGTCAAGTAGACTTTGTCATTTACCGAATGAGACTTTAAACAGGACGTTTAAGCCCTAAGCCTAAGTTTCTTGTGTAAATGAGGGTATTACCTGCTCAGCCTCCCAAACCATAGATGGGATCCATGGATTTGAATGCCCAGTTAAACAGAAACGGTGAAAGGCAAGTAAGGGGTCGGTCGGTTGTGCACCAGACACGTAGAGAATTGGCCCAGAATTAATTGGAGATGCCTGAGCCGTGTACTTCTTGGTGGTTTTTAAGGCTTCAAAGAAACAGTTTGCAGAACGCATTGTATTTGTCCTCCATTAAGTTGTTTCATCAAATTTTAGAGCTGGAAGGGTTTTGTGGTAAAGTTCAACCCGCTCATTTTATAGATAATAACCTGAGGCACAGAGAGGTGAAACTACTTGCCAAAGGTCACATCGTTAATAGGTAGAGCTAAGGATAGTTTGCTAGTCTCCAGGTCCTTAATCCCTTTGCTGCAACTCCATACTGCTTCCTAAAGTTGACCCCAAAAAGTTAAGAATGAATTCGGGTCTCTTCCCAGTAATTAGCCCATTGTACATCAGATATCCGTGAATTTATCTGAGCATGGCTTGAGCCTGCTTATTTTCGTACTGCATTACTTAATGGGGACAATGAATGATCCACCGGTAGGAGCTACTTTAAAAATAATCAGTAATCTTTCAGTGTCCACCCCCAGGGCATTTGCAATGTCAGAAGTTATCCTTGAGGCTTTTACAATACAGAAACACCTGGGTGGTTTAAAAATAAAAAGTGGAAAATGTTTTCCTTGGGTTGTTAGGGTCTTTGCTAATGTGCATTTGAACAGTTTTTCCAGTTGCTATGCACAATGAAAATGTTTCCTGATAGGTGTATTTGAGTTATGTCCTGAGACATATTGCTCTTGGAACTTAAAACCTCTGCTTAGCTTTTAAACTAATGCCTTATCAATGGATGTCATCTTTGTGGGTTTTGTGTATTGAAATGATGGTGCTCTGTGCTTGTTGCACAGAAATTGAGATAACCTGAATTTTTATTTATTTTTATTTAGTTTTTGAGACAGAGTCTCGCTCTGTCGCTCAGGCTGGAGTGCAGTGATGCAATCTCGGCTCACCGCAAGCTCTGCCTTCTGGGTTCACGCCATTCTCCTGCCTCAGCCTCCCAAGTAGCTGGAACTACAGGCACCCGACACCATGCCTGGCTGATTTTGCTTTTTTTTTTTTTTTTTTTTTTTTTGTATTTTTAGTAGAGATGTGGTTTCACAGTGTTAGCCAGGATGGTCTCGATCTACTGACCTTGTGATCCGCCCGCCTTGGCCTCCCAAAGTGCTGGAATTACAGGCGTGAGCCACGGCACCTGGCGATAACCTGAATTTTTTCATCCACACTGGCCTTTCAGACTTTGAGTAATTGTTTTGCTTAAGTCTCATGACTTTTGCCAGCATTCTAAAGTCTGACCAAAAGTTCTCATCAATTAAATATGCATTTGCAAAGTTAAGTTGATGTATTAGACATTGGAAAGTGGTTGGTGATGTTAGAACTACTGAAAAATACAGACTCCAATGGTTTTTTCCACTGCATGTCTTTGTTTGAAGGCAGTCTACTGTAGAATATATTCAGACTTCCTGACATATCCATCCATCTCTTTGCATACACTTATTCTTTGTCCTTTGGCCATGCACCAAAGTATGACATCACCTGCCTTTAAAACTGGGTGAGGGTAGTGTTACCATTTCAAAAAGAAGTTCTGATACTCTCATTATAGGAATTAACTCTGTTTTGTGGCTTGATTACTAATTGCCTTTAATCTGATTTCTTTTTCATGTAGTAGCATCTACCATGTGTTTTTGCACAGGTGGGAAAGAGCGAGGTTCGTTTATACACCATTTCTCCCTCCACCTTACCTTTAAACTTCTTCTTTTTTTTTTTTTGAGACAGAGTCTCGCTGTGTTGCCCAGGCTGGAGTGCAGTGGAGTGATCTTGGCTCACTGCAGCCTCTGCCTGCCGGGTTCAAGCAATTCTCCTGCCTCAGCCTCCTGAGTAGCTGGGACTAGAGGCATGCACCACCACGCCCGGCTAATTTTTTGTATTTTTAGTAGAGACGGGGGTTTCACCATGCTGGCCAGGCTGGTCTCAAACTCCTGACCTCGTGATCCACCTGCCTCGGCCTCCCAAACCTTTAAACTTTAATCCTGCCTTGCAACTATCTCATTGACATCTGTCACCATTGTCAGGTTCATTTCCATTAGATGTTGCATTCTGCCTTAAAACCATGATAGCTACTATTTATTTACTTTATTTATTTGGATGCTCTGCCTCCTTCCAGAAATGATTGAAGGTAACTCATTATCATCACTCTATGTCTGCGTTCAGACACAGAGGAGCAGATAGGTTAGATAATAGATATTTTCTGTTCTATGATATTTTGTTTGGTCACCAAACACTGCTGCCCGTGTTATCAAACTGATCACCGACTCCCTGACTGTAGGTTCAAATGTGTGAACATTTTTCTCTATTCGGAATCCTCACCTCTTTAAAAAGGAAACTGAGCTCCTTGTGGGCAAGGATCCTGGCTTCCTGGACACTGCCAAATGTGACTTCTTTTTGAAGCCTAAAGGATTAGTCTTTCCCCGTTCTTTCTGCTGAGACAAGGCTTTGCAGAAGAAATTCTTT
Organism: Rhinopithecus roxellana; assembly: GCF_007565055.1. NCBI lineage: Eukaryota > Metazoa > Chordata > Mammalia > Primates > Cercopithecidae > Rhinopithecus > Rhinopithecus roxellana. The sequence continues at coordinate 124,958,228 of NC_044555.1, read as the reverse complement.
GGCAACTCAGCCTTTTCTGTAACCAGTTAATAAGTTAGATTTTCTAGAAATTTTCTAACTTTTTGAGGGAGTTACTGCATGTCTTAGCTTTCTTCGAGATCGTGTTTCCAAAAGTTGCCTGGTCATGTGAATCACATCGAGGACCAATTCCTAACCTTCTCCAGGAGAGAATTCTGGGAATCTGTATTTTAACAAGCCCCTTGACATTCATATGATCAGGCAAGTTTGGTAAATACTGTTTTGGATGAGTAGTGACTCTTCCCCTTCTGTTTCACTGATGTAAGGATTAAAAAACCAAACTGAGCAATCTAGAGTATCTTGTAATTTGTATCAAGCTCATTTTCTCATATTCAGAATAGTAGCAGCCATTCTCCTAAACTAAACACTACCTGAGGACATGGATTATGTCCTATTTATTTTTGTGTCATTAGCATCTTGTATCGTCTCTGGCACATGGTAAATTCTCATGACTGAACCCTAGTACAGCATTGTGAAGGACTTAACTTTGCAGAAGAGAGATTTTATTTTCTGTTATCTAAACAATTTTTCCTTGTGTGTCTTTCATCAGAATGGTTCACGCTGTACTGTAGTTATTACTACTCTGTTTCTTCTAAAATTCCAGCAAGGTTGGTACTAAAAAACACAAAAAGGCTGATACCCAGGCGCGGTGGCTCACGCCTGTAATCCCAGCACTTTGGGAGGCCAAGGTGGGCAGATCACCTGAGGCTGGGAGTTCGAGACCAGTCTGACCAACATGGAGAAACCCCATCTCTACTAAAAATCCAAAATTAGCCAAGCGTGGTAGCACATGCCTGTAATTCCAGCTACTCAGGAGACTGAGGCAGGAGAATTGCTTGAACCCGGGAAGTGGAAGTTGTGGTGAACTGAGATAGCGCCACTGCACTCCAACCTGGATGACAGAGCGAGAATCTGTCTCAGAAAAAAAAAAAAAGGCTGATAAACTTAAATAGTTGTTAGATTCCTTGTAAAGAATCATTTATCTACAGTAGACAAACTAGGCTTGTCCTGTGTTGGTTTTTTTTTTTTTTCCTTCAAACAGAGTCTTGCTCTCTTGCCCAGGCTGGAGTGCAGTGACGTGATCTCAGCTCACCACAACCTCCGCCTCCCGGGTTCAAGCTATTCTCCTGCCTCAGCCTCCCGAGTAGCTGGGATTACAGGCACCTGCCACCACACCCAGCTAATTTTTGTAGTTTTAGTAGAGATGGGGTTTCACTGTTTTGGCCATGCTGGTCTCGAACTCCTGACCTCGTGATCCATCCACCTCGGCCTCCCAAAGTGCTGGGATTATAAGCGTGAGCCACCACACCTGGCCATCCTGTGTTTTCTCCATGCTGGAAAAATCAGTTTGACACTCAGGAAACAAGTCTCAAGAACATATAGACCTCTTAACCATTGAGGATCCCTGGGTGCCTCAATTGTGAAGATGTGTTTTTGGAAAAGGCCTTTTGGGAGTATGGAAAAACAGGAGATCGCAAAACCTTCAGAAATGAACTTGCTAGTGTTAGCTACTATTCTAAAGCTAGTCTGTGGTGTTTGAGGTTACTCATTTATGATTAAGCAACCTGAAATAAATGGAATCTGACTAAAACTTAACAAAAAAAAAAACTCCAAGTTTATTATTTTATTTTATTTATTTATTTTTAAGTAGAGATGGGGTTTCACCATGTTGGCCAGGCTGGTCTCGAACTCCTGGCCTCAAGTGATCCACCTGCCTCGGCCTCCCAAGGTGCTGGGATTACAGGTGTGAGCCATTGCACATGCCCTGGCTAAAATTTCTTTGCAAAGAATTATTTAAAATGTTCAGTTAGCAGGGCATGATGGTGCATGCCTGTAGTCCCACCTACTCTGGAGGCTAAGGTGGAAGGATCACTTGAGCCCAGGAATTTGAGTCTAGTCTGGGCAACATACCGATACCCTTTCATTTAAAAAAAAAAGTTAATAGTAATAAGAATGTTCAGTCAATATCAATAGAATTAGGAAGAATTTCTGTTTTCTTCCTTCATTCATTAATTCAACAAATATTTATTGAGCAAACACCTACTATGCATTAGGCGCTGTTGCGCAGGTCAAACTGGCTTCTTAAGAATGAAATCCTAAGTGTGAGGAAGAAATTGTACTGTATGTATGGTCTGACTGCAGAAAACCTAAAATAAGTAAACTGGTTCTATAATGAAAAGGAGTAAGTTGGCTTTTCCATGTTAGTAAGACAAGTGAAAAGGCATGTTTCGGTATTTCCTAAAATTTTGAAGCTGTGGGGAGAAAGGTTTGTGAGGAATTTCATAGGGAAAAGAAAATGGAGGGAGGGGGAATGTAAACAGACAATACTTAGTACGGTTTACAAAATTAAAGTCACTTTGTAGGTATGCAAAAAGTTTTAAAAGTTGGTTTATTAATGATAGAAAAATTAACTGGGCGTTAGTGGCTCATGCCTGTAGTCCCAGCTACATGGGAGGCTGAGGCTGGGGAATCTCTTGAGCCCAGGAAGCAGAGGTTGCAGTGAGCCGAGATCGTGCTACTGCACTCCAGCTTGGGGACAGAGTGACACCCTGTCTAAAAAAAAACAAACAAACAAAAAAAATTCAATTTACTTTTAAATGCTTTTTTCTTTTTTTTTTTTGTTTTGGCAAATTGAGACAAAAGCTGCTGAACTTTCCCAAATCTACACACTTAGTATTATCAGTGTGTGAAAAGCAAGCAGAAAGAGAATAAACACAAGTATGATCTTAAAACAAATTTGTTATAATGTCTGTATTTAGGGTCTTCTGGAGGAGTAAACAGAATTTAAAAAAAAGAAAAACAAAAACAAAAAATTTATTTTTAGTAAATGAACCAGGGGTAGGGGTGGAGGACAACTAAATTCATTGAACTAAATCACGTGGAACTTTTCTTACCCAGTTTCCTTTTCTAAGCTCTGAGAGTTACCACTTTCTACTTCTGATGGTTCATTATTTTTGTAAGCTTCTGAAAATGAAAAGCTTGCCCAGATTGAGATAAGCTTCTGCCCCGCTCATGTTTTTATTTTCATGATTTGTCATTATTTCCAAATCTCAACCATTTTATTTCATGTGGTGATGAAGAGTTCTAAAAGCAGGTAAGAACAGTAAAGAAAAATACATTTCCTTTTCTACGAGTATAGATCTAAAGTCTCTTATCTGTAATTCAGAAATTGAAATTGAAATTTTAGAATGACCAAAATTTAAGACTATCAAGTTTTCATAACTCATTTGCCAGTAAAACCTGACCTGAACTGGAGAGAGGCTACTTTATAATCTTTTTAAAATATCACTTAGCGTGATTGGTCATATTAATATGTTTGACTATGAGTTGCTGCCCTTTACCTTGCTAGCTGTCACTATGTGGTATATGCCCCGTATGCTTAAGACCAGATAATTCAAAGTTCCAAAATACACATGGTCCCCAGGATTTCAGATGAGAGACCACAGATCCACACTGGGCTTGTTTTACCCGTCTGTGGCCTAACATTATGAAAGCAAGGGGGAAATTCCTTCTCTAATCTCTGCAAGTATACATGGGATGCTACTACCAGTGTCCATTCTGTTTGTCTTTTAAAGCCTAGACAGGACAGGAACATATGTGTCAGCCCCTAGACTAAGCTTGTCCAACCTGCAGCCCAACACAAATTTGTAAACTTTTTTAAAACATTATGAGATTTTTTTGCGATTTTTTTTTTTTTTTTTAGCTCATCAGCTATGGTTAGTGTTAGTATATTTTTTTTTGTGGCCCAGGACAGTTCTTCTTCCAATGTGACCCGAGGAAGCCAAAGGATAGGATGTACTTGCTCTAGATGGATGTTTCTCAATGTATGGTCCCCATCCTAACAGCAGCATCAGCAACAGCAGCATCCCCTGGGAACTTGTTAGAAATGCACATTATTGAGCCCCATCCCAGATCTATTGAATCAGAACCTCTGGACCTGGGGCCTGGCCCGCTTTGTTTTGTAAACCCTTCAGGGCATTTGGATACACTCTCAAGTTTGAGAACCACTGCTCTAGATTGGGGTCTGCCAACTATAGCCACAGGCCAAAGCCAGTTAGTCACCTGCTTTTGTGGGGCCCAGGAGCCATGAGTGGGTTTTGCTTTTTTTTTTTTTTTTTCCTTTTTTCTTTTTCTTTCTTTGAGACAGAGTTTCGCTCTTGTTGCCCAGGCTGGAGTGCAATGGCGCAATCTCGGCTCACCGCAACCTCCACCTCCTGGGTTCAAGCGATTCTCCTGCCTCAGCCTCCCGAGTAGCTGGGATTACAGGCATGCGCCACTACGCCTGGCTAATTTTTTGTATTTTTAGTATAAGCAGGGTTTCTCCATGTTGGTCAGGGTGGTCTCTAACTCCCGACCTCAGGTTATTCATCTGCCTCAGCCTTCCAAAGTGCTGGGATTACAGGTGTGAGCCACTGCACCCGACCTTTTTTCTTTTTTCTTTTCCTTTTTTTTTTTTTTTTTGAGACGAAGTCTCACTCTGTCGCCAGGCTGGAGTGCAGTGGCACGATCTCGGCTCACTGCAAGCTCCGCCTCCCGGGTTCACGCCATTCTTCTGCCTCAGCCTCCCGAGTAGCTGGGACTACACCTGCCCAGCTAATTTTTAACGGGGTTTCACCATGTTGGCCAGGATGGTCTTGATCTCTTGACCTTGTGATCTGCCCGCCTAGGCCTCCCAAAGTGCTGGGATTACAGGCGTGAGCCCCTGGCCTACATTTTTTAAATGGCTGAAAAAAATTAAAGACGATTTCGTGACACACGAAAATTATATAAAATATAAACTTCAGTGTCCATAAAGTTTTATTGGAACATGGCCACATTCATTCATTTATGTATTGTCTTTGGCTGCTTTTATGCAGCATCAGCGGAATTGAGTAGTTGTAGCAGACACCAAATGGCCCAGAAAGCTGAAAATATTTACCATCTGGTTCTTTGCAGAAAAAATTTGCTGCTCTAGGTTGATAGTCAACAAACACGAGGAATAATCACAGAGAAGGTACACTGAGACCTTCCTTTATCTGAAAATGTCAGCGTCTCCCTAGAAAAAGAAATCTGCAGAACTCATATATTTCTATGTACGGGTGTTGTTATGATCATCACATCGTTACATAGTTCTGCATAGTTTTACGTCAAAATAACCTTGGTATTATTTTGGAGGAGTAAGAGCCAAGGAGTTGCTGGACACTTTAAATGTTGTTGTTATAAAAAATATTTCATAGTCCGAAATTTTTTAGTTCTTTGGGGGAGAGAAACTCATTTAATTTTTTTTTTTTTTTTCTGATTTTCTTCTGAGCTTTAACATTTCTGTATTCCAGGACATATTACCTTTCATGCAAGATTGAACTGTGTCCTGGTTAGAGTGCATTGCGTTTTATTTTGTGCAAGATTGGAGCCATTTAGATTACTCCTTAAATGGTTATTATAATGTCCCAGGTAGCCCATGGTTAACTTTGTATACCTACCTATTCAGTCATCTTTCTGTGTTTACTTCATTTATGGGAAAGACATGAAGGGAGAGGTATTTGATGAACTATTCATGTTTTTCATGATCTTTTCTGGAAGCTGAAGATTTCCTCACTGGGCAGCATTAAATTTTACTCTTAAAAACTTCAGCAACTTAAGAGTGTTCATTCAGCTGTCTGTAGTATTTATGTATGAAGTTTTTATGATGTTTTTCTTGATCATTTAACGGTGAATATCTGTGGGCAATAAGTCTTGTACAGTGCATTGACGTTTAATCATAAATATGTATTAACTATTTTATTTTTGTATGTGTGTGTCTTAATAAATTATGTTTCTTAGGCAACTTGTTCCAGCGATGGCATGTTCCTCTAGAACTCCAGATGACAAGACAAATGGCTAGCTCTGGTGCATCAGGGGGCAAAATCGATAATTCTGTGTTAGTCCTTATTGTGGGCTTATCAACAGTAGGAGCTGGTGCCTATGTAAGTAGAAAAGCAGCGTGTGTAAAGAAGCTGCCAAACAGCTCCCATTAATAGACTCGATAGTACTCTGCTTTAAAACTTTTGCAACTAATTCCCCTTTCTCCTTTTGGAAAACATTTCAAAAAGCTTTCTTTTAAGTGCCTGCTGCCTAATATCTTATGGGAGCCAATTCGGGAATGACTGAAATTTAATCTCATGTTGATTGATTTCTGCTCTTTTCACTTGTGTTTTTCCTCTTTACTTGAAAGCCACTGTGTTTTCCTAGATTCAAGTAACCCACAAAATTGTACCTGTTTTCTTGGATGTCACACACTAACCTGTGAATAAAGTCAAAATCCATTGCAGCTCCTTAGCACAATATTTGATTTTGACCTATTTGTCAGACATTTTATTTTTCCTCAGCTTGAGGTTCACATTAAAAAACAACAGCCTTCAATAAAAAATATTAAGTGTTCCTAAAAGGAAAGCTATCCCTGAATCTCAACCAAAGACTAAATTACAGAAGCAGGGCTAGTATCACTGATTTTAGAATGGAGTTTGTTTGAGGTGAGAAATATGGTGTTTAATTGCTACGTAGTATTAGCACCATTATATCTCCTTAAATGAACTCCGATCAGCTTAGCAGGTCACAGAGGAATTATTCTGTGGGTGTTTTTTTCCTAACTTGGCAGGGTTTACTGTGACTAAGCTGATCAGTCTAAAGTTGGATCCTGTAAGGTTGAGTGAACCAACTTAGATAACACCTAGTAATACCCTTGATTGAAGGAAGCTGTTTGTTTTACTTATTAAGCCATTCCAAGTTTAGGGGTTTTTTTCTATATTGGTAAGACAGTGAATTTATCTTTGTTCCTTGGTTGCTAGGTTAAAGAAAGGGACGTGAAAATTATTTGAAGCTACCTATATCCTCATGCCCTGATGTGACTCCCAAATGGACAAGAAAAGTAGATAGTTCTTGCCTGTTGTGAGTCAAATCAGAGTAAGAAATAGGCGAGAGCTGTCTGATAATGTGATTTGGTGAAATGTACATTCTGCAATCCTGGAGCAGCATTTTTTTCTTTTTTCTTTTTTAGCACAGGGTAACCAAAACTGCTTCCCTGCCTTTGTATTGAATGTTTCTTCATTAATTCTTAGTGCTCTATTTCCTTTTGTTTCTCTCTTGGCCTTATCTTTACCTACAGTTGTGCAGTCTCATCACCTAGGATCCCCTTCTAGATCACTAGCATCTACAGGTGCTTCTGGGAAAGATGGCAGCAACCTAGTGTACTTCTTAATTGTAGGAGCAACAGTCACTGGGGCAGGAGTTTATTATGTAAGATGCTTACACTAAAATATATTTTGGGGTAGGGTGGGTGAGACCATGGCACTAATGAAAACTTGATACATTAGAATATAATAAAACATTCACAGCATGTGCTTTCTCTAGGTGTTTATTAAAGGGACATTGTCAGTCACTAGAGAGTCCTCAAATCTCATTCTTCAAACTGTTGAAGTCCTACCAGATATAGCTAAAGCCACAAGTCTAATGATGATCACAAATCCTCATCATTACCTCTTTCTTTGAAACTTTTGCCAATTTTATAATGATTTTGTATGATACCAAATTATATTGTGCTTTAGTGCTGCATATCTAACAAGACAGTCTCAGAGTATATGTTAAATAAGCAAATAAAGGTAATGTGAACACCGTCCATTTTTGAATCATTTTAGGTAAAATGTAATTTTTGTGTTTTGTGGGAAAGAATCAACCAGACTTTGACTGTGAAAAGGCATTTTATTGAATGCTTCTGAGGAGATCCAAAAAGCCATAGAAATTGCAATATTCTCCCTATCCACCTTTCCACCTGCAGCCTCTATTTCGAAGTAAATTCATTTGGCAGTGTCCCTTTGTAATCTCTAATTTGGTCAAAAGTGGCTGAAGCAGTACAAGCTAACACATTCATGTAGATTGCTTTCTTTAATGCCTCTCATTCGTAATTCAGATACTACCCTCTGAGCCTTACTTTTTCCATTTCATATCTCTCAGCTTTTCCCATCAGTTCCACCCCATTCATTCAAAAATAGATTAAAGCCTTTGTGTTCAGTATGTTGGTAACAATTTAAACCTGATAAATTCCTGGTCTGTGTTGCTATACCAGAGTTGGATGGCTTCCACAGAGTTGACCATGCAAATTCTCTTGATGCCAAGCTACAAGACAGGGCTGGTCACTGTTCTTTTCTCCTGCCTTAGAAATATCTAAGAAGCACAAGTTCCTCTCAAGTCATTCAGTTAAATGCCTCATTGTACTCTGTGTTTATCCAACACTGGTAATAATGAAGCTACTGTATTATAAAGTGGTTCCAGGTTAAATGATAAGCTTTTGTCTACCTACAACTGTTATTGAACTGTTATGTACAGTTTTGTTTTAGGTTTTAAATCATTGAAAACTTGATCTGAAGTGGCTTAGTTTTTTTGTCCGAAATTGGTATTAGTCTCAAGAGAACGATGAATTTAAAATCGATGTTCAGATTTGATTGGATATTGCTATAAGTTGTTGGGAACGTTTGTATTCGTTTATTGGGCTGCCATAACAAAACACCACAGACTGAGTGGCTTAAACAACAGAGGTTTATTTTCTCATAGCTCTGAAGGCTGGAAAGGCCAAGATCAAGGTCAGACAGGGTTCAGTTTCTGGTGAGGGCTCTCTTCTTAGCTTTCAGACAGCCACCCTCTTGCCATGTCCTCACATGGTTTTGGGGGGTGGGGGGCAGAGAGGGAGAAAGAGTGAGCAAGGGAACTCGGGTGTCTTCCCTTTCCTATATGAGCTCCAGCCCTATCTGATTAGGGCCCCACCCTTAAGACTTCATTCAACCATCATCACCTCCCCAAAACCCCATTGCCAAATACCATCACATAAGGGGTTAAGGCTTCAATATAGGAATAGGAAACATTCAGTCCATAACAGTGAGCAGTATTTCTTCGTAACTTTTTTCTCTCATTTGAAGAAATGTTCCTAACTTAAGTATAAATATTACTTTGGCAATTCCTGTATTGGGAGCTCTTTACCTCCCTCCCACTTTACCCTCCAAAAAGAAGAGAGTAAACTGGCGACTTTCAAAAATTTTTACCATGATCTGCAGTGAGAAATACATTTCTCTTACAACCCATTTTATGACTACAAATACATAAAACAAGCAGAACTTCAAAAACTACTCTTACTAGGTGTCATGTAATTACTCTAGCTTCTGTTCTCTTCTATTTGTGTTTGCGTCCAATGCTGGTTGCAACCTACTAAATTGACTTCACAACCCACTAATGGCATGCAACCACAGTTTGAAAAACACTGATTATGGCCGGGCGCGGTGGCTCAAGCCTGTAATCCCAGCACTTTGGGAGGCCGAGACGGGTGGATCACGAGGTCAGGAGATCGAGACCATCCTAGCTAACACGGTGAAACCCCGTCTCTACTAAAAATTACAAAAAACTAGCCGGGCGAGGTGGCAGGCACCTGTAGTCCCAGCTACTCAGGAGGCTGAGGCAGGAGAATGGCGTGAACCTGGGAGGCGGAGCTTGCAGTGAGCTGAGATCTGGCCACTGCGCTCCAGCCTGGGCGACAGAGCAAGACTCCGTCTCATTAAAAAAAAAGAAAAAAGAAAAAATTTCAACAGTGCTTCTGCTGCTTGGATTGTAAATATGAACTTCTGATTCGGATTGATGTGAGAGTTTTTCCTCTTTTTGCTGGTAACTTTCACTAGGACCTGAGGCAGATCCTCAAATCTCAGTCCTCTATTTTTTGTTGGTGGGCAGAACCAAAGTAGCCTTTAGAATATTTAATGAGATTTAGTATTTGGGCCCTTTGCCATTGTTAAACTATAGAATTGCATTGCCTCACTCAGAAAATGACCTGTTTCCTTTCAAATCCCATTAAGTTGGATAAATGCCACCATATTCATCTGTTTAGAAAAGTTGTCTTCACTAATAGTTTTCATAAATTTGTAGTTTTTCTTAACCTGACATGTATTCATGTCATTAATTGGAAATCTGTGCAAACTAGGAGTACAGAAACCCTTGGGGAAAAGGTAAAGAAATAAATACATTTATATATATATCAGACATATCAACCTCATTCTTGCCCTTTCCCCACTAAACCTAGGTATTTCTTGGTCTGCTCTTCCCTTCATGTGTAAGCCATTAGGAAGTGTGAGCTGGGCTTAGGCTATTTCGGGATTTTCCTCTCAATGAACATGGCCCCTATTTATTTCTCTTTTCATTCATGTTGACCAGAGTAAGCCATCTTTTTAGGTAAAACCTCTTTTCTCTTCTCTTCTCTTCTCTTCTCTTCTGAAATTTTCCCCTCTAGGTTTTTTTTGTTGTGTATTTGTTTTTGAGACAGAGTCTCGCTCTGTCATCCAGGCTGGAGTGCAGCGGTGCGATCTCGGCTCACTGCAACCACCACCTCCCGGATTCAGGTGATTCTCTTGTCTCAGCCTCCCTAGTAGCTGCGATTATAGGCGCGCCCCACCACACCTAGCTACTTTTTGTATTTTTAATAGAGACGGGTTTGCTGTGTTGGCCAGGCTAGTCTCGAACTCCTGGCCTCAAGTGATCCCCCCAACTTGGCCTCCCAAAGTGTTGGAATTACAGGCGTCAGCCACCACGCCCAGCCAGAGTCCCTTTCTTAAATGTTTTTAAGGTATGAGTAAATACTGGACTTGTGTATTAGTATCTGATGCCAAGATAAAAACTCTTCCTGAAATTAATGTTAATTGAATTCGTTTATTTGATAAATTTAGTGGTAAATTCAAGGAGTAACTATTGTCTTTTTGTATACAGTACTTCTTTCTACTTCATTTGTCACAATGTTAAATGCTTCCAGGTTAAACCCAGCTCTCAGGATCCAGGTTCCTCAATTGCAGCACATTGCCTGATGGGCTATTCTGGAAGGAAGTCATAGAAGTATTCTTAGAATATGTTTTATGGGGTCGGGTGCGGTGGCTCACAGCTGTAATCCGAGCACTTTGGGAGGCCGAGGTGGGCGGATCACAAGGTCAAGAGTTCGAGACCAGCCTGGCCAACATAGTGAAACCCCACCTCTACTAAAAATACAAAAATTATCTGGGCATGGTAGCGTGCGCCTGTAGTCCCAGCTACTCTGGAGGCTGAGGCAGGAGAATCACTTGAACCTGGGAGGCGGAGGTTGTGGTAAGCTGAGATCACGCCACTGCACTCCAGCCTGGGCAACAGAGTGAGACTATGTCTCAAAAAAAATATATATATATGTTTTATGATAGTTCCTCTGATTGTCTTTACTTTCTCCTACAATTAATTAATCTGAGATTTCATTTGACATATGTTCACTTATATTCCTGTTTTGTTTACCCTGTGGGGTACAAAAGAGTGAAAGCATTGTAAGTTTTTTGTTTGTTTGTTTTGTTTTTGAGACAGAGTCTCGCTCTATCGCCCACACTGGAGTGCAGTGATGTGATCTCAGCTCACTGCAACCTCCACCTCCTGGGTTCAAGCAATTCTCATGCCTCAACCTCCCAAGTAGCTGGGACTACAGGCGTGCATCACCTCACCCAGCTAATTTTTGTATTTTTAGTAGAGACGGGGTTTCACCATGTTGGCCGGGCTGGTCTCAAACTCCTCACCTCAGGTGATCTGCCCACCTCAGCCTCCCAAAGTGCTGGGATTACAGTTATGAGTCACCGTGCCCAGCCAAAAGCATTATAATGTCAAGTCATTCTTGCCTACCTTTTCTTTAAAAGGTCTCCAATAAACTCTGGTGCTGTATGTTAAAAAAAAAAAACAACACAACTAGTCATAATGGTAAAATTACCCTTTTCCAATTTGAAAGGCTAGAGAAGATAGAATATTTGAAATATAACAGGTGTTTAAGCAAGGTGTTTGACCCCCTAGTAAATAATCTGTGTGTAGTTTTTCTGAAGGAGATCCCTTCTACCTTGTGAGTTTAGGAAAAGGACAGACCATTGAGGGAATGATGGGTAACTCTCTAAAAATAGAATACAGGCGGCCATGTTTCTGACCACTATGTGAGTATGCAGCAAAAGCCAGAATGTTGACCAGGAAAACTTATGTCCCAGCTTCCTACCCGGGACCCTTATAGATTGATTTCACAGCTAGTGTCCAGCATAGTCCAAACCCCCGTTCTGTGCTTCATATAAAGATTAGCCCTTTCTAGTGCTTTATTCTTCTAGTATAAAATGTTTTTTTTCTTTGTTCTTAAACTGTACATTCAGAATAAAATATGGGGAGAATTCTTTACAGAGAGCCTAAAAATCTGAAACTGGAATATTTTCATCTGCTTACACATATTTTTTCCATACCAAGCATGTGCATACCCAGTATTTTTTATTTCTTAAGAAAACAACTTTGTCTTAGTGGTTTTGACATAGAGGAACTAACATCAGATAGACAAAAGCTTCTCATTTAATTGAAAGATAATATTACTTACAGTATGAGCTAGCTGTATGGTGAAATAAACTTTCTCCATGTTTGGATCTGCAGGCCTACAAGACTATAAAAGAGGACGAAAAAAGATACAATGAAAGAATTTCAGGGTTAGGGCTGACACCAGAACAGAAACAGAAAAAGGCCGCATTATCTGGTGAGTATTCCCTTAATTCTTGCTATGATTTGAGACTCACAAAGGGAAAGTTATAAACAGTTGGGGTGCTGTGATTCATGGATGTCTTGTAGAAGCAATGGTGGTATGAGATTGTAAACATCTAGAAAGTATGGTATTACCCTAGAACTGGGAGTGATTTAAAGCATTTGGCTGAAATTTGGGTTTGAGAATAAAGCTAGTGATGATTATGATTGGTTGTTTTTCTGTATATTAATATTAGTCTCTTGGCTGGGCACGGTGGTTCACACCTGTCATCCCAGCACTTTGTGAGGCCGAGACGTGCAGGTCAACTGAGGTCAGGAGCTCGAGACCAGCCTGGCCAACATGGTGAAACCCTATCTATACTAAAAATACAAAAATTAGCCAGGTGTGGTGGCGGGCACCTGTAATCCTAGCTACTCGGGAGGCTGAGGCATGAGAATCACTTGAACCCAAGCAGCAGAGGTTGCAGTGAGCCAAGATCACACTGCTGCACTCCAGCTTGGGCAACAGAGCAAGACTCTGTCTGAAATAAATAAATAAATAAATAAATAAGTAAGTAAGAAAAAAAAGAAATCTCTTAAAAGGCAAGCTTAGCAAGGAAAACTATTGGAAATGAGATGAAAACCATCTTTTTTTTTTTTGAGGCGATGTTTCATTCTTTGCCTAGGCAGGAATGCAGTGGCCTGATCTTGTCTCACTGCAACTTCCGCCTCCTGGGTTGAAGCGATTCTCCTGCCTTAGCCTCTGGAGTAGCTAGGATTACAGGCACACGCCACCATGCCTGGCTAATTGTGTATGTTTAGTAGAGACAAGGTTTCACTATGTTGGCCAGGCTGGTCTTGAAACCCTGACCTCAGGTGATCCGCCTGCTTCAGCCTCCCAAAGTGCTGGGATTACAAGTGTGAGCCACCACACCCGGCCAAAAGCCATTTTTTAAATGAGGAAATTCTTCTGATTTTGTTCCCCTGTTTTGTTCCCCTTTTGATTCTTTGCAGTTTCGAGTTGCTAAAGGTATATTTGCTTTCCTAAAGCACCATACCCTAGCTATCACTTCCATTTCACATGATTTGCTTCAATTTTCAGAGAGGAATGTTTTAATCCTTTAATAAGCCCCACAACTCTGGGTAGGCAATTTGTTCTGCTTTTTTCAAAAGCACCTCCTTATTCTTGACCATTGTATAATAATCCCCAACTGACCCCCTGGATTTTCTCCCTTTGTTGCTAACGGAAGGTGAAACTGAGCTTGATATTTTCCTGGTGATCTCTAGGAAATTGATGGGAAGGGCAGAAGCCTACTGATGTATACTTTCTAAATGTTTTAGATGTAACTAAATATTTAAGCCATGTCCTAGTACCAGTTCAGAACTGATGAATGAATGACATTGGTGAAATCATTCTCCTATTTTTCACTTATGAAATGAAAGGGATACTTGCTTTCCCTCTCCCATCAGGATGCTGTGAAGATTGCTAAGGTTAGTGTAGGTCCTATGTTTTGCTAGCTTTATGTGGAAGATTGAGACAAGTGCAAGGTGATTTTTTTTTTAACAGTGGCAAAGAATCATCTGAGACTTCAAGAAGATTCATCCAGTGTGTTCTGTTGCTTTCAGCTTCAGAAGGAGAGGAAGTTCCTCAAGACAACGTGCCAAGTCATGTTCCTTTTCTGCTAATCGGTGGAGGCACGGCTGCTTTTGCTGCAGCCAGATCCATCCGGGCTCGGGATCCTGGGGCCAGGGTAAGGTACATGTTTTTTTTGCTTGGCACAGAGGGTACAGTCTGCAAGTATTTAGCTAATGTGAACGTTTTGACATTTGCCTCTTAAATTACTTGGCTCTGATAAGCATCATGATTTTTATGTCTGAAGGTACTGATTGTATCTGAAGATCCTGAGCTGCCATACATGCGACCTCCTCTTTCAAAAGAACTGTGGTTTTCAGATGACCCAAATGTCACAAAGACACTGCGATTCAAACAGTGGAATGGAAAAGAGAGAAGGTGTGTTTGCTTATGTAAAATGAGTCTGACTAACAACTTCAGCTAAGCACCACAGAGAGTAGGTTAGGATTTTGCCACTGACTGTGTACAGTGAATAGGAGGGATGACTTGGCTGTCCACTAGAGTCTACTACGGTCCACACTTGGTACAGCTTAGAGATAACAGTCTACAAAGGGCGAGAGTCCTGGATTCTGTTACCAGATCTACCAACAGTTGATGGTGTAATATTGGCCTCTGAAATACTAATGTTCCTATTTCTGGAACCTTTATGTTAAGTTTCTTTAGGTGAAGATCAACTTGGCCTGTATTGTCACTTCTTTTTTTTTTTTTTTTTTTTTTTTTTTTCTTTTTTTTTGAGACAGAGTCTTGCTGCTCTGTCACCAGGCTGGAGTGCAGTGCAGTGGCACAATCTCAGCTCACTGCAACCTCCGCCTCCCAGGTTCAAGCAATTCCCCTGCCTCAGCCTCTCAAGTAGCTGGGATTACAGGCACACACCACCACGCCCAGCTAATTTTTTTGTATTTTAGTAGAGACGGGGTTTCACCATGTTGACCAAGATGGTCTCAATCTCCTGACCTTGTGATCTGCCCCGCCTCGGCCTCCCAAATTGCTGGGATTACAGGCGTGAGCCACTGTGCCCAGCCATCACTTCTTTATACTTGCCTAGACATGTCCTACAAGAGCAGAAGAAAAGAAAATACTTAACAGCATTCTCTTTGACAGCCTAGCAGGCATTTAGAATTTCAGGAGTAGAGTAAGAAGACTGTAAGGAAGAGCCTCTGTTAGAATTTTTGCATGACAGACTTGGAGATACAGGTCCAGAAGCTTTTTCCTTTTGAAGGACAACTTAGATCTCTTAATTCTAGTACCATGTGCTTTGGGTTCCAATTTTTTTCTCATTGGTGACCCCTTTGATACCGGACCAAATTTTACAAACTTACCCTTCTCCCTCACCCCCACTGTCATGTTCCATTTTCAAACAGGATGTATACTTTCAATTAAGTTAGTGGCTAACTTTATATATATATTTATGCATATATACATACATACATACATACATACATACATACATACATATATACATATTTTTAGAGACAGGGTCTGGCTCTGTCACCCATGCTGGAGTGCAGTGGCCAAATCATAGCTCACTGCAGTCTCAAACTCCTGGGCTCAGGTGATCCTCCCACCTCAGCCTCCCGAGTAACTAGGACTATAGGTGCGTACCACCATGTGCTTTTTATTAATTTAAAAATTTTTTTTCTAGAGATGAGATCTTGCTATGTTGCACAATCTGTTCTCAAACTCCTGGCCTCAAGTGATCCTTCCACCTTGGGCTCCCAAAGCACTGGGGTTACAGACCTTAGCCACTGCACCCCGCCAATATTAATAAACTAATTAATATTAATATATCATAGTTGATAACTGTTTGAGGCAGAGTCATCTCAGGAGCTAGAATTAGTTGTTCCATTGAAGAGCACCATTCTGGACAACCCATTTGGGTGGATATGTGAATACCAGCTCCGTGAGTGCTCCACTTCTTCTTACTTTGAAATGAACCTAAATCTAGAGCAGGATCCTCAGCCTCAGCACTATTGACATTTGGAGCAGGATAACACTTTGCTGGGGGTGGGGAGCTGTCCAGTGCGTCATAGGATGGTTAGCAGCATCCCTGGCCATTACCCACTGGATATGAGTAGCATCCCTACCCAAGTTGTTACAACGTAGATTGTCTCTGGACACTGGCAAACATCCCCTGGGGGCAAAATTGCCCCAAGTTGAGAACTACTGATCTGGATGCCTGTATATAAGCAAGTCATGACCACGATTTAATAGACTTGGAGACCTACTTTGGAAAACGTCCCTTAAAGTTTCTGATAATGGAAACAGTTTTATTAAAGCTATAGGGGAAGCTGATAACAGTTCCACATGCTTATAATATTCTCCCTCTCTTCTCCATACAGCATATATTTCCAGCCACCTTCTTTCTATGTCTCTGCTCAGGACCTGCCTCACATTGAGAATGGTGGTGTGGCCGTCCTCACTGGGAAGAAGGTGAGCTAGTAGACCGCTTCCTTTGTTAGGCTCTACGTACGTGCCCACCAGCCAGTATGGTGATGTGTGTTTCCATTACCATTTATGTCTGTCCTGCCATTGTAGCTCATCAAAGAAGGATCGAGCTGCTTTAGGTTTAATAATGCTGAGTGTGTCTTTCTGGGGAAAGCACTAGTATCAAAGCCTAGGGTAGCATGCTGACTCAACTTGACCCTAAAAGCTGCTATCTCTCCTGTTTGCTCTTCTACCCTTCCTCATCCTTCCTATTTTCCCACACTAACTTCTCTCTGGGATTATCGATGAGAAAAGATTGACAAATATGTATTATTCATTATAGTAAAATAATTTGGACATAACTCAGCATAGAAGATATTGTTAGACTTTAAAAAGTGAGTGTCTGAGTAATAAGGTCAGTTATTAGAGGGTATTTCTGGAGTTCCAGGATGGTTTTGTTATATTTTATTGTTGTTAATGGCAGGTACTAGAGTGTGTGTGTAAACTAATGGCACTGTTCCAATAGGGAGGTGTTTTCTGAAGGAGCAAAAGCCCAGAGTAGATGAGATACACAGCATAAATGGAGGGATTGTCCTTTGTTAGGAACATACCCACTTCTGTAAGGGGACATTAGACAGAGAAGATGGATATAGATTTGTTGATAAGCTGGTAATGAGACATTGTGTCCTCTATGTGTAAACAACACTCAGGCCCTGCCCTCTAGGGGCTAACTGTATTAGGCAGAAACATAAATACATAATCATAACACATAGGTGTGTAGTAAGACAGACCTGTGCAGTATGTTGTGGGAGATACTGGGAAGCATGCCCAGTTGAGTGATGACATCAGGAAAGGCTTTCTGGAGGAGAAGGTCTTACAGAATGGGCAGTCTTATGGAATGAAGAGGCATTCACCAGACTAGAGAAGAGTGAAGAGCATTCAAGTAAAAAAGAACAGCATTTAAGCAAAAGCACAGGGGTACAAGAAAGCATGTTTGGTGCCAGGAAATAGAAGCAGCTCGGTACTGACAGAGCAGTTAGGTACAAGTTAGCAAGTGGCAAGAGATGAAGCAAGGGGCCTGATTGTGGAGGGCTTTGCATGAAAGAGCTTTTTCTGCACTGGAGAGCTGGGGAGCTGTTGCCTTTTAGGCAATTGAATTTTAAATAATCACTATTGGCTGTGAGGAGGATGGATTTCAGTGAGACAAGACTAGAGGGAGGCCGGGCGCGGTGGCTCAAGCCTGTAATCCCAGCACTTTGGGAGGCCGAGACGGGCGGATCACGAGGTCAGGAGATCGAGACCATCCTGGCTAACACGGTGAAACCCCGTCTCTACTAAAAAAAAAAATACAAAAAACTAGCCGGGCGAGGTGGTGGGCGCATATAGTCCCAGCTACTTGGGAGGCTGAGGCAGGAGAATGGCGTGAACCCGGAAGGCGGAGCTTGCAGTGAGCTGAGATCCAGCCACTGCACCCCAGCCTGGGTGACAGAGCGAGACTCCGTCTCAAAAAAAAAAAAAAGACTAGAGGGAGACCATTTCAGAGATTATTGCAATAATCTAGGCAACAGATGATGAGATCCCAGATTAGAATAGTAGTGGTGTGATGATGATGATGAAGAAGAAGAAAGTAAGAGGTAAAATTTGTATAGTACCTATTCTAATCTTGTAAGCACAGTTATTAAATGCTTTATGTGTACCATCTCATTTTATCCTCCCAATAATCTTATGAGGTGGATATTATTTCCCTCTTACAGAGAAATAAGTTGAAATTTTTAAAAATAAATAAATTTTAAATAATTTGCCTAAACTCACATAGCTAGTAAGCGGTAGAGAGAGAATTTGAACCCGGGTCTGTCTGAGGCCACAGAATTGGAACCCAGATATTCTGATTCCAGAGCCTAAACTATTAATAGCATCAGTGTACAGTGTATTAATTTTTTTTTTTTTTTTTGAGACAGATTCTCACTCTGTTGCCCAGGCTGGAGTACAGTGGCGTGATCTTGGCTCACTGCAACCTCTGCCTTCCAGGTTCAAGTGATTCTCCTGCCTTAGCCTCCTAAGTAGCTGCATGTGCCACCATACCTGGCTAATTTTTTTTGTCTTTTTAGTAGAGACAGGATTTCACCATGTAGGCGAGGTTGGTCTCGAACTCCTGACCTTAGGTGATCCACCCACCTCGGCTTCGCAAAGTGCTGAGATTACAGGCATGAGCCATCATGTCCAGCCAGTATTACTTCTTGATAGAAAGGTGAAGAGAAGTAGGGAGCACACTTGAGGCATGCTTAGGAGGCATGCTTGATGAGGCTTGGTGGTTGGTTAAAGGTAGGAGATGGAGGAGGCAAAGATGATTTTCTAATTTCTAGCCTGCATGTCTCAGCTGAAAAAGACATTACAAGAGGAAGAGCTAGTTTAAGGGAGAAGATAAAATTCAGTTTTGGACAAAAGACATTACAAGAGGAAGAGCTAGTTTAAGGGAGAAGATAAAATTCAGTTTTGGACCATTAAGTATGAAGTGGAATGTCTGTGTGAAGGTGTCTTCTGGGCTGTTGGACATATGACTGCTACGCTCAGGGGACCTGGGCTCAGACAGATAGTCGAGAATCATCTGCATATGTGTAGGAGTTGAAACCATGAGAGTAGGTGAAGCCTCCCAGGGAGAACTGATCTGGTGAGAAGAGGAGTAAGGCAAGGATAGAGCCCTGGGGAACCCCAATTTTTAGGAGGCAGGGTTAAGAAGAACCCACAAAGGAGACTAGGAAAGAACTTAAAAGAGTAGTATGAGGAAACCTGAGGACAGGAGCCAAGGATATAGGGAGTTTCAAGAAGGAGGATGTGATCCACAGTATTACTGTGGCAGAGGAATCTGGGAAGAAAAGAACTGTAAAATGCACCATGAGATTTGGCAGTTCAGATACCTTTGGGAGGCTGAAGCAGGTGAATCGCTTGAGGTCAGGGGTTAGAGACCAGCCTGGCCAACATGGTGAAAACACGTCTCTACTAAAAATACAAAAATTAGCCGGGTGTGGTAGTGCACACCTGTAATCCCAGCTACTCAGGAGGCTGAAGCACAAGAATTGCTTGAATCCAGGAGGCGGAGGTTGCAGTGAGCCAAGATTGCATCAGTGCACTCCAGCCTGGGTGACAGAACAAGACTCCATCTCAAAAAAATAATAAAATAAAATAAAATAAAACAGATACCACTGGGAAGTTAGAAAAGAGGGTAAAGTACTCTTTCAAAAGATTTAAATGAGAACAGAGAGATGGCAATTGGATAAAAGCGTGCAGAGGACGTAGAATCAAAGGCGGGACCTGTTGGATGGGACAAGAATGTTAATAGGCTGGGCAGGGGTGGTGGGGAGCCCTCATGCCTCATGGGAAGCTGTGGAAGATCACATCTAATGGCTTCATTTGTTTTCACAATACAATAGAACATAAGATGGTTATCTGAGAGCGAGCAATGTGAGGGTTGAGTAGCGGGATTGGATTGAAGAGGGAGCTTACCAAGGACAAATCAAAGGAGGCTAAAGAAGCTGCATCAGATCTCAGTTCATGTCGTTGCCTCTAGAAAGCTTTACCCAACCCACCCTGACTAGATTGCATATGTCATATGTTCCCAGTACTACCTGCACTGTTCTTACCACTCATATCACATTTATCACTCTTGATTACTGTTAGTGCTTATTAAATTGTCCTGGCCACTAAACTCTGAAAGCAGTGAGGATCACTGTCTACACTTGATACATAGTAGGTGCTTAATTGAATGGTCTCATAGCTAGTAAAGAGTGGAGCAAAGACTGGGTGCCTATTCTCTCTGACTCCAAAGCTCAAGCTCTTAACCATAAGAAGGAGTAGGGTGCAAGGGAATTAAAGGTACTGGCAAAAGAACAGTTTGGATGTTCTACCATCAGCCCAAATTAGTTAGAATGGAGCAGCTAGTCAAATAAAAAGAGAAAATTGAAAGCAAGTATAGGAGACAGACTGAGCGAAAGCTGAAGGGATGGAAAATTGTGACCAACAAGTAGGATAATTGAGGTAGAAGGAGCGGTTTAGGAGATAACAAGATGAGGAACAGTATGAGCCAGTTTCCAAGGTCTTCAGTGAATCAGGAGGAGTAGCAAGGAGGTGGCTCAAAAAAGTGATTCATAGGAATATAGGACTCCTCTGATGTCCCTCAGAAGAGAATGAAAGTACAAGAATCTGGAAGCAGCAGACCAGTAACCTCAAGAAGCTTGCAAAATGCCAACACCTCCTCCTGGCCTTGCGATGTGGAGTGTGGGGGAACTAACAGCCTTTACATGTAAGCTCTCCTTAAGAGAGAGCCAAGTTTCAGTGAAGGCTACAAGTTGGAGAAAGCATTCTGTAAAAATGTTGTAGACGTAGGAGGGTTATTAACAAAGTAATAATAAGTAATTCCAAACAGCCAAATAAGAAAGGCTATTCTGATTCTCCTTTTCCACACATGGGGCAGGGCTTTGGGACTGTCATGACTTGCTCTAATGTTACCTGCTTTCTGTCTATTTCCACCATATGACTGCCTGAAAAAACTGGGTACCAGAAACTGTGGTTCCCATGATTACTTGGATATGGTTTCTTAAGGATCGCTTTAGGTCAAGAACTAATTCTTCTTATTGGGCTGACAACTTTTTTGTTTGTTTGTTTGTTTGTTTGTTTTGTTTTGTTTTGAGACAGAATCTTTCTCTATTGCCCAGGCTGGAGTGCAGTGGCATGATCTCGGCTCACTGCAACCTTTGCCTCCCAGGTTCAAGTGATTCTCCTACCTCAGTCTCCCCAGTAGCTGGGACCACAGGCATATGCCACCACACCTGGCTACTTTTTGTATTTTTAGTAGAGACGGGGTTTCACCATATTGGCCAGGCTGGTCTCGAACTCGTGGCCTCAGTGATCCGCCCGCCTCAGCCTCCCAGATTGTTGGGATTACAGGCATGAGTCACTCTGCCCGTCCTGGACTGACAACTTCTTATTGGCCTGGAGTTTGGGGGTGGTGATGGAAATATTCTGAAATCAGATAGTGGTGATGGTGGCACAACCTTGTGAATATATTGAAATCCACAGAATTCCACACTTTAAAATGGTGAATTTGATGTGAATTATATCTCAATAAATTTTTTTCAAAGCTAATTCATCTCTACCTCTTTTGTGTATGTGTGTGACTGTACCAGGTAGTACAGCTGGATGTGAGAGACAACATGGTGAAACTTAATGATGGCTCTCAAATAACTTATGAAAAGTGCTTGATTGCAACAGGTGAGCATTTCTGGAGATGGCTTTCTTCCCTGATACAGCTCATTCAAGTTTTAGAGTCCAGCTTTCTCTATAGAAGGTATTACTACTTAAGAAAATGGAAACCCAGACTCTCTGAAGTGGGTGTCTTCTCTTGGTACAAAAGCTGGCTGTGTCCAGGCATCCTGGATCACCAGCCCTTCTGGATGATCCTTGCTCTTCTCCCGGTAAAGGCATGAAGAAGTTGCCCTTTTTTCTCTCCCTGCTTAGCCTTCACCCTGTGCCCTGTGCCCTGAAAGTGATGTTGTTTGTGGCTTCATTGCCAGTTGCAATCAGAAACCAAGAGAGGAGACAGAAGCAATTCATCAAACCCATGTAGCTATGCTAGCTGGCAAATCCTCATGAGAAACTAGAAGAGAACATGGAAGCCAAAAGTAAGGCCTTTTGGCCACCTAGGGGGAGGGTGTACCCCTTGAAGACAGACTCTCAAATGTGCTTCTCAAAGACAACTGACAAAAAGCCTGCTGTGAGGCGAGCTGAAGGCAAACAAAGCCTTCATATCCTATCCTGTTGTTGCCGCCATGGTGCTAAGTGAAGAGGGCTCCACCTTTGTGTGGTGGAGGGAGTATTGTTTGGGCTAGCTTCTGCTTGTTGGGCTAAAGGGTTTTCCTTCTCTTATTTCCAGGAGGTACTCCAAGAAGTCTGTCTGCCATTGATAGGGCTGGAGCAGAGGTGAAGAGTAGAACAACGCTTTTCAGAAAGGTAATTGTCTGCTTTAGTGTTTTCTTTGTGTTGTTTTTGAAGAGGTAGTATAATCTTACAGTCCCCAAGCACCCACCCGGGACTTGGGAGATCCAAGTTCTATTTATGGCTCTTCTCCAGACTTGTTATCTGGCCTTGAGCAAGTCACTTCCTCTCTCTGCACCTCAGATACCTCACTCAAGGGTTTTAAGCTCCTACGGAAAAAATGGAGTGTTTGTATTGCTTGCAATAGATCCTTCTGATTGCTCTTCCATAGTTGTTTTTTCCTGATGCGTTTGATTCATTGGAACCCCTTATAGCCTGTTGGCATTTTCATTGCAAGTGCTGTGTAGAGACTTCAGAGAAAAAAGTACCTAAAGAAAAAGCAAGGGGGTGTTCTGCTGCTTAACACTGTGCATATAAAAACTGCTGTCATGTTTTCAGGGATAAGATTTGTCCTGTCTTTTTTTTTTTTTTTTTTTTTTTTTTTTTGAGACAGGGTCTCGCTCTGTTGCCCAGGCTGGAGTGCAGTGGCGCAATCTCGGCTCACTGCAAGCTCTGCCTCCCGGGTTCACGCCATTCTCCTGCCTCAGCCTCCCAAGTAGCTGGGACTACAGGCATCCACCACCATGCCCAGCTAATTTTTTGTATTTTTAGTAGAGACGGGGTTTCACCATGTTAGTCAGGATGGTCTCAATCTCCTGACCTTGTGATCCACCTGCCTTGGCCTCCGAAAGTGCTGGAATTACAGGCGTGAGCCACCGCGCCCGGCCCTTTTTTTTTTTTTCCGAGACTGAGTCTCACTCTGTCGCCCAGGCTGGAGTGCGGTGGCATGATCTTGGTTCACTACAGCGTCCACCTCCCAGGTTCAAGCGATTCTTGTGACTCAGTCTCCCAAGTAGCTGGAATTACAGGCATGTGCCACCACGACCAGCTAATTTTTTTTGTATTTTTAGTAGGGATGAGATTTCACCCTGTTGGCCAGACTGTGTACTGTCTTTTAAGTTCTTCCTAGAACAAGGTTTGTCAGCCTCTGCAGTATTGGCATTTTGAGCTGGATAATTGTAGTGGGGGCTGTCTTATGCCATTGTAGTATGTTAGCATCCTGGCCTCTTGTACACTAAATGCTGGGAGCACCTACTTGCCCTCACAACCAAAAATGTCTTCAGATATTGCCAGATGTCCTCCTGGGGAAGATAGGGACAAAATTGCCACCAATTGAGAACCACTGTTTATAGAAGGAATTTTACCATGAAGAAAGAAATTTGCATTAATAACATAGAAGTTATAATTGAGTCACTTTATACAAGGAGAAAATTTACTGTTGCCAAAGATTTAGAAGAAACTACTTCCTAGTATTATTATCCGATGCCCCTTTTGGAAATTAATGGACTAAACTGATGTGGTCCTGCAGATTGGAGACTTTAGAAGCTTGGAGAAGATTTCACGGGAAGTCAAATCAATTACGATTATCGGTGGGGGCTTCCTTGGTAGCGAACTGGCCTGTGCTCTTGGCAGAAAGGGTGAGTATTGAGGAGTGACCTTGATATTCTTTCTCTAGTCTTATACAGCTTTTCTGTGAATCCCAGAGATGTGTTTGGCAGGATCCGTAGAAAGAGTTTAATTAAGGTTTATATAGTGAAAAGCTAAGCACTGAGATTAGTTCTGGTGAGGGATCCCTTGGTGACCAAAAAGCTGTCAGCTGAGCAACTTAACAGCGACGCTTTTTAATTTAATTTTATTTTATTTTATTTTATTTTTTTGAGACGGAGTTTCGCTCTTGTTGCCCAGGCTGGAGTGCAATGGTGCGATCTCTGCTCACTGCAACCTCCGCCTCCGAGGTTCAAGCGATTCTCCTGCCTCAGCCTCTGGAGTAGCTGGGATTACAGGCGTGCATCACCACAGCTGGCTAATTTTGTATTTTTAGTAGAGACGGGGTTTTTCCATGTTGGTCAGGCTGGTCTTGAACTCCCAACCTCAGGTGATCCACCTACCTCGGCCTCCCAAAGTGCTGGGATTACAGGTGTGAGCCACTGCACCCTGCCAACAGCAGTGCTTTCTTTCCTTTCCTCTACCCTCTATGCCAGGACTCCTTAGAAATAAAATATTAAGGAAAGTAACTTATGAAGATGATAAGGGCAATGCAGACTACAGAATAATAGGTCTTTGAACTGCTGCTTCCTGTAAAAAGCCAAAACCTTCTTTGGGCACATGATGGTTCCCAGCTTGACAGATCTGTGAGCTCCAGTTGGAATGTTTCATGGCAACTAGTTACCTTAATGTTCTTTTTCAGATATATGAAATCAGGGCTCTTTTCAGGAGGATGCTTCCTAATCAGAGGTTGCAAAGCACTTGTGTAAGCCTTAGGTGACTGCATGGGTGGAAGTACACAGAGTTCGCCATCTGAAGCTTAATCTGGGACCAGAAGTTCTGATACCTGTTGTATTTGCGTTACAAATGAACTTGAGCACCTAGGCCCTCATGCCCAGTGTCCTGTAAGTGGGCGCTCTGGCCCGGATTGCAGCTCTGCCCTGTCTTTAGTGAGGCCTGCCTGCTGCTCCTTTACTTCTCTTACTGTCTTTCTAGGATTGACTTTTGCTTCCTGCTATAACTACTCTGTTTCTTCTTCCCAGCTCGAGCCTTGGGCACAGAAGTGATTCAGCTCTTCCCCGAGAAAGGAAATATGGGAAAGATCCTCCCCGAATACCTCAGCAACTGGACCATGGAAAAAGTCAGACGAGGTAGAGAGACTGTTTCTATATGCTGCCACTCTATTTCCTTTGAGTGTGACCTAAGGCAAACTTCGCTTCTATGGGAACCCCCTTGACATAAGCCCTATCACCTGGCCTGTAAAATGTTTCCACCATTCTCCAGTCAGCTAAGTTCATCTAGGTGTTCTGAATCACATGCCCCAAATTCCTGGAAGTGCTGAAAATGAGCCATGGGTGTAGGTTCTTGCGGCTCTCCAAAACTGCCTGTGTACTGATTATTGGTTTTTCCATGAAGGAGACCACCGGTCAGCTTCCCTACTTCCCATGAAAGTGACAGCCTCGTAGGCTCACTCTCAGGTCTTGTTTGCCTTTACAGAGGGGGTTAAGGTGATGCCAAATGCTATTGTTCAATCGGTTGGAGTCAGCAGTGGCAAGTTACTTATCAAGCTGAAAGACGGCAGGAAGGTAAGGAAGGAAAAGACAGCCCGCCAGGAGGCCTTCCAGTTCTCCACTCCCCTTGCCTCATTCTTACTCCTTCATTTGACACCAGTAGATTATTTTTCCTGGCAGTTGCCATTAACCTGATATAATTTTCGGAATTAACTACCCCTCCATTAAAACAGAATGATGAGAGCCAGAGGAGACACCTGTGAACCACTTTCCCTTAGCCCCTTTCTATCTGTCTCACAGTTTTGAGTCCTGGCTAGGGTGGCAGATTTCTGTTCGAATGACATGGGGGATGTGCATGGGATGGGGTGGTGGAGGCTTATGAAATAGAACTTAAAATCCATTTACCAGAGGTAAGTTAACCCATGATTTTTTGAAGTCCCAATTCTTAATGGCATGATGGGCCATTGTTAACGCCTATAGGCATACATGGGAACTGTGGTAATTGAATTATTTCTTTTTTACCTCAGGTAGAAACTGACCACATAGTGGCGGCTGTGGGCCTGGAGCCCAATGTTGAGTTGGCCAAGACTGGTGGCCTGGAAATAGACTCAGATTTTGGTGGCTTCCGGGTAAATGCAGAGCTACAAGCACGCTCTAACATCTGGGTGGTAAGTGTGCTACAGCATGACCAGGCACAGTTCATTCTCCCTAGCCTGTGAACAGGTCTGCCTGGTGGTGTGCTAAAGCTCATCAGCCTAACCAAATAGGGTCAGAGTGTTTAGAGGCTGAGGGTACAGAATAGAAATGTGTGAACTGCTTGATTCAGAAGACCAGGTATGGCCTCATGTGCAAGCTAGTGGCAAATAAAATGAGCAGTGTGCATGCCTGCAGGAGTAGAACTCTTCCGGTTCTACTTATTGGCATCAGCCACTGGCATAACCCCTGGTGGGCATGCACATAGCTTTCAGATGGATCTGCTGTTCCCTTTGCCCAAACGTGAATCCGGAGGATGGAGGATGAAGCAATTTATAACCTGTTCCCTAGAAAGGAAAATTACGCTGTTTTCATTTTCCTTGAGTACTATTTTTAGCTGTTTTTTACAATCTATTATGACACAAACAAGACTATAGTATGTAGGAACCATGAGGTAATTTCCCCATTGCTAGTTACAAGTGTATTGTGTGTGTTTATGGACTCTGCAACTAAGGACATAGGCACCTTGAAGGAAATTTTTTCCCCCTCCAAACCTTGCTTTAAAAAAAAAAGATGAAATGTACTGGATTTTTTTAACTTGTTATAAAAGTAATACGTGGGCCAGGCGAAGTGGCTCACGCCTGTAATCCCAGCACTTTGGGAGGCTGAGGCAGGTGGATCACTTGAGATCAGGAGTTTGAGACCAGCCTGGCTAACATGGCAAAACCCCGTCTCTACTAAAAATATACAAAAATTAGCCGAGTGTAGTGGCACAGGCCTGTAATCCCAGCTACTTGGGGGACTGAGTGAGGCAGGAGAATCACTTGAATTCAGGAGGCAGAGGCTGCAGTGAGCAGAGATCACGCCACTGCCCTCCAGCCTGGGCAACGACAGAGCAAGACTCAGTCTCAAAAAAAAAAAAAAAAAAAAAGTAACATGTGGTCAATGTAGAAGACAGACAAGGAGAGAGGAAAGTCACCTGCAGCAACCATTAATATTTTGGTGAATTTCCTTACCTTTGTTTCCTTGCATGTAGGTTTTATTGTTGGTTTGTTTTATTCGTGGCAAGCATACTATATATAATATTCTGCTCTTTTCCACTTAACACCATAAATGTAAGCATTTTCTATGTTGCTTCAGACTTTGTAAACAGTTTAATGACTATATGTTCCATTAAGTGAATTCACAGTTTACTTTACCGTTGCTTACTTGTTGGATTTTTAGGTTGCTTTGGGGGAGTCTAAATAGCCACAAAGATGAACAAAGGGTTAGAGAGCTCAAATACCACATCCTTCGTGAAGCTGGCCCAGTTCACCCCCGACTGGAGGTTCTTGCCCTCTGCTTGAAATACTTGACTCCTTTAATCTGTACCTTTCATATGGCACATTACTGTTTACATTGCTCTGTAGTTATGAGCAAGGCTGTATCTTTCTGTACTAGGTTGTATGCTCCTCATAGTCAAGGTCCATGTCAGTTTTGTCTCAGCAACCCGGACAACATAATACTTTTGTATATAATAAGTACTCCATAAATATTTGTCGAATGAATGAATACTGAATGACAAAAAGAAATCTAAGAAAACATTTCTAGGTGAGAGGCAGTCACATCCAAAAACTGGTTTCTACATATAGAAAAGAATATACTGCAAATCATGGTTATTAAATATCCTGTCTGTTAAGGAAAGAACAGGAAGTAGGCATAAGTAAACCGAACTATAGAAGATTTAGGTTAGCTTTATGGAAGCAGAATAGACTTTTTTTTTTTTTTTGGGACGTAGTCTCACTCTGTTTCCCAGTCTGGAGTACAGTGGCACGATCTCGGCTCACTGCAACCTCTGCCTCCCGGGTTCAAGCCATTCTCCTGTCTCAGCCTCCCGAGTAGCTGGGATTACAGGTGCTCGCCACCACACCCACCTAATTTTTTGTATTTTTAGTAGAGATGGGGTTTCACCATATTGGCCAGGCTTGTCTCAAACTCCTGACCTTGTGATCCGCCCACCTTGGCCTCCCAAAGTGCTGGGATTACGGGCATGAGCCACTGCTCCTGGCCTGGAATCGATATTTTAAAATGAGATCTCAGGCCAGGCATGGTGGCTCACACCTGTAATCCCAACACTTTGGAAGGCTGAGGCAGGCACATTGCTTGAGCCCAGGAGTTCGAGACCAGCCTGGGCAACATGGCAACACCCCATCTCTAAAAAAAAAAAATTTAGCCGGGCATGGTGGTACATTCCTATAGTCCCAGCTACTTGGGAGGCTGAGGTGGGAGGATCATCTGAGCCTGGAGGTCCAGGCTGTGGTGAGCCATGATCGCACCACTGCACTCCAGCCCAGGCAATAGAGTGAGACCCTGTCTCAAAAAAAAAAAAGAAAAAAAAAAAATTTGAATGGGTTATCAGCTGTTTTTGTTAGTTTAAGTACAACTCTGGCCTGTAGATGGAAAACATGAATTAGTTACCATTACAAGTGTTCTTTGAGCCCCCAAAGTTTATATTTTGTCTTTAACTTGCTTTTTTTTTTTTTTTGAGACGGAGTCTCGCTCTGTCGCCCAGGCTGGAGTGCAGTGGCCGGATCTCAGCTCACTGCAAGCTCCGCCTCCCGGGTTTACGCCATTCTCCTGCCTCAGCCTCCCGAGTAGCTGGGACTACAGGCACCAGCCACCTTGCCCGGCTAGCTTTTTGTATTTTTCAGTAGAGACGGGGTTTCACCGTGTTAGCCAGGATGGTCTCGAACTCCTGACCTCGTGATCCGCCCGTCTCGGCCTCCCAAAGTGCTGGGATTACAGGCTTGAGCCACTGCGCCCGGCCTTTTTTTTTTTTTTTTTTTTTTTTATCATGTGTTCATGTTACGTATTTGTTTCCACAGGCAGGAGATGCTGCATGCTTCTATGATATAAAGTTGGGAAGGAGGCGGGTAGAGCACCATGATCATGCTGTTGTGAGTGGAAGATTGGCTGGAGAAAATATGACTGGAGCTGCTAAGCCGTACTGGCATCAGTCAATGTTCTGGTAATAGTGGTGTGCCTTGGGGACCCAATTGATTACAGTTCAGTATCTCTAGGACCATAACACAGAGTTATGGTTTGGTTTTATTATGAGCTAGTTAGCTTCATACAGAAGGGAAAAAAGTCCATCTCATGTCCACACATTCTACCCTCAGGTAGCCATCTGGCAAAAGTGTCCTGGTTTTTCACCAAACTGCTCCTTTTGTAAAACATTAAAAGAGAAAAAAAAGTTATTTTAAGTGTTCCGTCTGACGTTTGTTAGATTAGGTGAATGAATGGAGATGGCACCAGCACTTCTGGCAAAATATCTCAGAGGCCAAGGTGGGCGGATCATGAGGCCAGGAGTTCGAGACCAGCCTGACCAACATGGTGAAACCCTGTCTCTACTAAAAATACAAAAATTAGCCTGGCATTGTGACGCACACCTGTAATCCCAGCTACTCGGTAGGCTGAGGCAGGAGAATTGCTTGGACCCGGGAGGTGGAGGTTGCAGTGAGCCGAGATCACACCACTGCACTCTGGCCTGGGCAATAGAGCGAGACTCCGTCTCAAAAAAAAAAGAATGTCAGAAAGCATTCCAGTCCTAAAAGATGAAGGCTGGTCTGGTGTGGTTGCTCATGCCTCTAATCCCAGCACTTTGGGAGACCGAGGCTGGGGGATTGCTTGAGCCCAGAAGTTCGAGACCAACCTGGGCAACATACCAAGAGCTCGTCTGAATTTTTTAAATAAAAACGTTTTAAAAGCTAAAGAAAAGAAAAGTGGAGGCTAAGGGGAAATACCGTAGGTTAATGAAACCATAAAACATCTCAAATTCTGAATTCTATAAATGTGGAACACTCTTTAAAGCTTCAAAAAGGGAATTTCAAGACGAAAGTAGTGAATAGCAAAAGTGGGGACCTCATCACTTTTCAAATGTGGCATGGGATAAAAGCATGAATAAATTGAAGAACATTTCAATCACTGCATGGATATGTGATCGTGTGTAATGGCTTTTTAAGGAAAAGTCAAAGCTGTTAGGGTTAATCTTACTTTCTCATGGTCATCCCTAGATGCTCTAGCAACAGCAGATCAGTTTGGCGTCTCGTGATATGCATACTGAGTTCTTTGGTTAGCATAAGAGTGTGGTGTTGGTCAGGCACAGTGGCTCACGTCTGTAATCCCTGCACTCTGGGAGGCCAAGGCGGGCAGATTACTTGAGGTCAGGAGTTCAAGACCAGCCTGGCCAACATGGTAAAATCCCGTCTGTACTAAAAATACAAAAATTAGCCAGGTGTGATAGTGGATGCCTGTAATCCCAGCTACTCAGGAGGCTGAGGCTGGAGAATCACTTGAACCCAGGAGGCAGAGGTTGCAATGAGCTGAGTTCTCACCATTGCACTCCAGCCTGGGTGACAAGCGAAACTCCGTCTCAGGGAAAAAAAAAAGAAAAAAAAAAGTGCATTGTCGTGGTGAATATGTGCTACCGTGTCATTCCTTACAGTCCCTTGACAGAACACCCTCTTCTCTCTTGTTAGGAGTGATTTGGGCCCCGACGTTGGCTATGAAGCTATTGGTCTTGTGGACAGTAGTTTGCCCACAGTTGGTGTTTTTGCAAAAGCAACTGCACAAGACAACCCCAAATCTGCCACAGAGCAGTCAGGTAAGGAAGCCCCAGCACTCCTCTTAGAGAGTGTTGAGAAGCAGTGGTCCACATTCTCCTGAACAAGGGGTTTCTGTATTGGCCAGCGGGGGCTGTCAGTGAAAGCCTCTCTTCATGTTGTGCTTTAAAAGAAACCAAACCTCAAGTCCTCACTCTTTAGTGGTCTGAGATTTGGCAAAATCAGGTATCCTGGGCAAAGCATAGATTCAAATATTGTG
The DNA here is from genome assembly GCF_007565055.1 of Rhinopithecus roxellana. NCBI lineage: Eukaryota > Metazoa > Chordata > Mammalia > Primates > Cercopithecidae > Rhinopithecus > Rhinopithecus roxellana. Next base: position 124,926,986 of record NC_044555.1, on the reverse strand, counting down.
GGTATCTGTCCTAGACAGTGGACAGTGGCTAACTCAACGACACTGTTGTTTCATTTGTCTCTGGGAAGACCTATCTAAGGAAGAAAACAAGAAAACCTGAACTTTTTAGGTTGCGTTTTTTTCTTTCTTTCAGTTGTCATTTTTATTATTTTGCTTCAGGCAGATCTCAAGAACACAGCCTGAGAGCCTTAACTTAAGACTGGCTGTCCTCCATGGGTCCTGGGCAGGGAGGAACTGGGCTGAGTAGTTCTTTAGCTGCCTCTCATTCCATTTGGCAGATCCTAGTGCCAGGTTTTCTTTAGATGGGAGGCACCTCTCTTGGAATGAACCTCTCTCCCACACACGTCTCTTTCATTAACTCCGAGACCTTATTCCTTGACCTTAGCTCAAGTTATTTAACCTCTGTGTCCTTTTGCCAGAGGTGTCTCAAGGGCAAGGTGCTCTTTAAGAAGGAGAAAGTAAGACATTATATGGATATGTAGTTCCTTTTCCTGTGTAATTCTAATGTATTCCATATTCCTTAATTGATCTCTCCTAGTAACCTAGTAAGTGGATTCATGTCACTGCTCTGTCCACTGGACAGTGTTATTTGGAGGCTAGTGGTTCTCAGAAGGCAAGGTGCCCCTTCCCATGCCACCCTTCCCTTCCCCTCTTATCTCTCTCTAGGAAGAAATGCCTTCACTATGGTTTTTCCATATGGAAGTGCCTTCTGCTTTGGCTAAAGTATCTGTCTAATAGCACTGTCCAATAGAACTTTCTGCTGCGATGAAAATGTTCCATCTCTGCTCTGTCCAGTACATTAGCCACTAGCCACATGTGGCTTTTGAGCTCATGAAACATGGTGAGTGCAGATAAGGAACTGAATTTTACATCTTACTCAGTTTGAAATGATGTTCATTTACATGGCTGTGGCTAGTGGCTACTGTATTTGGACCATGCTGCTCTAGAATATTTCTTAGAGGACAAGAACCAGCCTTCTGCAGTTTGAAGAAATCCAGATATCAGGAAATATTCATAGCATGAATTTAAAATGAGATAATAAGGGAGGGAAGTTTTGAGTCAGACTGACCCTGTGCCCAGGAGCTGGCAAGGAAGACCTTTCCTTGGCTTTGTCACTGGAGAGGGGCTGGTAAAGGCCAGGGTTTACTGAGGGGGCATAGAGAAACAAATCCTCTAGAAGTAGCTTGAAGCAGGCCTTGAAAGACTGTTGGCTTCTAGAATTTCCCAAGCTCATAATAACTGAAGTTTTGATTTTGCTTCTATGTTTATTTGTTTTGGGGGCTGGCCACAGGAACTGGTATCCGATCAGAGAGTGAGACAGAGTCCGAGGCTTCAGAAATTGCTATTCCTCCCAGCACCCCGGCAGTTCCACAGGCCCCCGTCCAGGGGGAGGACTATGGCAAAGGTGTCATCTTCTACCTCAGGGACAAAGTGGTCGTGGGGATTGTGCTATGGAACATCTTTAACCGAATGCCAATAGCAAGGAAGGTAGGTGCCCGTCATAACTCTTAGAGGAAGATGGGAAGTACGGCTCAGAAACACTCCTGTAACTTCATCAGGTGCCCTGAGATGCATTGTCCCCCAGGTCAAATTGTGCCTAAGCAGAACAAAGGTATAGCCTTGGCTCAGGAACATTCTTTTTCACTTGGGACTTGGCTGGGTGACCTGGGAGTTGGCAGACTGCTTGTTTGGGTTTAGCAGACAGCTGTTCCCACAACTCCCTCCCAGTGTGATATGGGGACTGCCCCAGGTGGCCCCATTGTGTGGGCATGGCCTGAACGCACATGGAGTGAGTTAGGGACCTATTGTTACTCTCTCTCCCTCAGATCATTAAGGACGGTGAGCAGCATGAAGATCTCAATGAAGTAGCCAAACTATTTAACATTCATGAAGACTGAAGCCCCGCAGTGGAATTGGCAAACCCACTGCCACCCCGAAGGGTTGGATGGGTAAAGGAGCATTTTTTTATTCTGCAGACTTTCTCTGTGTATAAGTGTGAATGATCAAGTCCTTTGTGAATATTTTCAACTATGTAGGCAAATTCTTAATGTTCACATAGTGAAATAAATTCTGATTCTTCTAAATTAAATTTTGTTCTCTTGTCAAGGGGGCAGGTGGGTGAAGGAGGAAAGCCTATTAGAAAGCAAGCAAATTGCAGCACCCACCAAGGGCAGGATTTTTCTCAGCCACGTATTCGTGCCCTACTCCACCCGTGAAACTCCTTTCATTTCCAAACTTCCCTCATCCCTCCAGACCTCTTTGCACACACCTGCTGTGGCCTCGGCCCACAACACTCGACTCCCTTCCTCTCCTCTCAGGAAGTTCACTATCTCTGAGGACTTTCCCAGCCTTCCAAGCCTCATCCTTGTGTATATGTCTCCCTGCTAGCCCATGACTTCCTGGAAGTAGGAGCCCTGACATTAAGGCCTTGCTCACGGTTTTATCTCCAGAGCTTAGCACAGGGTCTGCTTCATAGTAAGTGCTTCATAGATCATTGTCGAATTAGTGAACAAATAAATGTATGGAATAGACTCCGTTTAACCTGGAACAACTCCTGTCCCAGAACTGGATTGGGTCCTGCCGGGGACAGAAAAGGCACTTACTACAAATCTGAGTTCCGAGACCTGGTGCTTCACAGTTAAACCTGGAGACGGACTCGTGGAAGGACCATCTTTTCTTGACTCTTCTGCCTGTAGTCCTCATGCCAGACATCTGTCCTCTCTTAAGCTCCTTTTTTCTAAAATATGCTTATGGGCATACCTCACTTTACAGATTGTTTCCTGGGAATACAATTCAGAGTTTCACAAGTCAACTCATTGTTTGGCATTTTAGATTGCTTAACTTTTAAAAATCAAATATTATTATTATTATTATTATTATTATTATCATTATTTTGAGATGGAATTTTGCTCTTGTTGCCCAGGCTGGAGTGCAATGGTGCAACCTAGGCTCACCACCTCTACCTCCTGGGTTCAAGTGCTTCTCCTGCCTCAGCCTCCCGAGTAGCTGGGATTACAGTCATGCACCACCACGCCTGGCTAATTTTGTATTTTTAGTAGAGATGGGTTTTCTCCATGTTGGTCAGGCTGATCTCAAGCTACCTACCTCAGGTGATCCGCCCACCTCAGCCTCCCAAAGTGCTGGGATTATAGGTGTGAGCCACTGCGCCCGGCCTAAAAACATCAAATCTTATTTAAGAGGAATTTGTTACTACTTTCAAGAGTCCTGTTGTGAAACTCCATGTATATAAAAAGAAAATTATTACCAGTCTGGATTTTTTTTTTAATATTGGGTTTGATTAAGGGCAGTTTCAGCTTCAACCAAATCCCTTCTGAACTCTGGGAGAACAGGCCAAATCTCCACCATAAGAATTAGCAGTATAGGTATACCATGCAATACTATATGTGCAATACTATATGGATACAGGTTTAGTCGAATGTGATCATATCCAAATGATATATCCAAATCCATATGTAGAAAACTCATCTAGAGTCGGGTGCAGTGGCTCACGCCTGTAATCCCAGCACTTTGGGAGGCCAAGGCAGGTGGATCACCTGAGGTCAGGAGTTCGAGACCATCCTGGCCAACATGGTAAAACCCCATCTCTACTAAAAATACAAAAATTTGCCAGGCATGGTGGCGTGCACCGATAGTCCCAGCTACTCAGGAGGCTGAGACAGGAGAATTGCTTGAACCTGGGAGGCGGAGGTTGCAGTGGGCGGAGATTGCATCACTGCACTCCAGCCTGGGCGACACAGCGAGACTCCATCTCAAAAAAAAAAAAAGAAAACTCATCTAGTATCCTGTGATATAGAAATTATTATACAGCAGTAATTGCTGCTTACCGAGTTGGGGGTAAGACTAAGATCCTAGTGTTCCACAAATCATTAAGAAAAGATCAAATTGTGATTTGTCTTGCTTTAGTGTTGTATACAGTTTTGTCAAATTCTTTGACAGTAGTTATCCTTTTATGGTATGTCATTGTAATTCAGTGGATTGAAATTAAATGATCTGTTCATCTAATCAGTGTTCATTGGGTGCCTACTCTGAGCTAGGTAGATGTCAGAATAGGAAGATGGATAAAACATGGCCACTGCTTTTAAGGACGTCCTGATGTCGATGAGGAATGCAGACACATGGATGCAGAACTCCAATACAATGAGCTACGTCCATAGAAGGACACAAAAAGTACTGTGGCCATGCCAGGAATGGAGAGATCAGCCACAGCAGCCATCCTGAGTCAACCACTGCTGTTAGGCCACTTCCTAAACCACCACTTGGTCCATGTCCCCTCCCTGTTTAAAAATGTACAGTGACTCCTTGTCACCAACCACATCAGGTTCAAAGTCTCCTGTAGTACTAAGCCCACTCTGCCTGTCTCACCTTCCCCGGGACTTTTAATGTGGACATGCACACACACACACACCTGGTTTATTGCCACCTTTAAACTTGTGTTCATGCTCTTCACATCTGGAACACCATCCCTCCACCCTTTACCTATCCAAATCCTGCTCATCTTTCAAGGCCTACATCAAGTCCTGCCTTGGTAGCATGGTACCAGTTGGACTAGTGCCCATGCATGATTTCTTTCTGAACTCTAGTTGCACTTAGCACCTTTGAGTGTAATTGTTCTTTAAGTCATTCTAAAGGTTTTGTCAGCTGTCTCAGAGCAGAGCCCATGTTTTCTTCTCAGGATGGGGACCATATGCTGCACCCTGGTGAGGTGCTGAGCAAGTCCTTGGTCAATTGGCTGGATAATGCTAGATAACAGGGCTGACTAAAAATGCACCTCTGTCTTGTAGCCTCTGATGTCTGTAATTCAGGTTGTTTATGGGAGGATATTCAGATCATAACCACTTCACTCATTGTCACAACTTGCCACTTACCCCAGAATGCATTTAATCTGCCCAAGCCCCTGAGGATCCTGGGCTGCAACTTCTTTCTTTTCTTTTCTTTTTTCTTGAGATGGAGTCTCACTCTGTCGCCCAGGCTGGAGTGCAGTGGGTGATCTCGGCTCACTGCAACCTCCACCTCCCAGGTTCAAGCGATTCTCCTGCCTCAGCCTCCCGGGTAGCTGGGATTACAGGCACACACCACCACGCCTGGCTAATTTTTGTATTTTTAATAGAGGTGGAGTTTCGCCACGGCAAGGCTGGTCTCAAACTCCTGACCTCAGGTGATCTGTCCGCTTCGGCCTCCCAAAGTGCTGAGATTACAGGCATGAGCCACTGGCCTCTAGGGTCTGATTTCTGACTCCACAGACAAGCAGTGCCAGTCAAGGTTTGGCCCTCAATACCTGGTCTGTGATCAGCTGGACCACACCACAGTGCAGTGCAGTGCTAGACCTACCCTGGGAAGAAGAGGCAGGCTTTGCCCAAAGAGCAGGCATCTGGAGCCCACCCATTTGACTTCAACCTCGCTTTCCTTGGCCATTTCACAAACGGTATCAGATGGTCCTTGGCACCACTTAGTGATGGTCCTAACCTCTGCCTGGCTACCTGTAAGCCACAGCAGGGAGTGTCCTAATGTTTTTAAAGGTGGAGAGGTGGAACTGAGGGAAGGAAGGAAGTTTGATTGGAAAGGGGTTAGATTAAGCCTCTTAGTGAAGGATGAGGTCAACATTTGTGATTTTTTTGTTGTTATAATCATCAGGGCCTGTTTTGGAGACAAGAGGCTTTAAACAGAAAGGGCTGGGGGTGGGACTCCACAGTGACCTACTGCAGGCTGCTTCCTTGAAGGAAAATCAGCAGCTTCTCAAGAGACCCATTTATACAAAGGAACTCTCCCCTCCCTTTCCCCACTGCCCCTTCCCTTTCCCGCTCCTCTCCAGTTTGGCCGCTGCCATATCCCTTCTGTACGTCCTTCCCTGACTCCACCAAAAGCCAGGCACCCTTGCTGCCCTAGAGATTGTTGGGACTCGCTCCCAGTGCCTTGCTTTCTGGGCAGAGGGGAAGTTCTGCTGGGCCCAGAGGTGAAGTAAGACTGCCTCTGGTCTCTTTCCCATCTTATCAGGGAATTCCTGGCGGGCACAGACACGCGCACACAAAACCACACACAGATACACTCAGCCCAAGCCAGTGATGACGTTCCCCTGCCTGGCTGGTTCTACATATGGGTGTGACTAGGTCAAAGAGGACAGGGAGGGTCTAAATATTTAGATACTGGACTGCCAAGCCCTCGATGGAAACCAGAGATCCTCTCAAAATGAACATTTGCAGAAAGAAAAGCAGCCCCTGGCGTCTCTGGAAGCTCGCCCGGTACTGTCGGCCAGGACTTGATGTTGCTACCAACTGGCCTGGCACTCACGGCTAGATCTGGGTGTTCTGCTGAACATACATTCATAGGACATCAGCATCATACAAGGCTACTCTGTGACCGTGGTGGATTGAGACAAAAACAAGACCTCTCCATAATCATGTGAACACAGACGAAAACATGAACATTGCCTGAACCTTGAAAATGACCAAACACCTCCCACCCCCATCCTGGTTTTTCTGAGTAGCTGCTGCTTCCTTACCAATTGCAGCTTCAGCCTCACTCTTGTCTGCCCTCCTCTTAGATAAGATTGAGTTGATAAGATACTCAGTCCAATCACAGAATCACCAGCATCCAGTCCAGAACAAAGCCTGACTTCCTTAAACCTTCCTCCAAATCCCCTGACCCGACCTGAATCCTCTAAGTCTTTTCTAGCGCCCTCTTCCTGAGGCATGTCATGATTCCCCCATGGGGTGCCTTCTTTCTTGCGGCAATGAGCAATAAACCCAACTTGTTTGACCACCGTGTTCCTGGTCTTTGACCAGAGGGGGTTGACAATTTGGACACAAATAGCCAAAATATCCTCTGGAGGACCACTATCAGGCAGAGACCCCAGTGAAACTCGCCTAGTCCTGTGCCTTTCTGAAGACCTTACCTAGTCCTGGTGGAGCCTCCAAGGTCTGTGTTTCGGTTGGGGAAAGCCCAGGAGTTGTGTCTTGTGTTGGGGGACAGAGGTACGTGGTTTCCCAGGCAGGTTCTCACCTAGGATGTCTTGGCATTTGCAGTACAACACAAAGATGCTTCTCAGGGAAGCACCTAGCACAGGTATTGAATTTATAAATAATATACAAATAAATGTATTCATTTCTTTAACATTTTCTGAGCAATTAATGCATGCCATAGTGTACTAGGCTCTCGAGATAGGAAGATGAATAATACATTGTCCCAGTCTTCCTTCAATGGCTTTATAACTGAGTGGTGGCCACAGACAAGTCAACAGGGATTATCAGTGTCACCTAACTGCTGGGAGTATGATATGTGAGTTTCGATTGGAACTTCATTGCTTCACCAGTTGCTTTACTGTTCTATCTATTCTAGGCATTTTTAAAAATAGAGATGGGGTCTCACTTTGTTGCCCAGGCTGTTCCCAAACTCCTGGGTTCAAGCGATCCTCCCACCTCAGCCTCCCATAGTGCTGGGATTACTGGCATGAGCCACTGTGCCCAGCCTATTCTAGGCTTTTTCTTCACCGACCAAATCATAGTTCCCCCGTTTTATGGTTTTGTCTTCTCTGTCATCACTTTGGAAAGAATATGGAGAGTGCCCTGCTTCATAGAGGATGGAGCTGACATTCCTTTCACCCAGAGATTACACATCTCCCTCTTCACTCTTCCTCAGATCTTTCATTCTCCCACCTCCTCTCGGAATCTCTGCAGTCTTCCCCTCTTTTTTTTTTTTTTTTTTTTTTTGAGACGGAGTCTCGCTCTGTCACCCAGGCTGGAGTGCAGTGGCCAGATCTCAGCTTACTGCAAGCTCCGCCTCCCGGGTTTACGCCATTCTCCTGCCTCAGTCTCCCGAGTAGCTGGGACTACAGGCGCCCGCCACCTCGCCTGGCTAGTTTTTTGTATTTTTTAGTAGAGACGGGGTTTCACCGTGTTAGCCAGGATGGTCTCGATCTCCTGACCTCGTGATCCACCCGTCTCGGCCTCCCAAAGTGCTGGGATTACAGGCTTGAGCCACCGCGCCTGGCCCCCCCCCCCCTTTTTTTTTTTTGAGATAGAGTCTCGCTTTGTCGCCCAGGCTGGAGTGTAGTGGTGTGATCTCGGCTCACTGCAACCTTCCCCTCCCGGGTTCAAGCGATTCTCCTGCCTCAGCCTCCCAAATAGCTGGGATTACAGGTGCCCGCCACCATGCCACCATGCTAATTTTTTGTGTGTTTTTAATAGAGATGGGATTTCACCATGTTGGTCAGGCTGGTCTTGAACTCCTGATCTCAGGTGATCCACCCACCTCGGCCTCCCAAAGTGCTGGGATTACAGGTGTGAGCCACCGTGCCTGGCCACCCCTTGTTTCCCTTTTCCCTGTGTTTCCTCTTCGGGTTCCAGGGGCTGCTCCCTGCTCGTGTGTTTTCTCCCAAAGCAGAAGAGCACAGTGAAAAGAACACTCTTCCGGATTTCAGCTGCAGTGCTGCCGCTCACTGCCTGGATGGCCTTGGGCAACTAGTTTCTGAGCTCTCTGCTTCCTCATCTGTAAAATGAGAGAACAGACTAGATCATCTCTCACCTTCAGCCCTGACCTCCTGTGTATGCAACAGTCTTTTGGTGTTTACGTGGGACTTTCTTCATCTCTCCATCTCTCAGTTGCTGTTTACCTCTAAGGTCTAGAGAGGCTGCCATCTCCCAATGCCTCTGCTGTCCCTTTGGCTCTACTAGATGTACAGGTTTTGCTGGTTTTTGTTTTGTTTTTAGTTTATGGCTTTTGTTTATAGTTTATTTTTCTTTGACCTACCCAGTTACATTTGGACCTGGGACCCCTAGAAATTGTACATTGTACATTGTCTTATTTCCTCTCCTTGGAGAGTTTGACAGCCTCAAAACTGGGCTCCATGAAACGGGTTATCCTTCAGCCCCTAAGCTAAAGTTTGGCTTCAAACCCAGAATTTCCCCCAAGGAAGGCTTGACAGTGGGACTATTGTCAGCCGTGATCCTAGCACACGCATTCCTACAGGTTCCCAATTCCTAACAAACATGGCCTACAGAACTGCTCTGTGGACAGCCATCATAACCCAGGCTTTCAACCTAATACCAAGGTAGGAGCTCAGAAAAGCTCCCTCGTGCCATATAAGCCCAAGCCCTGAGATCAGCCCTTCTACCTCCCACCCCCCTTGCTCCTAGTCCATGGCCATTTCCATATTGACCATGGCCTTGGCAGAGCCGTACCCTGAAGTGCAGTGACAAGCAAGCCAGGAAGCTTGCAAACTTCAACACCCAGCTTTGGCTTACCGTACAGACAAAAGGAAATTGCACACAGGGAAACAATGCCAATCCAGTACCAGGATTTGCTGGGTGGGAAAGGATGCTCAAGGACCATGCCTCTCTGGAAGGAAAGGGGAGCTTTAGGTGTTCCAGAGGCCAGCAGGGCTCCTCCAGCTTGAAGCCTTCCCTGCCTGGGCCTGAGGCCCTTAGGCAGCTTGTGGAAACTAATATTCTAAGCAACCAGGGTGTGACTGGTTTCCCACCCCGGTGGAGAGGTGATGAGACAATCCAATCCTCTCATCCCTTCCACTGCCCTCAAACTAGTGGCACAAGGGAGTGGTATGAAAACCCAGACTTCTGGGCCTCCAAGTCACCCCCACCCTATCCTGAACTGGTCCACTATCAGGTTCCAGGAGAAAGGGCCAGTGACGTCTCAGATGATCAGCTTGACTTGCTGCTGGGGTCCAGAACAGCTCAAGGCTCAGAACACTCCACACTTGTCCCTTCAGTGGCAGAAGCTGTTCCACATCCCGCCTGAAGCAAGCCTGTGTTCTCACTTGTTCATTGGAACAGGTGTTTCCAAAGACGAGCCATCAGCTTCCAGGTGAACCCCCCAGGCAGTCCCAAGGTTCTGAGGAGGGAAGGAGATCCCCAGACCCCTTCCTTTGGACAGGCACTCCCTGAATGCAGTGGCTAATTACAAAAGGATACCTTAGTGAGAGCTTTGCCCAATCTTGCAAACATGCAATTCCCTCCTGGGCATTCCCTGTGCACCCCCAGAACAGCACAAGTGGCCAGGTTGGAACAGGGGAGCGGAGGTCTCCATGGGGACTCCCACCCGCCACTGCCCTCCCAGCTGCCCCACCGAATCCTTCTCGGGGAGCCCAGAGCCGCCCCAGTTCGCCTGTCAGGACGGGAGGAGGAAGGGAGGTGGGAGCAGAAAGAAAGGAATCCAGCACTTTGGGAGTCCAAGGCGGGCGGATCACCTGCGGTCAGTTCACGACCAGCCTGGCCAACATGGTGAAACCCTGTCTCTACTAAAAATGCAAAAATTAGCTGGGAGTAGTGGTGGTCGCCTGTAATTCCAGCTACTCCAGAGGCTGAGGCAGGAGAATCGCTTGAATCCGGGGGTGGGGTGCGGAGGTTGCAGTGAGCCGAGATCGCGCCACTTCACTCCAGCCTGGGCGAAAGACCCAGACTCCAGCAAAAAAAAAAGAAAAAAAAGAAAAAGAAAAAAGAAAGGATTGAGAGGAAGTTTCAAAGGGTGTGCCGGGGAGCGGGGAAGAGTCTCATTCTCATGAGTCAGCGGATCGGGCCCAGTGTGACTTCACTGCTTCCCCAGAAGAGGCGCCAGGGGCAGGAGGCCGCTCAGAACGCAGCAGCAGGAGTGGAAGCTCGGGGCGCTGGCTGCCTGCGCCGGGGAGGGCGCGGGACAAGGCTTGGGGCTGGGCTGGTCAGGTCGCTTGGGGCTGAGGCGGCGAAGGGAGGCCTCGTGCCAGCGAAGAAAGCTGGGGGCAGAGGAGCCGATATGTCCTCCTCCTGCTGCTCCTCCTTGGACGCCAGTTCCAGCCGCTGCCACCGCGTTCCGCGTGCAGGTGGCGCTGCAGAGGCGCCCGGCACTGCTGGGCGGGTGGGGGCGCTCAGCCCCACCAGGATCGGGGCTTGGAAGGCGCGCGAGCCCAGAAAGGGGGTGGAGGGAAAAAGGCCACCAGCCCCCTTCTCGGGCGGTCCCCGAACTCGAGAGAAGGACGCGCTCCCACCCCAGTGGCGGGAGAGTACGGAGATCAGCCCCAAGGCCGAGCGCCCCAGGTCGGAGGCTGGTTCCTGCGTGCTTCTGCAGTCTCTCGAGCCACCTCCCAGGTCCCACAGAGCCCCGGGCGGCTCCTAACTTCGGCAAAGGGATTGCGGTTTCGGGCGGTCTTTGCTCTCTGGGGATGGCGCTCTTGACCCGCGGGCAGTAGAATGGAAACTTTGAGTCGTGTCTAGGGCGTTGGGGGTGGGTTTCCCTGAACAGCCACTCTCTAGCCTGGCTCCCATGAGACTTAGAACGCATCTCCAGCACAGGGATGCAGACTGTGGCCAAGGCTGGGGCACAGCCTGACACTCTGCTCGGCCGAGATGAGAGGTAGAGACTCTGCTCAAGTCCGGATCTAGAGGGACAGTTAGGTGTTCCGTGCCTGTCAACCCGGTCTTCTGCAGCTATATAAGGAAAAAAGAAAAAAAGCAAAAACAAAAAACTAAGAGACTCATCTGGGGCTCAAACTTGCAACCTCTGTCTTCATAGATAGAACTTCCTGTCCTAACTCCTCGCAGGCCCTGAGCTCTAGAAGCCATGATGCTGCCTTGGACATCCTTGTGGTGCTTGGTGGTTATGAGGTGGCTGTTCAGTTAACATATTGAGAATATTAAGGCACAAAAATAACCTTGTGGCCAGAACCTGTGGGGAAAAGTTGTTGGGGGCTCCAACCTCGCCCTTTCCAGAAGCTGAAGTGGCCACTTCTGTGATACAACTTGACATAAAATCTATGGGCAGAGTGTGTCCCTCTTTTCTGTGCCAAGAAATAAAAGCTGCACCCTGTGCTAGCATTCTGGGTGCCTCTCCTCCCCTCTCAGTCCATCCAGTTCTCCTGCTTTCAGGGTGTCCAAAACCATCTGAGAAAGTTATCTAAAGACTTTCCATAAAGAAAGGGAAGGGGCGGGGGAATCCAAAGGATCCTAAACATTCCCAGGTCTCACTGTGTGCCAGGAGAAATACCGTCTGTCTCCTGCCCAGACCTCAGAGCCCGGGCCTTTTTCCTACAGGGCGGTGCCCAGCTATTCCTGGAAGCCCCCTCCTTTCTACCAGCCCTCTCCCCAAGGTGTCTCCTCCCAGAGCACGACCGAGGAAAAAGATCAGATCAGCAAAGCTTAACACCCCCCTGCCCCCTCTTTCTGTCCCCAACCTGACCTGCAGTCTCAGCCTGTGCCCTCTCCTGATGCCACGGCACCGGCTTCTTCTCCTAGAGCAGGACCTGAGCCGTGAGCTCTTCCCCAAGCCCCCCTAGGTGACCAGGAGAGGATCTGATATACTAATTTGTGTTAATGTGATAATGGGAGCTAATGGGGTCACGTGCTAACCACGGGTCCAAGTTCTAACTCAGCATCACAAACTCAACCCCAAGTTAAGGCTGCAGGGATGGGAATTTTGGGCTGACTAATCTCCACAGCTGGCTGGAGGGGGTGGGGGAGTGGGAGGAATCGAAGCCCCTGGACGATCCCAGGGTCTGGTGCCTTTGAGCTGCTGTCTCGGTTTCAGTTTCATCCTTGGCTGACACGTTCCTCTGAAGAGTGGAATTGCTTTGGTTTCCCTCCAGTCCCTCTCTCGTCCCTGGCCGCCTCCCTTTTGGATTGCTAGCTCCACTCGGTCAGCCCTTCTCTTCATGAGGGGAGAGATGGGAAGATAATTTGGCAGTGACGAGGAAAAAATGTACACGTAGACACCCTGAGACACACAGGCTCACATACCATACTGCTTTGCAGACAGACATATGCACACGCCCTCCACGAACACACACGCATGCACAAGGGGACCTGACATCCAAGACTTGAGCCCACACATACACGCATATGCACACACACACACACACACCCTGAACACAGTTACACCCTCACTCACATCTGTGAGACCCACACAGACATGCACATAGGCAGGCAAGGCCCAGAGAGCCATGTTGCACACAGACCCGCATGCACATTCACACACCCTCACACACACAAACCAGCAGCAGCCGCTGAGTTGGATGGCTTCCTCAAAAGAGGGCTGGAAAGCTTGTTTGCTGCCAGCAAAGGGGCCTAGACATTCCGTGAAGTGACTCATACTGCACCTTTATACACATTGTTATATTTTTCTGCATTCAACAACAACAACCCTCAACCCCGATGTGGGGGCAGGGTGGGGAAACCGGAGAGTGGCTGCATTTCCACTGGGCCTCTGCTATGCCTCTGTCTAGCAAATGTTTCAGGCCTGTCCTCACTTCCCAGTGGATTGTGGCAATCCCAAAGAGCAGAATTGTCTACATCCTGGTACAAACCTCAGCCCGGGCCTGCCCCTTGGGAGAATGCAGAGTGGATGAAATTGGGGGCTAATGAGTTCCCCTCATAGACACGCCCCCATCCTACCTCATCCCTAGTCCTGGATATCTGGGGCCAGGCCCCATGGTCCCATTGTGGTGTCCCAGTCTGAGCCCCTCCTGATCTCTCCTCTCCAAGTGCCCTCCCCAACTCTCCTGAATCTGGCCTTACTGCCACCTCCTTGCACACTTCTGGGCAGTGGCATTCACTTTATATACTACATAGAGCCCTGTGCAGTATGACTGGAGGCCCCTCCCTTCCCCTGGGTCTCCTCTCCATCTGAGGAAGAGATGCCAGCTTGATGGCTACTTGTGTCCCCGTCCCCCAGCACACTCAAGGGCCTGCAGAAATTCACTTTGTGCTCGCTCTGGCAAAACCTCCCTGTGTTGACAATTTTGGTTCGCCTGCACGGAGCTGTGGGGAGATCAGCTAAGGCCAGGGCCTCCCCAGCTTCACTCTGAGGACACATCAGAGGTCAAAGAGACAACACAGGACAGGTGTTGGGCCAGCAGATATTCATGGCTGAGGGGTTAAGTCTGGCACCACTGGACAGTGGCCCCAAACCCCTGGATGTTGTACTGCCTCTGATAGGAGCCCAGGGCAGGTGGGCTCTTTGCCCTGGTCCCAGGGACTTTTGCAAGCTGAGCTTTGGCTCCAAGGTAGAGGTTGGGGATCAGTAGAGTTAGAGACTTCAGGGGGCTTGCCCTCATCTCATTTGCTGACTCTGCCCAAAGCCACTTCATCCTCACTTTTTTTTTTTTTCCTTTTCAAATGAACCACACGTTTGGGTCTTTCCATCTCCCCCACCCTCCAAATTTCCCACCATCCCAGAGGGCCCTCCTGAAGAACACGGAATCTGTTTCCCAAACAACAGGCCCACTCCCCAGCTGTCAGGGGTTGGGGGGTAGTGCCTCCCAGCAGCCACAGCGCTCAGGGTTGATGTGGCGAGCACCTACTCACGGCCAGCAGCACCTCCTGTGTCGGCATCATCTCCTCCAGGCAGCCAGCTCTCCTGAGCTGCTGTCCAGCTTGACGACAGGTGGAAAGCCAGTGATCTTCTGAAGTTTTGTAGGGGCTTTCATGGTGCTGGGAGGAGAAATATATAACTGTTTGTTTTTTCTTTCTTTCTTTTTTTTTTTTTTTTGAGGCAGAGTCTCGCTGTGTCGCCCAGGCTGGAGTGCAGTGGCATGATCTCGGCTCACTGCAAGCTCCGCCTCCCGGGTTCACGCCATTCTCCTGCCTCAGCCTCCCGAGTAGCTGGGACTACAGGCGCCCGCCACCATGCCTGGCTAATTTTTTGTATTTTTTAGTAGAGACGGGGCTTCACCGTGTTAGCCAGGATGGTCTCGATCTCCTGACCTCGTGATCGGCCCGCCTCGGCCTCCCAAAGTGCTGGGATTACAGGCGTGAGCCACCGCGCCTGGCCAAAGTATAACTGTTTTAATGATTGTAAACTGAGCAGGGTGAGCTGCAGGGACCGAGTGGCTTTCCAAGAGCCCCAGTCATGAATGCCTCCCAGCCTCTGAGGGTGGTGCAAATGAAAGTTGTGATCTGGGAAGTGGCTACCAACTCCATCCTCTCATCTGCATGCCTGTGCTTTAACCTGAGTCCACCTCCACCCCCAATATAGGCCAAGGCAACAGACCATCATCGGTGAAGAAAAGTTTTGGTATAACCAGCCCATGTTGCACACAGATCCACATGCCAACGAGTTAAGTGAGGGGAGGGAGGGAGAAATCAGCCACCTTGTCTCCAAAGAACCTGGGGTGGCCAGGCGCTGTGGCTCACACCTGTAATCCCAGTACTTTGGGAGGCTGAGGCGGGTGGGTCACGAGGTCAGGAGTTCAATACCAGCCTGGCCAATATAGTAAAACCCTGTCTCTACTAAAAATACAAAAATTAGCCGAGCATGGTGGCACACACCTGTAGTCCCAGCTACTCGAGAGGCTGAGGCAGAAGAATAGCTTGAACCTGGGAGGCGGAGGTTGCAGTGAGCCAAGGTCCTGCCACTGCAGTCCAGCCTGGACGACAGAGCAAGACTCCATCTCAAAATGATAATAATACAAAAAATTAGCCAGACGTGGTGGCATGCGTCTGTAATCCCAGCTACTCGGGAGGCTGAGGTAGGAGGGGTGAGGCAGGAGAATCACTTGAGCCTGGGAGGCAGAAGTTGCAGTAAGCTGAGATTGCACCATTGCATTCCAGCCTGGACAACAAGAGCAAAACTCTGTCTAAAAAAAAAAAAAAAAAAAAAAAAAGAAGGACCTGGGGTGATTTGCAGGAAAACATGGGCTATCAGGCACTGCTTGAAGAAAGGAATTCTGTTTTGCAGCTATTCAACAAGCTTTTTAGAACAAACACTGCTTATGCTGACCAGATACAACCTTGACTTGGAGATCTCTGCGTGCCACTTGGATACCCATGGCCTTGTCACGTAAACCCAACAGAGGCAAACCTGGGGTTATTGAATGCAACAGAAGAATGAGTACTGGCTTTATAGGAAGGATTATAGGGGGCTTCTCGGATTTATAGGTGGGAGGCTTCCTTTTACACCATAACCTCTCTCCCAGCTTTTGAATACACTCCTCGTTCCAAAAATTCTGATCGATAGGCAACTTTCCTTTTCCTTCCTTTCCTTCCTTTCCTTTCCTTTCCTTCTCTTTCTTTCTTCTTTCTCTCTTTCTCTCTCTCTCTCTTTCTCTCTTTCACAGTTTCTCTCTGTCACCCAGGCTGGAGTGCAGTGGCATGATCTCGGCTCACTACAACTTCTGCCTCCCGGGTTCAAGTGATTCTCCTGCCTCAGCCTCCAGAGTAGCTGGGATTACAGGCACCCACCACCATGCCCAGCTAATTTTTGTATTTTTAGTAGAGGTGAGGGTTCACCATGTTGGTCAGTCTGGTCTTGAACTCCTGACCTCAGGTGATCCACCCGCCTCGGCTTCCCAAAGTGCTGGGATTACAGGCGTGAGCCACTGTGCCTGGCCAATAGGCAACTTTTCTAGTATGTGTCTATGGTGGTATGTTCAGGCTCTGGCCACAGAAACTGTGGCATTGTGGTATTTTGCTCTGGCCACAAGTTTGAATAGAATTTGTTGAGGACAAGGAGTTAAGTGAGCAGAGGGAGGGAGAAATCAGCCACCTCGTCTCCAAAGAACCTGGGGTGATGTGCAGGAAAACATGGCCTATCAAGCACTGCTTGAAAAAATAGATAAAGGCTAGGCATGGCGGCTCATACTTGTAATCCCAACACTTTGGGAGGCTGAGGTGAGAGAATCACTTGAGCCCAGGAGTTCAAGACCAGCCTGGAAAACATGGAAAAACCCTGTCTCTACAAAAAATACAAAAATTAGCCAGGCATGGTGGCGTGCATCTGTAGTCCCAGTTACCCCAGAGGCCAAAGAGAGGGAGGATCCCTTGAGCCCAGGAGTTGGAGGCTGCAGCGAGCTATGATTGTACCACTGCACTCCAGCCTGGGCAGTACAGCAAGACCTTGCCTCTGGAAAAAAAGAACAAGGAGACAAAGAGGTCTCTGAAAGCTGTTAAAGTGGAAGGACAAGTTGAGTGTGCAAGGAGGGAGGTGGAACGACATGGGCTGTGGGCAACACAGAGGCCCCTCCGCTCCTTGCAGGACTCAAGTTTTGAGACCACCCAGTCAGGGTTGGAGACTGGGGGAAGCAGGGCTGGAAGGAGAAAGGCTCAGAGCGCTCCGCTCATGGTGCAGGCTGGGCATCCATGGGCAACTCGAGAAGGGGAATTCCTGCCAAGTCAGGGAATGAGCCATTGGTAGAAACAGCGTGGCTGTCGTCAGGAGAGTGGTGATCTCAGCCTGGCTGGCCCCATCTGGCTGGGGCTCACCCAGCAGGTAAGTGGAAGAGCGGCGAGCCGTGTGGGAAAGGAGAAGAGCAGCCAGGAAGGTCATTCAGGTGGCCCACGGCTCCCCAAAGCGAGGTCAGCCTTTTTCATCAAGGGAGGTGGGGCTTGCTTTGGCTGCAATGCGCAGATCATGGGGCTGTGGTTAGTTCTGAGAGGCTGGGGAAGGTGGGAACTTATGGGATTCCCACAAGCCGTGGGCTGCAGGGCGCTGGCAGGCGTTAGGGCCAGTCACCATGAGCTGGTTGGCAGTGCCGACCTGTCTTTCTGCCCTTCCCAAAAGGAAAACCTCTCCTTGCGTGCTGCCTTGAGGCTTCAGCCTTGGTTCAAACTACATTCACTCACGGGAGGGATCCACCATTAGTCCTGAGCAACTTCAGCCCTGGCCCTGTCATACTTTCTCCTGAGAGCTGGGTTGAGAAAGGGAAATGAAGATGAACATGACGCCTAAGAGAGCTAACATTTATTGAAGACTTACTAGGCACCAGACACCGCCATAGACATTTTAATCTCATTCAGTCCTTGCCACAGCCTTGGGAGGTAGGTTCGTATGGTCTCCAATTTAAAAATAAGAAAAGCGAGGCTGGGGGCAGGGAAGTGGGGATGGTTAATGGGTACAAAAATATAGTTAGAATGAGTAAGATCTAGTACTTGATAGCACTACAGGGTGCCTGCAGTCAACAATAATTTATTGCACATTTAAAAATAACTAAGGCCAGGCGCGGTGGCTCATGCCTGTAATCCCAGCACCTTGGGAAGCCAAGGTGGACGCATCACCCGAGGTCGGGAGTTCAAGACCAGCCTGACCAACATGGAGAAACCGCGTCTCTACTAAAACTACAAAAATTAGCTGGGTGTGGTGGCGCATGCCTGTGGTCCCAGCTACTCGGGAGGCTGAGGCAGGAGAATCGCTTGAACCTGGGAGGCAGAGGCTGCAGTGAGTGGAGATTGCACCATTGCACTCCAGTCTGGGCAAAAAAAAAAAAAAAAAAATCAACTAAACTAAAAGAGTATAACTGGATTGTATATAACACAAAGAAAGGAGAAATGCTTGAGGTGATGGATACCCCATTTACCCTGATGTGATTATTACACATTGCATACTTGTATCAAAACATCTCATGTAACCCATAAATACATAAACCTACAATGTACCCATAAAAATAAAAATAAAAAAATAATTTATTTTATTTATTTATTGTTTTGAAATGGAGTCTTGCTGTGTCATCCAGGCTGGAGTGCAGTGGTGCGATCTTAGCTCACTGCGACCTCTGCCTCCCATGTTCAAGTGACTCTCCTGCCTCAGCCTCCTGAGTAGCTGGGACTACAGGCACGCACCAACACACAGGCGAGTTTTTGTATTTTTAGTAGAGATGGGGTTTCACCATGTTGGCCAGGCTGGTCTTGAACTCCTGACCTCAAGTGATCCACCCACCTCGGCATCCCAAAGTGCTGGGATTACAGGCATGAGTCACCGCGCCCAGCCTAGTTTTGTTTTGTTTGGTTTTTAAAGAAGAAAAATGAGGCTCAGAGAGTTTAAGTGACTTGCCCAAAGTCACACAGCTGGTAAATAGTAAGCTGAAATAGGAACCCAGGTCTGTCTGAGGTTACAGCCCACTGAACTCTTAGCAAAATGGGAAAGTGTGTGTGTGCGCGCGCATGTGCAGACGTGTGTGTCCATTCGTGAGTTTCAAAGTCAAGGTAAAGAGGGCTTAGGGACATCTGGGACCTACCCCAAATTTGGGAGGGCACCCTCGTGGATGAGAGGCCAACAGAGAACTGTGTGTCTCCAGGATCTGGAATCCCCTGGGAAAAGCATGCCCACTTGTAAAAGACAAAGTGCTTGTTTTGGGGACTCGATTCCGAGTACCCAGGAGGTCTCAGGGGCCGGCGCCCCAGTCCAGCCACAGGATCTTTCCCTGGGAACTTGTCATCTGCAGCTGCCTTTGTGGCCATCATCCACCACCACGCCTGTCCCCCAGTCCTGCGCCTGGGATTATCCTTTCCCAAGGCAGGAGAAGCAGGCCGATGCTGGAGGCTGAGCAGGTCCTTCAACCTGAAGCCCTTTAGAAGGCCCACATCCCCTGGGGCCCCTTTAGTCTTGTTGCTTTCTGCCAAGGCTTAGGCCTGGCTGCCCCCCACCCCCAATAAGGCCACGTGGAACTATACAGAGTAACGATTCCCGGGAGACTCTCTCCAGAGCCTCCTATCCGCAGATCCATGTAGGGGGCGGTGTTGATGTTGAGGCAGGTCAGAGAGGGCAAAGGGGAGATAGAAGGGGAGCGTGCGTGAGTGGCTTTCAAGTGGGCGCGTGGAGTAGAGCAGCCTGGCTTTGGACAGGGGAAGAAAGGTAGGCATGGTCTTTCTTCCAGCACCCGAACTCTGGCTGTCTTTGCACTTGCTGGGCCAGCCCCTCTCCCCCTAGCCCTTACCCTGACTAATATCTTCCCTGCGTCCCCCATCCCAACTCCTCGCAGGAGTCCTAGACTCGACTTCCCTAAGAAGTCGCCGAAACTCTCCAGTCACCCCAGGTGTTCCGCCCCGGATTCTGCGGAGTCGGGCATATCGTTGCAAAATTGTATCCTCTGGGCATCTCGCGGCCTCACCCGCCGCACGGCCCGCCCTCCCGCTGGGGCCCGCACACCCCAGGAGCTCAATAATGTGGAGCGCAGGGCTTGGCCCAAAGGCGTCAAGCAAGTCTCCACTTGCACGGGCCGAGGGGGCTGGACGAAACCTTCCCGAGTCCGCGGGGAAGGGATTTCTCTGCGGGGCGTTGTGTGGGGGCTTCGCACCGGGAAGGGTGCCGAAGGAGCAGAGAGCCCCGGGGCCCGCTGGCAAGAAGCAGAGTAGGGGGCGCCCGCCCGGGCCACGGCGCACGACGCGGGCTCTGCGGGCGCCCTGCCTCGTGGTCCCCCGGGCGCGAGCGAGCCGCGAGGGGAAGGAAAGGCCGCGCGGGCCCCTGGCACGGCTCCCCCTGCCGTGCTGGCGACCGCGGCGGGCGGGCCGGGGCGGAGGGGCGCTGTTTCCACCGAGATGCCTCGTCCCTCCCTCGTTCCCTCCCCCACCCCGCCCGCCCGCGGTCCCTCCCGTCGGTCCCTCCCTCCGGCTCTTCCCTCCCTCCCGCCCTGCCTCCTTCGCGCCCGCCCCAGCCGCCGCCTGCGGGGACGTGTGTGTCTCTAGTGCAATTTCCCCTTTCGCTCGCTCGTTTCGGTGCAGGTCTGCGCCGGCTCGCGCCCCCTCCCCGGGTGCCCCTGCCGCCCCCTGTCTTGGCCCGGCCCTCCCCGGCGTCCGCCCAGCTCCCCGCGCGCTCCACCCCGCCCCCCGCCCCGTTTTATCAGGGGCGCCGCCGTCTCACCTGGTATTTGCATCTCTCCCTCCAACTTGCCATTGGCGGCGCGACGTGTGGGAGCCCTGCGCCTCGCCCGCCCGGACCAGCCTGCCCCGGCGCCGAGGTGAGTCACGGGCGCGGGGTGGCGGGGGCAGGCGGGCGGGGAGGAAGGGCGGGCGGGGAGGGAGGGCGGGGGACTGCGGCCCCGGCGGCCGCGGGGACGGACCGGGCGCCGCGCTCGACTTCCACTTCTCCTTTCGCCGGCGCCGAGTTCCCGGCGCCACTCGCCCGGCCTCCGAGGGGAGAGGACGGGCTGGCGGGGCTGGGGACCCGCGTCTCGGCCCCCGGAGCGGGGAGGGGACCACGGAGACAGACCCCGGCCCGGCGACCAAGCTGGGCCCGTGAGCCACTCGGCCTCAGGTACGTCGATGGCGCCGGTTCTTCGAGCCCTCGGGGACCTGGAAAAGTTTGCCTGAGGGCGGAATCGAGAGCACTGGGGCCCCAGCGTGGGGCTGGGGGCCCGGGGAAGGGCGGGAGAGTCGCGGCGTGTCGCGAGCCGCCCTGGCGTCGCCCCGCCGCGCGTGTGCTGGAGAACCCGGGCTCTCGATCCCGGGATGGAAATGGAATGGATTCCCCGAGTCGGGGAGTCGGGGTTGGACCCCTGTTTTCCCTCGCCCCCAGCAGCCCGGGTTCCGTGACGGGGCCGATCGTGACAGCGGGGCCCCCAGAAGCTGGGCGCCCGAGGGCAGAGGAGGTGGGGCGGACTGTGGCGGAGCTGCTAGATTGATCCGACTGCCCCCGGGGCTTCTGGGGCCAGGGCTTTAGGGTCACACGCTTACACGCGCACGCAGACCTATGACTTGGAGAACTGGATCGCCAAAATAGAGACCTCTTGGCAGGGGCCGGAGTTTCCTTGTGAGCCAGCCGCCAGCCTTCCCGCTCCCGCGTTCCCGCTCTCCCCGGCTCTCCCGCCTCCCCGTTCCCTCCCGGGCCGCCGCCTAGGGGACTCAGCAGCCGCACCGTGCGGGGTCCCCTCACGCCAGCGCCTTGCTTTGGAGGCTTGAGGGACTGCTGAGGCGATGACCGCTTTATGAATTCCTGGCTCCTCCACCGCACCCTAATCCTGACGCCTTTTTCTCACCACCGTATGCCTGGACATCACCTTCCTGACCAGAGTCACCTCCTGAACCCTTGGCACCTCGGCTCAGTGAGGTCCTCCTGGGCCGCCCCCGCCCCCCACCATACCCCAGCTGAGGGATTTGATGGCCATTTGATTCCTGCCCCTCATCCCTAGGCCTGTGATAGAGAGGCCTGTCTGGTCCTGCAGCCTCTTCTGGTTAATGTTTGACAGTTCATTGTGGCTAATTATTTTAATTAGCTCTTAAAGTGGGAAGGAACAGTTAACCTTGGACTTCTCGATTTTGGCCTGGTGGGGCCTCAAATGGGAGGAGTGCTGGGGAGGTGGGGAGGTAGGAGCGGAAGTGAGGTCACCACCCCAGGGCCTGAACCACCACTGCTCAGCCCCAACAGCTGGTGGGCACGCCCATTGGGGACTCACCCCCTGCGAGCTGACCCCTGGCCCGAGTGCCAGGTTGGAGGTGGGTGAAGGGAACAGTTCTAGCTCTTCCCTTTGTGGAGACTTTGGCACTGAAAATGCCCGGGGAACACGTATGCCCAGCAAGAATGCCAGTCCTTCCTTGCAGTTAGTTACACTGGGTTTTCCTGGTTATAAAGTGCTTTCTCGACCATTAATTCAGACTCAGTGCATCCAGTACAGGAGCAGCTTATGGGGAGCTCTCTGGAGTTCAGTGAAGATTATCAGGGAGGACTTCCTATCCCAGACAGCTGGTGTGAGGAAGAGGCTACCTTGCATGTGGTTGTTTCTGGGGCTGGATTCAGAGCCTGAGATCTCTTGTTGGGGGCTGGTCCGGCGGGGGGGAACCATGAAGCAGGCTCCATACTACCACCCTCACCCAGCCTCTTGCTGTGAGCCGAAGGAGTGGCTTGTTTGCAACTATGTCTGGCATTCCTCCCTCTGCTGCACTGTTTGCTCGGTGGTTGCTCAGGAACTGGCGCCCACCCCTGGACAACCTAGGGGCCCAAAATCCACTCTCCCTCACCTAGTGCTAAGTGGTGACACAGTGGCTTCTGTCTTCTCTGGCGTATACTGGGATCTAAAAAGGAGGGTGCTGTGGTCTGTCTCTAGGGGCCTGATGGATAGCATGTCCAAAATGCCCCTCATCCTGCAAAAATCAGGCCCTGTGTCGCAGAGACCCAACTAGACACAGGCTGAGGAGTTTGCTTTCCTGGGGAAACCTCTACTCTTCTGCTCTTAAGCTTGGCCTTCATCCTTTCAATATCCCCTACCCCTGCAATTTTCTCATCTTACATCCAGTTTTTGTTTATGTTTAGTGTTTTGTTTTTTTTTTAATTCAGGGTCTCACTTTGTCACCCAGGCTGGAGTGCAGTGGCATAGTCACAGCTCACTGTAATCTTGAACTCCTTAACTCCAGTTCTTTTTTTTGAGATGGAGTTTCTCGCTCTTGTTGCCCAGGCTGGAGTGCAATGACACGATCTCGGCCCGCCGCAACCTCTGCCTCCCCGGTTCAAGTGATTCTCCTGCCTCAGCCTCCCAAGTAGCTGGGATTACAGGCATGTGCCACCATGCCGGGCTAATTTTGTATTTTTAGTAGAGACGGGGTTTCTCCATGTTGGTCAGGCTGGTCTCAAACTCCTGACCTCAGGTGATCCACCCGCCTCCGCCTCCCAAAGTGCTGGATTACAGGCGTGAGCCACCGAGCCCAGCTACCTCCAGTTCTTAAAGCCTGACTGTCTAGGTTGAAATCCCAGCGTTGTTATTTACTAGCTATGTTATCCCAGTCAATTGTATGCCCCAGTTTCCTTATCTGTCACATGAAACCTACCTTATAACACTTTGGTGAGGATCAAATACATGAATGAATACATATAAGATGCTTATTAGAATAGCACATGGCACACAGTAAGTGCTAGCTGCCCTTACGATATTGCCTAATGCAGCGCCAAAAACTCAGATTCAATTCGGCAAACACTCGCTTAGAGCCAGTCCTAGTACCAGGCCCCAACGAAGTGGCAGTGAGGAAAACATGGATGTGAGGAAGACACCACCTGCCTTCCGGGATTGTGTGTACCTTTTCGTGTGGGCTGGAGTCAGAGCAGGGGTATGGGAGGAGGCCAGGGAGAGGGGATACATCGTCTATGTAAATAATTGTAATTGGAAGCCGGGATCAAATCCCTGAGCCAGTGTGGGGGATCAAGCACCCTAGACTTGGGGGCTTCTCTTTGCCTGAAGACCTTGGCCAGATTCTGGTCTCGATGCACCCCCCACCCTCCCCACACACAGAGTCTTGCCTAGGATTTGGGTGAATGAGAGGGAAAGGGACACTGGCTTCTCTTCTTTTCTTTTCTTTCTTTTTTTTTTTTTTTGAGATGGAGTCTCACTCTGTCGCCCAGACTGCAGTGCAGTGGCGCGATCTCGGCTCACTGTAACCTCCGCCTCCCAGGCCCAAGCAATTCTCCCTGCCTTAGCCTTCTGAGTAGCTAGGATTACAGGTGCCCACAACCTTCCCCAGCTAATTTTTGTATATTTTAGTAGAGATGGGGTTTCACCATGTTGACCAGGCTGGTCTTGAGCTCCCGACCTCAGGTGATCCGCCCGCTTTCGCCTCCCAAAGTGCTGGGATTACAGGTGTGAACCATCGTGCCTGGCCAGGACACTGGTTTCTGCATGAGCTACAGATGGCAATCTTGCAGGATGTCATTTGTTGGGTTCCAGGGCAGGATGGCATTTCTTAGGGACCCGCCCATACATCCCTGTAGCCCCCTACAGTGGAAGGGCTCATGTCTGCCACGCCCCCTGTCTCCCCAGGATCACCCACTGAGCTGGGAAAGGCCCTGAGCAGCCTTCTGTCCTCAGGGCAGGGCCTGACCCCAACCCGGGCTTGGCATCTCTCCTGGATTTCTAAGCTGCAAAGAGGTTTCTGGCTTCTCTTCCAATTTATTCTCTTTGTGGTTCTCAGACTGAAAACTACTTCTGCAGGGGAGAAAGGAAACTCCTGCAAGGTACCCACAATCCCATAGGTGCTTTCCTAGGGTCAGGGGCTTTTCTCATCAACACCAACCTGCCTGCAAATCTCTGGCTGCTGAGCCTCGTGTGTCCTGTAATAGCAGCCGCACTGCTAATGCCCTGTAGCTCGGGCCCCAGTGCTGGTTGCCAAGAAACTGCTGGTCGGGGTGCTTATGAGGGTTCTGACCTCATAGGGGCTGCTGAGTTTCAATTCAACAGACATTTATTAACACCTACTGTGTGCCCAACCGATGCTAGGCGCCGTGGGGGAGATGAGAGGAGGAGGCGCTGGGGAAGAGATGACTAAGACAGTGAAACAATCAGAGGCGAGGACAAGCAGTCGGGCCAGTGGCTGGTCAGGTGCTAATTGTGCTTGTTGGAGCAGAGGCCAGCGCGGCCGGGACTGGAGGTCAGCAGCAGCTGGAGGAGGGAGGGAAGGCTTTGTGAGGGATGCGGGCCTAGGCTAGACCTTGAAGGGGGGTGGGGGGAAGCAAGGGGGAGATTTGGCTCAGCAGAAAAGGAAGAAAAGACGCCTTTCTCTCTATTCCCTGGCCACAAACTGACCTTCGAAGCCTGGATGATTGTTTGGCAAGTGCGTGTCACATAAAAGACCAGGTCAGCGAGTGTGGGTGGCTCGGTGCAAACCCCTGTCTCCACTCCGGGAGATACAAACTGGCTGGCCAGCCTGCCACCCAAGCTGAGGGGATTTCATTTGAAACCCCTCCCTCACCAGACACACACACACACACACACACACACACACACACACACAGGCCCCTGGGGAGGGGGAGAGATGGCAGGGGAGACGTAGAGCACTTAAATGACAGGAAAACTGACATGCCACACGTGCTCATGGCAGTCGCAGGCTGGCTGGATCCCACCTTTCCCTAGGGTTTTGGGATTTCTCTGGAAGCCCAGAGCTTCAGGTGGCGGAGAGAGATTTTCATAATTGTTCCCCACTCCGCCGTCTGGGAAATGAAGAATGTAGAGTTTCATGTGTTTCTGCCCAGACGGCTAAGGACTAGCCATATATTGCTTCGACTGATTCTGTGTCTCCCAAGGCTGGACATGGAGGAAGCTTGACCCTTGTTGGGTTTAATTGGATAAAAAACTCCCAGACATCCCCCTGCCACATGCACACACTCATCATTTTCCCTCTCTCACTGCCCTGCCCCCTCCCCAGCACATTTCAGCACCAAAGGGACATACCAGAGGGCCCTGACTTCTTGGTTGGGAAATCATGCCCTAAGGTAAGTTTCTCAGCAAAGAGACCCCAGCCTGCTTCCAGGGTAAGGAGGAGGGTCAGAGAGCAGGGAAGGGTGTTTTATGCAGGAAGGTCTGCAAGGGAAAGTGCCAGAACATTTCTCAGAGAGGCTAACAAGAAGCAAGCTAAGTAGTTTGTCTAGGCTGAGCAAGCTTTCCCTTGAGTTGCCACCTTCTTTTTTTTTTTTTTTTATTTTTTTTATTTTGAGACAGAGTATCGCTCTGTCGCCCAGGCTGGAGTGCAGTGGTGTGATCTCGGCTTACTGCAACCTCCACCTCCCAGGTTCAAGCAGTTCTCCTGCCCCAGCCTCCCAAGTAGCTGGGATTACAGGCGTCCACCACCATGCCCAGCTATTTTTTTTTTTTTTTTTTTTTTTGGTATTTTTTAGTAGAGACGGGGTTTCACCACGTTGGCCAGCCTGGTCTTGAACACCTGACCTCAGGTGATTCACCTGTCTTGGCCTCCCAAAGTGCTGGGATTACAGGCGTGAGCCACCGCGCCCAACCAAGTTGCCACCTTCTTGATGGGTTATTTTCTTGGCCCAGTGTGGGCACTTCCTGCCTCTCAGAACACCTGACTCTCCTGAAGCTTCCTTTCCTCTTCCAGTGTGACCCAATATCCTTCCCAACACACGTTATTGTCTAGAGGAGGAAGAGCACAGGCTCTCTACATTTATATGCCAAACTTACTGGCTGTGTGACTATTTGCGATTGAGCTAGTTACTTAACCACTCTGGGAGTCAGCGCCCACCTCACAGGGTTGGAGTGAAGCTTAAATGAGACAATGCATATAAAGCACTCAGCAGAGTGCCTGTATGTAGTACCCACCCAGTAAGTGTTCACTGCTGTTATTATTATTCCTGTAACAGTTATTATTATTGTCACCATTTCCCCTTCACACACCCTTGAGTTTGCCAGGCTCTAGGGACCAACCACTTCTTTGGCAATGCTGGCAGGGCATGCCACACCCATTTCTGAAACTAAGAGGGAGATTTTCCAGGTTTTTCTGCTTTTTGTTAACTCGGCCATTGCACAGGATGGGAGGAGGATGTAATAGAAGGTGTGTGTGTGTGTGTGTATGTGTGTGTGTGTGTGTGTGTGTGTGTTTGTAATATACTGAAAGGCAGGCAGTGCTGTAGTGAGCAAAACTCAAATTGTTAATATTTGTATTAACATGGCCTTCTTTAGTCCTTCACCATTTTCATTTTGAGCATCATTCATTGCAGAAATAAGAGTAAGTTAGTTTCGTTGAGAGAAGGCCTAATGTTGTACTCCTGGGAACTGTTTAGCAATCATCAGATTGTTGTTATTACCCTACTGAGTGTAAAATTCTGGGAGCCAACTGGCTGACTACCACTCACTCTCACCCTTCACTAGAATACATGATGGGTCCATTCTGGGCCAATGCCCAGAGGCCTTGAGTTGAGGCTGGGGCACTGCCTTTGCCCAGAAGAGCTCCCAGGGGACTAGGGGCCATTCCCCTTCCAGAGGCCTCCCAGAGAGTAACTTGGAGGTTCCATTTGCTATTGACTGGATTGTGTTTGCTTGAGGAGCCTGTGACCACCCGCAGGGACAGGCAGCCTAGGATAAACTGGACCACCCCTGAATAAAGCACTCCACTCCAGTCCCTTGGTCCCCACCCCTCAGTTAGAACTGCTAGACTTTGGGGGATGGGAGAGTGGCAATTATTCTTAACCTCCCGAAATTCCTGATGACCCGATAACAAGGAGGTACTTAGACATAGAATGAGGAGCTAATCTTTTTCCTATAATGCCCCCTGAGGATAACAGAGGCTATTTCAGCTCCGCTAATTCTGTGAGAATCTATGCACAGAAAACACCTGTCTCATTAGGTGACCACTTCTAATTAGCCATTCTAATAGGTGTGCAGTGGTATCTCATTGTGATTTTAATTTGTATTTCTCTGATGACTGATGATGTTGAACATCTTTTCATATAGTTGCTGTCCTTATGTCTTCTTTGTTGAGGTGTCTGTTCAAATCTTTTGCCCATTTTTAAACTGAATTGTTTGTTGTCTTGTAGTTGAGTTGTGAGAGTTCTTTGTATTTTTTGGATACAAGATTTGCATCAGATACATGCTTTGCAAATACTTTCTCGTAGTCTGTGGCTTCTTTTAATCCCCTTCTCAGTGTCTTTTGACTTCAGCAAACATTTTTAATTTTGATGAAAGTGCAACTTTTCAATTTTTCTTTTTATGGATCATAGTTTTGGTGCTGTAGCTAAGAACTCTTCCCCTAGCCTTAGTTCACAAATATTTGGTCTCATATTTTCTCTTATAGGTTTTATAATATTAGTCTTTACATTTTAGTCTATGATCTGCTGAGTTAATTTTTCTGTTTTCTCCCTCCCTCCTTCCTTCCCTCCCTCCCTCCCTACTTTCTTTCTTTCTTTCTTTTCTTTCTTTCTTTCTTTCTTTCTTTCTTTCTTTCTTTCTTTCTTTCTTTCTTTCTTTCTTTCTTTCTTTCTTTCTTTCTCTCTCTCTTTCTTTCTTTTCTTTTTCTTTCTTTCTCTCTCTCTCTCTTTCTCTCTCTCTCTCTTTCTTTCTTCCTTTCTTTCTTTCTTTCTTTCTTTCTTTCTTTCTTTCTTTCTTTCTTTCTTTCTTTCTCTCTTTCTCTCTTTCTCTCTTTCTCTCTCTTTCTCTCTCTCTCTCTCTCTTTTGCTTTCTTCTTTCTTTCTTTATCTTGGTCTTGCTCTGTTGCCCAGGCTGGAGTGCAGTGCTGTGATTATGGTTCATTGCAGCCTTGACTTCCTGGGCTCAAGTGATCCTACCACCTTAGCCTTCCAAGTAGCTGGGACCACAGAAGTGTGCCACTATGCCCGGCTAATTTTAATTTTTTTTTTTTTTTTTTTTTTTTTTTTGTAGATGTAGGTTCCCACTATGTTGCCCAGGCTGATCTTGAACTCCTGGCCTCAAGCTATCCTCCCAACTCGGTCTCCCAAAGTGCTAGGATTACAGGTGTGAGCCACTGCACCCAGCCTTTTTTTTTCTTTATGCATATGAATATCTAATTATTCTAGCACTATTTGTTGAAAAAGCTATCATCGGCTGGGTGCGGTGGCTCAAGCCTGTAATCCCAGCAGTTTGGGAGGCCGAGACGGGCGGATCATGAGGTCAGGAGATCGAGACCATCCTGGCTAACACGGTGAAACCCCGTCTCTACTAAAAAATACAAAAAACTAGCCGGGCGAGGTGGCGGGCGCTTGTAGTCCCAGCTACTCGGGAGGCTGAGGCAGGAGAATGGCGTGAACCTGGGAGGCAGAGCTTGCAGTGAGCTGAGATCCGGCCACTGCACTCCAGCCTGGCGGACAGAGCGAGACTCCGTCTCAAAAAAAAAAAAAAAAAGAAAAAGCTATCATCAGTCTACTACCATTGTCTATATGTTGGCCCATTTCTGCACTCTGTATTTAATTCCATTGATTGGTCTACTTGTTTCTCTTTACATTAATGCCAACTATTTTGATTACTGTAGCTTTATAATCATTCTTGAAATCAGGTAGTATTAGCCTTTCAATTTTGCTCTTTTTTGAAGTTGTTTTTGGCTAGTTTAAGTCCTTTGCGATTTCATATGATTTTTAGGGTTGACTTGTCCATAACATTTTCTTTTAATATTTGCATTTATCCCACTTGCGTTAATTTTTGTTGTAACAAATATGTTTGGTGTTTTATTTTATTTTATTTTATTTTGAGATTGAGTTCCACTCTGTCGCCAATGCTGGAGTGCCAGTGGTGCGATCTCAGCTCACTGCAACCCCTGTCTCCTGGGTTCAAGCAATTCTCCTGCCTCAGCCTCCCAAGTAGCTGCGATTGCAGGCATGTACCACCACACCCAGATACATTTTTTTAAAAAATATATTTTTAGTAAAGACGGGGTTTCACCATGTTGGCCAGGCTGGTCTCAAACTCCTGACCTCAAATGATCTACCCGCCTTGGCCTCCCAAAGTGCTGGGATTACCAGCATGAGTCACTGTGCCCAGTCTGGCCTTGTTTTTGTTTGTTTGTTTTTTGACACGGAGTTTCACTCTCGTTGCCCAGGCTGGAGTGCAATGGCGCAATCTTGGCTCACTGCAACCTCCACCAACCAGGTTCAAGCAATTTTCCTGCCTCAGCCTCCCGAGTACCTGGGATTACAGGCATGTGCCACCACACCTGGCTAATTCTGTATTTTTAGTAGAGACGGGATTTCTCCATATTGGTCAGGCTTGTCTGGAACGCCCCACCTCAGGTGATCCACCTGCCTCGGCCTCCCAAAGTGCTAGGATTACAGGTGTGAGCTACCGAGCCCGGCTTGTTTTTTATATCTTATTTTATAATCATGTTTGTCTCTTATGTTACCATTATTTTAGATGATGCTTATCTTTTAATTGATATTCTTAGCCTAAAAAGTTTCTTAACTTTATTATGCATTTGTAAAATAGGACTACTTATTTGTTATTTGCTCTTCATTTATTACCAATTTTTGGTGAATAAATCCATGACTATCTGCCTCATACATCATTTTATAGATGCCAATCATATTCTTGTTCAGCCTTGTCTGTCCAAAAAACAAAAGGCTTCTTTAAACAAAATGTTTTCCTCATATAGTTATCCTCATACCCCTGTTCTCTTGAATCACTTTACTTCTTAGACCTGATCCAGAATGAAGTCTTTCCTGAGGGTTCAGTGATCAACCAATAACCCCAGGGTGGAAACACTGTGGTTTTGTACAAAGAGAGAATGCTTTGGTGATGACCTGATCATCAACTACCTTCTCAGTATCACTTGGAATAAATGACTCTAGCTAATAAATCTTGCCCCTAACAGAGGCCTGGAGCAAGAGAGGAAAAGTAACATTAGAGCCTTGGAGTCATTTGCCCAACTCTACAGCTACCTTACCGCTAGTCTGTAGCCCAAAGATCTATCAGCACCTGTGGTCTCATTTCTAGGGATCTCATTCTTGTTGAGAATTTACGTGGACTTCATTAATGAATGCCCACACCTGTGTTAGTCAGAAGATGAAATGGGCTTTGATCCCATGGATTTTACTACCTGTTGGGGAAACAAGAGATACCCATGAAATAATTAAAGGGCAATTCAAGACCCTGTGGGATTAATAAATCTTGTGGTAGAATTTAAGGGTCATGGGGGTTTAGAGAAGGGGGTTCCATGGGTGCAGACCATAATTATGAGGGTATAACCAGCTCCATGGGTTGGGGGATGTGATTGGGACCTTGCTAGATAGGCACTATTTGATTAGCCAAAAAGGAGCAGCAAAGGCATGGCAGGCCTGAGAAACTCCGTGAATGAGCCTGGAATGTTCCCTCAGGGGACCATGAGGAGACCACTGGGCTTCAAGCCCAGGCTTAAGTTGGGAAATCATGGGAAACAAGCCGGAGTAGGTAGGGTGGGGTCAGATTGTGAAGGACCTTTGGAAACTGAGCAGATGAGTTTGGACCATAAGGCTCTGCCGAGTCCGGCTGGTGTGGTCATAGCCATCGATGTCAATGTGTGTCCTGGAGTAGGAGTTGGCGCCAGCTCAGAAGCTGAGGGAGGAGCTAGGCAGAGGCTGGGCCAAGACTGGAACTTGATCTTCCTCACTCCCAGTCAAGGGGGCTTTCTGCCGCACCAGGCCTAGTTTTTAGCTTTCCAAAGGATTTTCACATTCACTCCATATAGCTTCCTAACAGAACCCACAGGTATGGGGTATAGATGGTGAAGACCAGCTCACTCCATGGCTACTGGGGTGACGGGAGGTAGAACCACCAAGAAACACCCTATTGCTCACCTGCTGGTTGGCCCCACCAGGTGACCACTTGCCCTGGAGTCCCTTCTCAGGCTCAAACATGTTAGTTCCAGATGGTCTCCTTAAATGAAAATGTTTTAAGAGCCAGGCGGTGGCTCATGACTGTAATCCTAGCACTCTGGGAGGCCAAGGCTGGTGGATCACTTGAGGTCAGGAGTTAGAGACCAGCCTGGCCAACATGGCAAAACCCCGTCTCTAGTAAAAACACAAGATTAGCAGGGCATGGTGATGCGCGCCTGTAATCCCAGATACTTGGGAGACTGAGACATAAGAATCGCCTGAACCTGGGAGGTGGAGGTTGCAGTGAGCCCAGATAGTACTGCTGCACTCCAGCCTGGGCAACAGAGTGAGACTCTGTCTATGTATATATATATATATATATATATATATATATATATATATATATATATGAGAGAGATGACACTTAACACAATATCAGCTATTAACACATTAACACTAAATGGTTTATGATTTTTTTCTGAGTAGTAGACAAACTTGTTCTAGGGAAGATGAGATGGTGGCCTGAAAGCTTTTTGTTTTTTTGGTTTGTTTGTTTTTTGAGACGGAGTATCGCTTTTGTCACCCAGGCTAGAGTGCAGTGGCATGATCTCGGCTCACTGCAACCTCCACCTCCTGGGTTCAAGCAATTCTCCCGCCTTAGCCTCCCGAGTAGCTGGGATTACAGGCTCCCGCCACCACACCCAGATAACTTTTGTATTTTTAGTAGACAGCATTTCACAATGTTAGCCAGGCTGGTCTCGAACTCCTTACTTCAGGCGATCCACCCGCTTTGGCCTCCCAAAATGTTGGGATTACAGGCGTGAGCCCCTGCACCCAGCTGGCCTGAAAATTTCGATAGAGAGAAGAAATGTGGAGCCCCGATGGCCACTATGGTCAGTAAGCCTGCGTGGAGCTCTGGATAGCATGAAATCTCTAGGGAGGGAGGCCCGAGGCTGCGAGAGCCCTGTGACGTGGCATGCCTGTGGTTACATAGCCCATTAATGGCAAAATTGACTTAGCAGAGTTTTTCCAAACTTTCCTACCCAAGTGCTCCCAAACTACTGAAAACTGTATTCTAGAGACCTAGAAGGACATAGTCTCTTAAAATTTCTTGGAAGTATGACTTTTGATCTTAAATGTGAATGTTGCAATCTACTGCCTTGAGTACATTTTAAGTGATTTATCAGTGAACAAAATGGAGGCCCCTGGAAGATGAGCCCGATCCGGACTGTGGCTTTGACGCCTAGTCTGGGGCTTGGTCAGCTTTGGCATGTAGGCCCCATCTCTGTAGGACCTGCCTACAGGTGGGTCAGAGGTTGAACTTTCAGAAATTTAGCCTAAAGTACTGTAAGGGAAATCTGTCACCCTCAGCATCTTCATTTGCTTGTGGTCTCCATCCCTGTCTCCCTTTGTGATTCAAACACATTCGATGGAAAAATCTAGGCCCTTCTGTCCTGGGAGATAATGTTTTTGGCTCGCTCAGTGGTTAGCTCTGGCCTCATCCTAGCCTTTGGGTGGGTGCATAGATCCCAGGGTAGGTTGGACACAGACAGCTTGGGACCCATGAGGCTCAGAAGCCTGGGTGTGGATTGGCCAAGATTGTGCCCAAGGACTTGCCAGCCTCATCTCCTCCATCACAGTCAGCCTGCAGCCCCTCATTCAGCCCTACCTTTAGCTTAGAGTGTTTACAGTGCTCTCCAGTAAGAAACAAATATATCTGCCTGGACTCGCCATGCCTTCCAGCCTAGAGCTACCCTCCGTCATCTCTGGGTGGCTAAGGACAGAAGAGCCGTGGAGACACTCCAAGTCAAAGTTAGCTTCCTTAGCAGCACCAGCGTCTCATTCCTGTCTCCATAGCCTGCAGATAGAGAAGGTACAATTTAAAAAGAACGCATGCCCTCTCCAGCTTGAGCAAGCTGCATAAAGCACTATGAATATTCAGGTTTAGCTCTGGCAGGCAGGGCCCCAGGCACTGCGGGCCTGTGCCAGGCAGCAATCCTTCATCCACACCCCCTGCCTGCCTGTGGCTCAGGGGGTCTCCGGGCTGCGGGAGCCTGTAGTGACGAAAGAGCAGGTAGGGCCCTGGGCAGGCTGTCTGGGCCAGGCAGGGCGGGGGCAACTGGCTGGGTGAGGCCCAGATCCCCCAGGCTGATAAGGCAGGCTGTAAACACCCGGCAAGGGGAGGGGGCAGAGGGCAGGCGACCAGATGGCAGGAGAGGGGGGAAACCGGAGCCCAGGCCTAGCTGCAGGAAGTGGGGCTCGATGTGGAAACATCCTGTCCAGCGGGGGCTAGGCTGGTGGCCATCAAGGATCACTCCCTCCACCACGAAGGCAAGCTCAGTGCAAGGTGGGGCTGCTGGCCTGGGCGCCAGGCCAAGAACCTGGTTCCTGACATCTCCAAAGGACATGATCAATGGGTCTCTATTATGGGTTGTTCTACCACCTAGCACTGCTGAGGCGAAATCAGAACTGAGCTGCCCCTCATGGAGACAGTCAGCAGAAGGATTGTCTGAGAGAATTTGACTCTCAGGGGGAAATCTTCATCATCACTATCAGTGAGGAGCATTGATTCGAACACTTAATTGTGTCAAAGGCCTCCTGCAGCAACCAAAGGAGAGCCACAAATCTGACACTCCATTCTATTCTGCCTTACAGTGCTCACATTTTTTTCTTTTCTTTTCTTTTTTTTGAGACGGAGTCTCGCACTGTCACCCAGGCTGGAGTGCAGTGGCGTGATCTCGGCTCACTGCAACCTTCGCCTCCCGGGTTCAAGAGATTCTCCTGCCTCAGCCTCCTAAGTAGCTGGGATTACAGGCATGCGCCACCACACCCTGCTAATTTTGTATTTTTAGTAAAGACAGGTTTTCTCCATGTTGGTCAGGCTGGTCTTGAACTCCCGACCTCAGGTGATCTACCTGCCTCAGCCTCCCAAAGTGCTGGGATTACAGGTGTGAGCCACCCCACCTGGCTTTTTGTTTTTTTTTTTTTCATAGAGACGTGTTTCATCATGTTGTCCAGGCTTGTCTCAAACCCCTGGCATCAAGCCGTCTTCCCACCTCGGCCTCCCAAAGTGCTAGGATTACAGGTGCAAGCCACCATACCCGGCCCCTTGCAGTACTGAACCTCAGAGGTTCGGAACTGGCCGAGCCTTTAGCAACAGATTACCAAACTCGCCCACTTCACTTTACAGATGGGGAAACTGGGATCCAGAGAGGGGCAGGGACTTGGCCACATTAATGGCAGACCTGAAATTAAAGTCCTTGATTGGAAGTGTTTTCCACTGCTTACCCCGAGGAAAGCAGCTTGCATAAGGTTGGACCTGCCATGCATACTCAGTGACCCTGTACTTACCCTTGCCTAGGATTATAGGGAGGCCGGGAGGAGGAAACAGCCTTGGAGCCATCAACCAGAAGACCTTAGCTTGTGCATGGCCTTCAGTGGGCCGCTGCCCCTCTCTGGGCCTCAGTTTAAAAAAAAAGACAACTGCTTTATTAGATATAGTTCAAATACCATAAAATTCACCCTCTTAAAGCGTACACTTCAGTACTTTTTAATCTATTCACAGAGTTGTACATCCATCACCAGAATCCATTTTAGAACATTTTCGTCACCCCCAGGCAGGGCGTGGTGGCTGATGCCTGTCATCTCATCTCTTTGGGAGGCTAAGGCAGGCGGATCACTTTTGGCTAGGAGTTTGAGACCAGCCTGGCCAACATGGTGAAACCCCATCTCTAATAAAAATACAAAAATGAGCCCGGTGTGGTGGCACACACCCGTAGTCCCAGCTACTCGGGGGACTGAGAATAACTTGAACCCAGGAGGCAGAGGTTACTGTGAGCTGAGATCACGCTACTGCACTCCAGTCTGGATGACAGAGTGAGACTCTGTCTCAAACAAAACAAAAAAAAAACAAAACAAAAAACCCAAAACATTTTCATCACCCTCAAAAGAAATCCCATACCCATTAGTATTCACTCCCCATTTTCTCCCAACCCTTGGGCCTCAATTTTGAAGATATTTCCTACAAACATGTTTTGAGGGGGTGGAACACCCAGCAATATTGTTTAGGCAGATGGGCTACCGAGCTTACTAGGAACTTCAATACAAGGAGACTCTACCACAGAGAGTAGGGTGGGCCCCGTGATTAGTCCCCTGGCCCTGGGCCTGGCACCTATGAGGTGTTCAAGGCTGACTTTCCATAAATATTTGAATAAACATGTGAACCAACACCCTAAGATAAGAGCCCAGACTTACATTATGTGTAAGCCAACAGCAAGTGTATATTTATGGGGCAGGGACCATGCTGTGGCTACTTCAGGTCTGGAGCCAGGAACTCTCTGGAAACAGCAGAGCTTATAGGAAGAGTCGGCTTCCACATCATCAGTGCTGGAAGGCTCCCCCTCCACAATACTCCGTCTCCGCAACTGACCACAAGAGCTCACATGGTCACCATTTTGGTGCAGACTGGGCCCAGGAAGTTAGAATTGACTTACTAGATGGAGCTTGGGTTGATGTTGAGTCCTTGAGGGGTATGGGACACAAGCCTGGGAAGCCTCTGTTGAAGCGGCCTCACACGGGCTCTGAAGCTTGGAAGTGGAGAGCTGTGAGCCAGACTTGAGCTAGGGATCTTAGCAGATGCTTGCTAGCATGGACAGAGGGAAAAGCAGGGACTTCAAGATCAAGGTCACACCGGCCCCAGTTTGAGTTCTGCCTCCATTCTCTGGCAGTGGTGGCCTTGATCATGTTACCTAATCGCTGAGCTTCACTTCTACTGTTTTTCAAATGAAACTGTTAAAACAGAATTATTACCAAAACAGATTTCACTGAAAACAAAGTTCATTTCATGTAGTAGTTGGAAATAAAGCTAGGTTCAAACCCTGGCTGTGCCACTGGCTGGCTCCTTTGCAGGGACGGTGTAGTGTAAGACTAAAAGGAGATACCTTATATCCAGGGCCTGGTGCTACAGCAATCCCACAACCCGCACCCCAGAACTACACATCCCTGCCACCTTCCCTGCACACCACCCTGTCACCTTGTCAGTTTTACTGTTTGACCCTCCTTTTCCCAAAGCAGGGGGAGCAACTTGAAGTGGTGTCAGAGAGTGCAAAAGAAAATCTTGCCCATATTTACGCGAGCACCCACGCCCCTCCGCCCCTCCCCCAGCAGGCCATGCCCGAGGCCACAGTGGCCACACCCACCACCCTGGGCCCACCAGCGGCTCAGGTCACTGCCACCCCCACAAGTACTCGCCCTGAGCTGGCACCAACCTCAAGCGTTTCCACCCCCTCCACCCAAACGCGTGCCACCAGCTTTGAGCCAGGCTTGCAACCAAACCCTGGCCCTGGGTTTGTGCTGCAGATGTAGGGAGGGGCTGGCAGAAGCCCAGGTGCACAACCAGATGTTGTCTCTAAGGTTTACTTGGTGTTCTCCCTACCAGCTGTGAAGCCGTATTCACTCCAGCTTGCAGGAGTGGACAAGCAGGCACTCCCCTCAGGGGCGGTGGGGTCCTATCTTGAGGGAACTGGTTCCTCTTTGTCCTACAGGGGACATAGAGTGAGAGGGCACAGGGAAAAGTGGGACCCTGCTCTCTCTCTCTCTCTCTTTTTTTTTTTTTTTTTTTTTTTTTTTTTTTTTTTGAGATAGAGTCTCGCTCTGTCGCTCAGGCTGGAGTGCAGTGGCGTGATCTTGGCTCATTGCAACCTCTGCCTCTGGGTTTCAAGCGATTCTCCTGCCTTAGCCTCCCGAGTAGCTGGGATTACAGACGCCCGCCACCATGCCTGGCTAATTTTTGTTTTTTGTTTTGTTTTGTTTTTTGTTTTTTTGAGACGGAGTCTAGCTCTGTCACCCAGGCTAGAGTGCAGTGGCGTGATCTCAGCTCACTGCAACCTCTGCCTCCTGGGTTCAAGTGATTCTTCTGCCTCAGCCTCCTGAGTAGCTGGGACTACAGGTTTGCACCACCACGCCTGGCTAATTTTTGTATTTTTAGTAGAGATGGAGTTTCACCACATTGACCAGGCTGGTCTCGAACTCCTGACCTCGTGATCCACCCGCCTTGACCTCCCAAAGTCTGGGATTACAGGTGTGAGCCACCACACTCGATCAATTTTTGTATTTTTAGTAGAGATGGGGTGTCTCCATGTTGGCCAGGCTGGTCTTGAACTCCTGACCTCAAGTGATTCACCCACCTCATCCTCCCAAAGTGTTGGGATTACAGGTATGAGCCACCGCGCCTGGTCCCTGGTCTCATGCCAGGAGGCCTGGCTGGGCAGGGTTCTTGGCCAAAGATACAAGAATATGGCCTCCGAGCTGAGAGAGTTATCAAGATCACCTTCTCAGCCATTTTTTTTTTTTTTTTTTTTGCAGGCCCATCCAGAACCATCATTTGTAGGAATCCCCTTAGCTTCTTGCACAGCTGCTTGAACCTCAGGGAACAATATGACCACGGGGAAGCCAAGATGATTGTGTCCATTCACCACGAGGTCCCCGAACCAGGCAGCAAGGCTTCTAGAGTCAGCATCACGTAGTTCTGGCCTGTCCCCAGGAGGACTGCCAACTGGGCAGAGAGGTCCAAAGCCTCAGGCTGCTTATAGCTGTTCTGACCCATGGCCTTGGGAGGGTCTCACTGAGTGGGTCACCTGCCTGTACAATAACCTCACAGGCACACAGCCCTACGGCTAGGAGCCCCACCTTGCAACAGCACCTGGGAGGTACTTATGAGTGTAAGTCACCACACCAAGTCATCAGCCACCATGGAATGTGAGAATTTCCTGCTCCATCACCCAGAAAATGCCTCTACCCTTGACCCACATGTGATATAATACAGTTGACCCTTGAACAACATGGGTTTAAACCGCACAGATCCATTTTATATGTGGATTTTTTTTTTTTTTTTTTGAGATGGAGTTTTGCTCTGTCACCCAGGCTGGAGTGCAGTGGCGTGATCTCGGCTCACTGCAACCTCCGCCTCCCGGGTTCAAGCAATTCTCCTGCCTCAGCCTCCCAAGTAACTGGGATTATAGGCACGCACTAC
Source organism: Rhinopithecus roxellana (assembly GCF_007565055.1). Lineage (NCBI taxonomy): Eukaryota > Metazoa > Chordata > Mammalia > Primates > Cercopithecidae > Rhinopithecus > Rhinopithecus roxellana. The sequence continues at coordinate 124,888,249 of NC_044555.1, read as the reverse complement.
CATGTTGACCAGGCTGGTCTTGAACTCCTGACCTCAGGTGATCCGCCTGCCTTGGCCTCCCAAAGTGCTGGAATTACAGGCGTGAACTACTGCACCTGGCCTATATGTGGATTTTTTTTTTTTAAATGGTATTCCCAAGATTCGAAACCTGAGTACAGGGAGGGCCACCTTTTTGGATTTGTGGGCTCCACAGGCCAACTGCGGGACTTGGGTGTGCGTGGATTTTGGTATTCACAGGTGGTCCTGGAACCAATCCCCAAGTATGCCAGGGGACAATTGTACTTTGCCCTCCATTGTTGCCTGTGTCCATTGGTGCTAGGGACAAGGCCCCTGCAAAATTATGAAGTGACATTGATTTCAATGTCATCTGCCCCAATGAACTAACCTCTCATCCTCTTGCTTCATTAAACCTGTCTCTCCATTCGAAGCCACCCTGGGCTAGTCCCTCCTGGACATTGACCTCAGCATTTGTATTCCAGTTTTTTATCCAATCCTCTAAGGCCAGGCTCACTCCATCCCTCAAGGTGACAGCTAGGTAAAGTGATAAAGTCATTTCTACTCATCTGGTAGCAGGAGAGGGTTTGTGGAGAGGGTTTATGGTAGCAGGAGAGTCCCAATCTCCCTCCCAGGTACTGCATCCGCCTGTACCTGCTCCTAGCCCAAAGTAGTCTGGTAGACCTGCCACTGGGGCGTCCCCTTGTGTAGACAGCTGTCTCCTCGGCCTTCCTGTGAGGGATCCTCCCCACTCACCACGCAGAGCCCTCCCCTCTCTGCACTCCCTGACCTGTGTGAGGCAGGGGCGGGGCTGGGAGGGCCAGCAGGCCCCGAAGGGGAAACTGCTGAAACCTCTGGGACAGGAAGTGGCAGAGAAGGGCTGTTTCCGCTGGCAAGAGCAGGGGTGCGGTGAGAGCTGGCCCTATCTCCTACTCCACTGCCTGTCTGCTGTGGGCCCTGGGAGACTGGGGAGAGGTGAGAGTCCCTGCCTCCCTCCCAAAAAAGCAGAGGCTTTTAGCCCACCTGACTGGAGGGAGGGGAGGGCTCTTTCAGAGGAGGCCATCTTCATTTTGCAAGGAGAGGAATTCTGAGAGGAGGGCAGAAAGGTCAGCAGAGGGGAAGGGTGGGGCAGGGCAGGTGAGTGTGGAGTGAGGGAGGCCCACGGTGGGGGGAGGGGCAGCGGAAAACCACAGCTGGGCAGAGGACCCTTCTGTAAGCTTTTGTTTCTGAGGATCAGGACCGTGCCTGCTAAGAACTGTGGGAGCTGGCAATGCAGTTGATCACTGCCTGTCTAAGTCCTAGGGCTAGACAGGCCCTTAGATCACCCAGTCCAACCCCCTCATTGTACAGATGAGGTAACCAAGGCACACAAAGCAGAAGTGACCTGCTAGAGGTCACATCATGGGCAGAACTCACGTCTCCTAACCCCACCCCAGGACCTTCTTTCTGATGAGAATCTGCTGAGTTGTATTTGGCGTCCCACACCTCCCTGCAGGCACCTCCATCCCCAAGTGCTCTGTGACATTCTTCTCAGAAATGAACATGACTGGGTGGGTGTGGTGGCTCACGTCTGTAATCCCAGCACTTTGGGAGGCGGGGGTGTGAGGATGGCTTGAGGCCAGGACTTGGAGACCAGCCTGGGCAATATAGCAAGAACCCATCTCTGAAAAAGAAATAAATACAAATTTGAAAATATATATATTTTTTGAGACAGAGTTTCACTCTTGTTGCCCAGGCTGGAGTGCAGTGGCACGATGTCGGCTCACTGCAACCTCTGCCTCCCAGGTTCAAGCGATTCTCCTGCCTCAGCCTCCCAAGTAGCTGGGATTACAGGCGCCCACCACCACGCCCAGCTAATTTTTTTGTATTTTTAGTAGAGATGGGGTTTCATCATGTTGGCCAGGCTGGTCTCAAACTCCTGACCTCAAGTGATCCACCTGCCTCGGCCTCCCTAAGTACAGGGATTATAGGAGTGAGCCACTGTGCCCAGCCTAAAATAAATTTTAAAAAACAAATGAACTTGGTGAATTTATTCACACTGAAGCCTTTAGTCCAGCACTCAGCAAACCTTTCCTACAAAGAATTGCTTGAGCCCAGGAATTTGAGACCAGCCTGGGCAACATGGCAAAACCCTGTCTCAACAAAAAATACAAAAAGTTAGCTGGCCACGGTGGTGTGCTCATGTAATTCCAGCTACCTGGGAGGCTGAGGTGGGAGGATTACTTGAGCCTGGGAGGCAGAGGTTACAGTGAGCCATGATTGTGCCACTGCACTCCAACCTGGGTGACAGAGCAAAACCCAGTCTCAAAAAATACATATATGAAAAAACACTATATGTCATGAAATATTTTTCTTTTGATTTTTCCCAATCATTAAAAAATGTAAAAACCATTCTTAGCTCATGGGCCATCTAAAAATGGACCACAGGGCTGGGTTTGGCACATGAGCCATAGTTTATAACCCCTTGCTTTGGTCTAAGAAGTCAAGCTAAGGTGTCATGAGGAAGAGGAGAGAATGTGCCAGGTGGGGAGGAAGCAAGGAAGGCTTTGAAAAGAAGGTGACATTTGCCTCAGATCTTGAAGGACTTGTGGACATTGGGCTTGCAGAAGTTGAGGAAGGGCCTGTCAGGCCTGGGGGACAGTATGATCACAGGCACGGAGGTGGAGGTAGGGAAGGCACTGTGGAGGTTCAACATGCTCTGCATGTGTGTGGCTGCTGCTTTTTTTTTTTTTTTTTTTTTTTTTTGAGACAGAGTTTTGCTCTGTCACCCAGGCTGGAGTACAGTGGCGCGATTTTGGCTCACTGCAACCTCCATCTCACGAGTTCAAGCGATTCTCCTGCTTCAGCCTCCTGAATAGCTGGGACTACAGGAGCGCACCACCATGCCTGGCCCTAATTTTTGTGTTTTTAGTAGAGACAGGGTTTCACCATGTTGACCAGGCTGGTCTTGAACTCCTGACCTCAGGTGATCTGCCTGCCTCGGCCTCTCAAAGTGCTGGGATTACAGGCATGAGTCACTGCGCCCAGACAATTTTTTTTGTATTTTTTTAGTAGAGACAGAGTTTCACCATGTTCTCCAGGATGATCTTAAACTCCTGACCTCAAGTGACCTGCCCACCTCGGCCTCCCAGAGTGCCCGGATAATAGGCATGAGCCACCACGCCCAGTCGTGGCTTCATTGTTATTGGCCAGCCCTGAATCTTTGGCTGCTGTGTGTTCTTGCCAGAGGAAAGGGTTGGCTTTTCTGAGGATGCCAGGAGACAATAAGCAAGGAAGGAGGCGAGGAATAAGAATCACTTGGGAGTCACAATGCAACTAGCTGTGTCACCTTGAGCAAGTCACTTCGTCTCCTGTGGTATCTGAAGTTGGATAATAAGAGGGATGATGCAATGATCTTTCAGGTCTCTTATAACGTGTAACTTCGATATCCTGGGACTCCTCTGACTCAAGGAGAGGATTTTTTTTTTTTTTTTTTTTTTTTTTTTTTGAGACGAGGTCTCACTCTTGTTGCCCAGGCTGAAGTGCAGTGGCGCGATCTCAGCTCACTGCGGCACCCACCTCCCAGGCTCAAGCAATCCTCCCACCTCAGCCTTCTGAGTAGCTGGGACTACAGGCGTGTGCCACCACGCCTGGCTAATTTTTGTATTTTTTTTTTTTAGTAGAGACAGGGTTTTGCCATGTTGCCCAAGCTGGTCTCGAACTCCTGAGCTCAAGCAATCCACCTGCCTCAGCCTCCCAAAGTGCTGGGATTACAGGTGTGTGCCACCGTGTCCGGCCTTCTGACTTAAGGAGAGGTTTTAACAGTGCGAGTGAGAGAGAAGGAGGAACCCCAGGAGCTCTCGATGACTTCTGGAGCTGAGGCTGCCCTCCCTGTCTGGCCAGGCCCTGGTAGGCTGTCTTCCCACCTCATCCTTTTGGGCACCCCTCCCTTCTGTGAAAGGGATGCTGGAGTACTGCTCTTGTGCCTGAAGTACTGTCCTTTGCTTTTGCTGGCCTGGAGATTGGCCAGTGGCAGAAGGGCGCATTTGGGAGGGGCAGCCGGTGCCAAGCAGGCAGCAACCACACCATGGCCCCTGCTGTCCAGGAAAGTTCCAGATCTGAGCAGGGAGGCTTCGCATTAGTTTCTAGGACACGCACTGGCCTGGCAGGGACCTTGACAAAGAACACTGTCCCTTCAATAAAAGTTATCTAACTTAATATCCTGTTGGTACCAAGTCATAGATTATCCCAGCTTCTAAAAAAACCACTAATGAATTTGATTAGTCTCTAGTCAGTGTTTGTTTTCTTGAGATGGAGTCTCACTCTGTCACCCAGGCTGGAGTGCAGTGGCGCAATCTCAGCTTACTGCAACCTCCCCCTCCCAGGTTCAAGTGATTATTTTGCCTCAGTCTCCCGAGTAGCTGGGATTACAGGTGCCCGCCACCACGCCCTGGCTAATTTTTGTATTTATACTAGAGATGGGGTTTTGCCATGTTGGCCAGGCTGGTCTCAAACTCTTGACCTCAGGTAATCCACCCTCCTTGGCCTCCCAAAGTACTGGGGTTACAGGCATGAGCCACCACATCTGGCAATATCTTTTAACATTCTTACAGCGAGAACATGCTGCACATCTTGGGGTCTCTACAGCTACTGTATCTCCCCACAGTCTATCAAGTTCTTTCCTTTGGGGTGGCTCTGGGATTCACCTCCTGACTTCCAGCTGCCCTACCTGGTCTCCTTCCATCTCCTCCACTCGCAGACTCACTCTTATTTTATTTATTTATTTATTTATTTATTTATTTATTTATTTATTTATTTATTTATTTTTGAGATGGAGTGTTCACTCTGTTGCCCGGGCTGGAGTGCAGTGGCGCAATCTCAGCTCACTGCAACCTCCGCCTCCTGAATTCAAGTGATTCTCCTGCCTCAGACCTACTCTTATACCTAGACCAAACTGCCCTTCCTAAAAGGCTGCTTGTTATACCCCTCCCTTGCTCAAGAATCTACAGTAACTCACAGTCACTTTCCATATTAAGTTCACATTCCACAGTTCCATGGATCCACTTATCCAGCTTCCCAAGCAATGTTCCTCTCTCCCTCTAGTCAAATTGGTTTCCTCTGTCTACCATACATTTTATAGTTGTTGCTTTTGTCCCTCAGCCTTCATTTCATCCCGCCACCTCCATTTCCCTTTCTTCCTCTCTGTCTAGGTAAAGATATGCTTTACCACAGCCCCAAAGTAACAAATCAGACCAAGGAATTGGAAAACACGCTGGCCAGGCATGGTGGCTCACGCCTGTAATCCCAGCACTTCGGGAGGGCGAGGTGGGTGGATCACTTGAGGTCAGGATTTCGAGACCAGCCTGGCCACCATGGTGAAACCCCATCTCTGTTAAAAATTTAAAAATTGGCCGGGCCCAGTGGCTCAAGCCTGTAATCCCAGCACTTTGGGAGGCCGAGACGGGCGGATCACGAGGTCAGGAGATCGAGACCATCCTGGCTAACACAGTGAAACCCCGTCTCTACTAAAAAAATACAAAAAACTAGCCGGGCGAGGTGGCGGGCACCTGCAGTCCCAGCTACTTGGGAGGCTGAGGCAGGAGAATGGCATAAACCCAGGAGGCGGAGCTTGCAGTGAGCTGAGATCCGGCCACTGCACTCCAGCCCGGGCGACAGAGGGAGACTGTGGAACAACAACAACAACAAAAAAAAAATTAGCTGGTCGTGGTGGTGCGCACCTATAATCCCAGCTACTCAGGAGGCTGAGGCACACCTTGGAGGCGGAGGTTGCAGTGAGCCGAGATCGCACCACTGCACTCCAGCCCTGGCAACAGAGTGAGTGAGACTTCGTCTCAAAAAAGAAAAAAAGAAAAACACGTTTGGGGCATAGCAGAGAGCTTTTGCGTACATTAGCTCATTGGCCTTTTGCAACAACCCTTTGAGCTAAGTAGGAGATTCCTGTTTTACAAAAGAGGAAAGTGACCTGCCTCAACCCCAAGGCAGAGCTGGGACTTCTAGCTGGAAAGCCGATGATCTTAGGGTCTGCAGGGGCTTCTGGGGGCTCTCCTAGGCTGGAGCTGGCAGACTATTATACTGGGGTTTAGTGGCTGCCCCACACTTGGGTTTCTCCCTTTTCCTGCAGTGGGTTCTCCCGTCATTGGCTTAGTGCCACTGTCCTGTGCCTCGTCCCTGAAGCACTAGAGATGTGGTGGCCGCAGGCACTTCCAGGGGGTGCTCTTTTGGCCTTCTCAGGGCAGCTGGGGAAATAGGTTGTCTTTGTCACTAACCCTCCCCCTCCTCTTCCTCCCCTATGGGGCTTCTGTAGTGTAGTGCTCTTTCTTGCCACATAACCACAACCCAAAGAGCTGGGGCGGGGTGAGGACAGGAGACCCATAGCGCTGCATCAGCCGCAGCAGCCTGCTCCTCCCTCCCTGCTGGGCCCCCAGCCCAGGGGAGGAGTCAGCCCCTTCCCACCCAACAACTGGAACCCTCCAGCCCCACGCTGTGTATTCTGGAGCCAGTGGGGTCCACTGTCTGGAGCTTAATGGGGCCCACAGCCCCTGTTGCTCTCTGGGAGGTCACCTGAAACTCATCATCTGGATGAACGCTTTTTAATTTTCCAAGTGCTTTTCCACTGCTGTCTTTATTCACCTGAGACTCCCTGGTGAGCGCCTGCTAAGCCTGGATTACTCACAACCCTCACCCGCTCGAAGGATGACAGAAACCACAGCCCAGAAAGATGGCCGACTTTTCCATGGTCACACATCTTGCTAGGATGCAGCCAGAACGCTTCCCTCCTTCTCCTCCCCGACCCTAGGCAGTCTACACTGTGGGTGGGCTGTGGGTCCCCTGGAGAAAGAGGAGAAAGCATCTCTTTGCCTGGGACCTGCCATGTAATCACTCCTCCTCTGGGACAGATCAAGGCCTGGAAAGAAGGTAGGGGAAGAGGAGAGCTGAGAAAGGTGTGAGAGCGGGGCCTGTAACTGGGGAAGAGTCCTGGGCCCACCTCGCCGTCAGAGCTGGGACAAGCCCTATGCTGGAATCAGGTGGTGACAGAGGAGCAAGGAAGGAAACTGGGTTTCTTGTAAATAAGCGCAGAGAAACCCCAACCAACAGAGCTTGCAAAAGCTTTTTTTTTCCCTCCCTCTTCCTGGTTTCATCTCAAATGGAGTGGGTGGTAGAAAGAAAGGAATAGGAGAAAGAGCTGACAAAATAGCGGTGACTAGGGCCCCTTCACTGGGTACTTGCTTAAGGAGGAGGGTTAGCTTGCTCATTGGAGTCCAGTCGTAACTGGACTGAGGTTGTGGGTTCGAGTCCTGTGGATGGGTGAATTCTGCTTTGCTCAGGACTACAGACTGAATATAGTCCTGACTCTGGCCTTCTGTCTCTTAAATTCACGCCACTGGTCACATGGTGCAGCAGGCAGTTCCCTGCTTGATGACTATTCGCCGGAGGACGGGCTGTTTTTCAGTCGAGGGTACAGCTGTTCCTGGGGTAGTTTCCATTTTGCTTGTGGTTGTGGGGGAGGGGTGTTGAGGGAGTGGGAAATGGCATGAAGGAAATTGTCACTTCCTTTCCAGAGAATTCCAGAAAGGTTTCATGGAGGATGAGGTATTTCAGGAGTTAGAGCTGGCTCCGAGGGGACAAGGAACTGGAGAAGGAGAATTGTGCTTTGTGGCCCAGCTGACCATCTGGCCTCCATGTTTCCTGGCATGTGTGAAAATGCCACGGATGTTACCGGCAATTCTGTGAGAGCCATTGGCTCAGCTGAACGGGTGTAGATTTAAACTCACTCCACGGAGACTGTGGACGTGGCTTTCACATTAGGGCTATTTCCTGTAGGGGAGGCCCAGATGAGTGGTTGCTGGACACTGCCTGGTATGTTTCAGTGACAGCCCCAAGAAGGGTCTGTGCGTCTGAAGGGGGCCGAGTTGTGACACAGGAGCAGCCCAAACCACTTCTATTTTGCTTCGGTTTTGAAATGCAGTCAGAGCCACAGAGGTGTGTATTTGCGGGCCGGGAGGTCGGCGCCTTCGCCTGCACACTCCCTCCTGCAGTCCATACACTCAGAGAGCACCCAGGGGCACATACTCTCGCACAGGCTTTGCTTTTGGCCCAAGTAAGACAGGCGCTGGGAGCCAGAGACCCTGTAGGGCCTCAAAGGGGGTGAAGGGAGTGGAGCTCTTACCACCCTGCCAGTGGACTGTGACTGGAGCAAGCTGTGAGCTGTGCAAGGATGGGGCAAGGTAGGGGAATTCGCCACCAGTTACTAAGGGTTCCCAGGCACCTCAATTCCCCGAGCCAAGTGTCCGTGTGTGCCCCCTGAATCCTCCACTCACTGGGGAGGCAGCATCCAGGGCTCTAGGCTACTGAAGCGCTTCCCAGCCAAAGGGCCCACTGGAGGGGAGCCCCTGGTAGGGGCCTCCCTGGCCCACAGGGCGCACCTCCTATGGTGGTGGCATCTTTGGTTTCAGGTTCCTGGGAGAAGGAGGTTATTTTGAAGGACTGAAGGGGGGTTCACTCCTCTGCTGGGGAGAGTGAGTGAACATGCAAATGAGCCTCTCTCCACCTCTCACTTTCAAATCCTCAAACATCTCAAGGGGGAGGGGGAAACTTTCTGGACTGGAAGGTTAGGGCAGGATGGTTTCTCAGCCTTGGTCAAAAGAGTAGGACAGCTACTTCCTCCCCCTCCACCCCTTCAAGACCTTAGCTTCAGGCTCGGGGCAGATGATCACGAGGATGAGCCTTGGGTGCCGGGTACAGCCTCACAATACCTCACAAACTCGAGCCCTCAAAGCCTGCATCCACCAAGTCCTGGATTTTGCTACTTCAACATGTGGACACAGAAAAGAATGCCCTGGGAATCATCTCTCTTTGATTTCAAACCTCTCTGCATTGGTGACCAAGGATCCCATTCAATGCAGTGCAGGGCCCTGGCTGCCTCCCTCCCCCACCAGCTCCCTAGCACATGGACTTTGGGGATCTCACCCCCGTGACCCATGGGCCACATAGCTGGGACTGGCATTCTCTTCCTGAGAACCCCACCCCCATCTTCAGCACAGCCACTTCCAGCCAGCATTAGCTCGGGTTTGTCATTCTCACGAAGGCAGCTGAGGCTGGCCCGGAGGAGGAACTGACAACTGAGCTTGCGGCTTTGCCGGCCAGACCAGGGCACCCCTTTGACACACAGAGGCTCTCGTGCACACGTCTCCACGCTTGGGACACATGCACACACCCTGCACACGCATATACCTACAGTGCACTTGCACACCCACAGCCAACACAAATAGTGCACCCGGGTAAATGACAATGCAAAAACATACAGAGGTCACCCCAGAAGGTATGTGCATTTTTCTCATTCTCACGTAAGGCAGAGTACGTGACACCTACCCGCATCCACTGTGTACAGATAAATGTTGCCCAGAAAACACACCTCACAGTTGCTGACTGACCCATACCACCAATCTATCCATCCATCCACCCATTCACCCGTTCATCCCTTCATTCATTCATGCATTCATTCCACAAACACAAATTGAGTGTGTTACATGCCACACATGATGCAAGGTGCTAAGGTTTCATCAATGTACAACTCAGTTGTTCCTGCCCTCAAGGAAACCTCTGTCTTATGGAGGAGGTAAGGAAGGTGCATAAAAGTAGCCCAGGCAGACAGCACCAGCAATGAACTCGCAGACATGAAATCCTGATCTGGAAAGAAGAGATGAGCAAGCCCAAAGGGAAGGGCTATAGCGGGTGACCTTGGGGGAAGGGACACACACAGGAGTTTCATGTTTAGACAAAGTGGGATTAGGTGAAAGTGATCACCTTTAATTTGATTAGTATGAGAATGTTTCCTGGGGGCAGACAGAAGGCCTGTGGGAGGGCGGGAGCTGCTGTGGAATGCAAGCCTTGGGGCACTTAGGTTAGTGGCGGGAGGTGGGGGGACAGACCTTCCAAGCATAAATGGCCTTGGGAGGCTTCACAGACCAGCGGAGAATGGGTTGCAGGCAGGGTTTGGTGGGGGTAGGGTGGTGGTGGGAGGAGTGAACCCAGGGCAAGGACTGCAGGTTCCCAGGCGCCTCCTCCCAGTACGCAGCCTCTCACTCGTCCAAAGGGTAATTCAGACCTGACAGGTTGAGTTGAGCGACTTCTCCCGACTTTTTGTTGGGGTGGGTGGAAAGGTGTGGGGGTGAGGGGGGGGGGGGCGAGGGCACGGCCAGCCCTGTGGGCTAACGGAAAGGAAGTAGGAGAGTCCTGGGTGTCTCCTGTGGGGGAGAGCGGTCATCAGGGAGGTCACCGTGGTCCCCCTCCCTTTCCTCCCCTTTGCCCCTCTCTGAAGTTCCTCATTTCTTTCCGGGCCAGGAGAAGGTTTGGCCACCCCGGCACTGCCAAGGGAGTGTCAAGGAGGTGGAGTGCAGTGTGTGGCTCCCGCTATGGTGCATGGCCCTAATTCTTCAGGCGCTCATGGTGAGGCCAGGCTGTTCGTGGACCCACCCACATGCACATCCACACACTCAGAACCGAGCCCAGGGGACGAAAGACGTGGCGCCTGGAAGTGGAGAAGCTCCAGTGATGGGGTGGAGGAGCAGAGCTGGCTGGCGAGGAGGGAGGTGGGAGGGCTGGGGCTGTGGGAGGCAGGCCTGGGTGTGACCACCCACAACACGCACATGAGGCGCCTGGGCACTGACAGCCCTGAGGAGTGGCGACAGGGGAAACAAATGCAGGCCCGGGCGCCATGTGACACCGTGAGCGCTGAGGGCACGTGGGGCAAGAGGAGGTGTGTTTGGGCTGCGGCAGACACAGAAGATTTCCTGGAAAAGGGGCCCGAGCCAGCCCCAGAGGATGGGGAAGGTTCCGCCTGCCCCTCCTCCAGCCGGGGCTCTCCTCGCCAGTTCCCAGGGTGACAGTTCAGTCTTGAAACTGAAAGCAAAGCTGAACCAAGAACACAAACCCACACACAGCACAGAGGCCACACTCTCTGGCCGGTGGCAGCGGTGGTGGTGAGGATGGGGAGTGCCGACAAAAACAGGGTGTGTGGCCCGCCTGTCCCCCGGTCTCCAGGCCCTCTGGAAGTTTGGCTCCATCTGAGAGTCCCATCCCTGAGAGCAGAGTCAGGCCACTGCTGGTCCTCACACGACACAACCCCCACAGTGAGGCAGGCATGGGTGTGACCACCCCCACTTCTTCCTCCGCAGACGTGGCCCCTCAAAGCTAACTGACCCCCACTCCCAAGGTAAAATTAGGCTGACTTCAGCTGGAGTCAGGCAGAGTCAAAAGAGCACTCTGTATACCCACAGACCCCCACTCAGCCCCTCACACGATTCTTCCCCCAAGCCAAGGGAGTTACAGGGATTCTCCATGCTGCCGCCTTGTCCATGAGGCCAGGCCGGGCGCCGTGACTCCCCCTGTGGCCATGCCCTGGGGATTAGTCTTCAGGGTGGAGAGAGTGCAAAGTTCCTCCATCTGTCAGTTTCTCCAGGGGAAGGGGAGGAGGCAGGGAGGGAGGCTGTGTGTCTTTGGGACTAGAGTGAGATGCCTATGTTGGTAACCCAGACGGGCACCAACACTCAGCCACTTCCCACTGGAGGCCATTCAGTTGACTTCCTCTTTCTCCTTCTTTCTTTCCCTGACCTCTTTCTTCTCTGTCGCTTTTCTTCTCTCCTCATCCTCCCCTTTCCGCCACTCCTCTATTGGCAGTCTGCCTTAGCATGGCAGGGTCCCTCTGGTTCATAGGCAGTTCTGGCAACGGAGCTCAAGGAAGGTGACTTACTCACTGTCCCCATCTCTCCCTTCTCTCTAGGTCGCTCCTGTGGTTGGTCCAGCCCAGAATGCAGCCTTGAGCCTGGCTTAGGCCACCACCTATTCCAGCTCTCTCCACCCCCTATTTTACCGCAGTTTGGGGAGTAGGCTGTAGGCTCCAAAGTACCTGGGTAGTGTCTCTTCATCAAGAAAGCCCTACAGTTCTGGAGGGCTCTGATAATCCCATTGTCAGCTCTCTGAAAAGACAGCATGGCTATTACCCTACAGCCCAGTGACCTGATCTTTGAGTTCGCAAGCAACGGGATGGATGATGATATCCACCAGGTATGGCCCCAGAGAACAGAGCACAGTCAGCCCATGTGGACAATCAGATAGACACAGACAGCCAGGCAGACAGCCAAGGAGCCAGCTGGCTGCACAGCTAGCCGCACCTACTATGCTCAGGGCACTGGGCCTGCGTGCCAGCCAGTCACTCATGAGGCTGGTCCAGAGTCACCGGGCAGTCATTTAGGGAGCTGGCTGCCCACATGCAATCATCGAGCCAGCCAAACAGCTGCTAAGTACATCAGCTGGGCTGTTGGTTAGTCAGCAACATGGACCAAACGCATAAGGGGTACACTGACCATCAAATGCATTTTTCGGCCACTTCTCTTCTCCCAAAGTGTCACAGTGAGAAAGCTGTGGGAACAGCCACATAGCAAGAATGAGCGCTGCCAGCTGAACTGTGGACTGGTGTCCAGGCCCTGACATTTTCAGAGTCATCTTTTGGCCCCAGCCTGAGGATCCAGGGCAAGCTGGAAATGAGGTCTTTTGGTGGGAGGAAGTTGGAAAATAGGACAGGATTCTGGCGCTCACTCAGGTCCTCACTGCTCCATACCTTCCCTGCACTGGCACGTTTTCCGTGCATTTAGATATACTCATTGAATGGTGTCCTGGCAGACTCATCATTACCCTCCATTCTCCTCCTTCCACAAAATGGAGAGAGAAGAGGCATCCAGGCACAGTAGAAGGAATGGAAGATTAGGAGTCAGGAGCCCTGGGTTTTGATCCCAGTTTGGTCACAATGTCACCTGAGCAAGTCCTTTCCCTTACCTTATTTACTTTAATTAATTAATTAATTTATTTTTTGAGACGAAGTTTCTCTGTTGCCCAGGCTGGAGTCCAGTGGCATGTTCTCGGCTCACTGCAACCTCTGCCTCCCAGGTTCAAGCCATTCTCCTCAGCCTCCCGAGTAGCTGGGATTATAGGCACCTGCCACCACCCCTGGCTAATTTTTGTGTATTTTTAGTAGAGACGGGATTTCACCATGTTGGCCAGGCTGATCTCCAACTCCTGGCCTCAAGTGATCCGCCCAGCTTGGCATCCAAAACTGCTAGGATTACGGGCGTGAGCTACCGCGCCTGGACCCCTACCCTATCTGACTGCTGTTTCCCCATCTTCACCAAGAGGCGATCCAGCTGGATTATCTCCAAAGGGCATTCCAGTCTAACTCAGATGCTCTCTATTCTAAATCTTGTGAGGATGGAAAACTATCCAATCTCTAGCGGCCTACCAAAGCCTGCCCCCTTGTGGCCTTTGAGCACATTGGCCATTCTGTCTACCTCCTTACCTAAAGCAGCTCTATTTTATTGAACATACGTGGTGTGCCTAGCCTTGTGGAGGGCATCAGACAAGGAGAAAGGAAGAAAAATCTACCATACATGAGTTCTCAATGCTACTTGTCATTTTTCGTTTGTTTCTAGTTCACTCAGCAGTTGTTGCTTTTCTTCATAGAGGCTGTTTTTCACAGAAGCAGTTCTTACCTTCCAACCTATCCCTCCACCCTCAGTGGACAGCCTCTCCTCCAGTCCACAGAGAAGTTGAAAGCCCAGGATGCCCTCAGTTTCCCTCCCTTCTCTCTTTTTATCTGTAATATCTGTTCTTGTTTCCTTCCCACTGGCCCAGGAGAAAGAAATGTTACTTTTCCTTGCAAGGGTAACTCCCAAACTCTGTACTTAATCTGTTCTCTCCTGCATCCTTCAAGACCTCAAACCATCCATCACATCCCGTCTCTCGTATCTTTTACTTTTTATTTTTATTTTTTGAGATGGAGTTTCACTCTTGTCATCCAGGTTCCAGTACAGTAGCACGATCTCGGCTCACTGCCACTTCTGCCTCCGGGGTTCAAGCGATTCTTGTGCCTCCGCCTCTGGAGTAGCTGAGATTACAGGCACGCATCACCACGCCCAGCTAATTTTTGTATTTTCAGTAGATACAGGGTTTCACCATGTTGGGCAGACTGGTCTCAAACTCCTGACCACAGGTGATCCGCCTGTCTCGGACTTCCAAAGTGCTGGGATCACAGACGTGAGCCACCACGCCTGGCCTCCCGTATCTTTTAGACCTCTCAGATTTCTTTCCTCAACTTTGAACATCTTCAGATGTCCCCAACCCTAAAAGAAAAACTTCTCTCCCTTCTGCCCCCACCTTCAAAATAGCACCTTTTTACACCTTTTTAGTTCTGTTCTTCCCCCCAGGGTAGTCTCCACACTCTGTTTTTACTTTCTTACCCCCCTTTCACTCTTTTTTTTTCTTTCTTTCTGTTTTCTTTTTCCTTTTTTTTTTTTTTTGACAGGGTCTCACTCTGTCGCCCAGGATGAAGTGCAGTGGCTCACTGCAGCCTCAACCTCCCCAGGCTCAGGTGATCCTCCCACCTCAGCCTCCCAAGTAGCTGGGACAACAGGCGCATGCCACCGCACCTGGCTAATTTTGTGTGTATATGTGTGTGTGTGTGTGTGTGTATATATATATATATATATACACAGAGAGAGAGAGAGAGAGAGGGAGTTTTGCTCTTATTGCTCAGGCTGGAGTACAATGGCGCGATCTCGGCTCACTGCAATCTCCATCTCCTGGGTTTAAGCGATTCTCCTGCCTCAGCCTCCCAAGTAGCTGGGATTACCGGTGCACACCACCATGCTTGGCTAATTTTGTATTTTTAGTAGAGACAGGGTTTCACCATGTTGGTCAGGCTGGTCTCAAACTCCTGACCTCAAGTGATCCATCTGCCTTGGCCTCCCAAAGTGCTGGGATTACAGGTGTGAGCCACCATGCCCGGCCTAATTTTTGTATTTTTTGTAGGGATGGGGTCTCGCCACGTTGCCCAGGTTGATCTCAAACTCCTGAGCTCAAGCAATCCTTCTGCTTCAGGCCTCCCAAAGTGCTGGGATTACAACAGGTGTGAGCCGGCTAGGCGTAGTGGCTCACGCCTGTAATCCCAGCACTTCGGGAGGCCAAGGCAGGCGGATCACCTGAGTTTGGCAGCTCGAGACCAGCCTGACCAACATGGAGAAAACCTGTCTCTACTAAAAATACAAAATTAGCCGGGTGTGGTAGCGCATTCCTGTAATCCCAGTTACGCAGGAGGCTGAGGCAGGAGAATCGCTTGAACCCGGTAAGTGGAGGTTGCGGTGAGCTGAGATTGAGCCATTGCACTCCACCCTGGGCAACAAGAGGCAAAACTCTGTCTAAAAAAAAAAAAAAAAAAAAAAAAAAAAAGAAAAAAGGAAAAGAAAAAGAAAAACAACAGGTGTGAGCTACCACACCCAGCCCCTTTCACGCCTCTTAGGAAACTACTTTTATTTTGAAATGTATGATAAATACAAAAAGGTGCATAAATCATATTTAGATATAGACATGTATTAAATGAACACCCAGGCCCTCACCACCCAAATTAAGAAAGAAAACATTACCAGTCTCCTACAAGCCCCTGATACCTAACACTTAATGAGAGCTTAGTCTACGCCAGAACCTGCTGTGAGTGCTTTATGTGTATTGATCTGTTTAAACAATCCTAGGGGGTCAATCATGTGATCACTCTCATTTTATAAATGGGGAAACTGATACACAGAAAGGTTTGGTAACTTGCCCAAGGTCATAATGCTAGTGAGCAGCAGAGTTTGGTCTCAAGCCCAGGCACTCTGGCTCTAGATCAGCACAATCCAACAGAATTCTCTGGAATGAGGCCAGGCGCGGTGGCTCACACCTGTAATCCCAGCACTTTGGGAGGCTGACGCAGGCGGATCACGAGGTCAGGAGTTTGAGACCATCCTGGCCAACACGGTGAAACCCCGTCTCTACTAAAAATACAAAAATTAGTGGCGGATGCCTGTAATCCCAGCTACTCAGGAGGCTGAGACAGGAGAATCGCTTGAGCCTGAGGGGTGGAGGTTGCAGTGAGCTGAGATCGTGCCATTGCACTCCAGCCTGGGTGAGAAGACCAAAACTCCATCTCAAAAAAAAGAGAAATTCTCTGGAATGCTGGAAATGTTCTGTTTGTGCTGTCCATTATGGGGCCACTAGTCACACGTGGCTATACAGCGCTTGAAATGTGGGTAGTGCAGTTGAAGAAATGAATTTTTAAGCTCTCCAAAGTTTTTATTTACCTCTAAATTTAAATAGCCGCCCGTGGCTAGTGGGTATCATCATGCACAGTACAGCTCTAGACGCTAGGACCTTAATCACTATACCCAACTGCTTACCTCTGTCTGTCCTCACTGAGATCCACTGAGACTTGGTCTGGGACCCCAGCACTGCCCTGACACTGATCTAGCCAGGGTGACTGCCCGTAGCCAAATGCAAAGGTCTTTTATCCATTTTTATTTCTCTGGATCCCTCAGGAACACTACACAGAGAGGACCATTCTCATTCTTTTTGCATGAAAAAAAAAAAAAAGAATTATCATCCACAAACAGATCTTGAGACTAAACAACAGCAACAAAAAGAATTATCAACATTCCCATGAAAGAAAATTTGGAAAATACAAAAAAAGTAGAAAGGGGGAAAAATCATTCAAAACTCCATAATGAAAATAAAACCATGGCCAGGTGTGGTGGCTTATGTCTGTAATCTCAGCATTTTGGGAGACCAAGGTGGATGGGTCACCTGAGGTCAGGAGTTTGAGACCAGTCTGGCCTACATGGTGAAACCCTGTCTCCACTAAAATACAAAAATTAGCCAGGTATGGTGGCAGGCGCCTGTAATCCCAGCTACTTGGGAAGCTGAGGCAGTAGAATTGCTTGAACCTGGGAAGTGGAGGTTGCAGTGAGCCAAGATGGTGCCACTGCACTCCAGCCTGGGTGACAGAGTCAGACTCTTGTCTCAAAAAAAAAAAAAAAAAAGAAAAGAAAAGAAAAGAAAACTATGATTAACATCCTGGTACATTTGCTTCTATATAGAGGTTTTTTTTCTTTTTCTAAAATAGAGATAGGGTCTTGCTATGTTGCCCTAGCTCGTGTGTGAACTCCTAGGCTCAAGTGATGCACCCGCCTCAGCCTCCTAAAGTGCTGGCATTGCAGGCATGAGCCACCACATGCAGCCTCTATATGGAGATTTTTAAAAAAAACACATGCAGTCATACTGCTTTTTAATTTCGCTTTGCTTAATTTCAGAACACTTATGTTCTCTAGGGGTTGAATTCTCATCTCAATTTTCTTATCTACTCCAAGGGATTGAGCGACCACCAGCTCCCTTTTGAACTCTTTAGACACTTATTTTTGACTCCCTGATAGGCATCTCTATTTCAGATATCCCAAAGGTACCTCAAGCTCACCACATCCAGACATTGTAGCCCTTATCTTGGTCCACAGCCTGCTCTTCCTCCTCTTGGGCCCCTTGGCATGAGCAGTATCTCCATGTCCCTATTGAATGAAGCTGGAAATTGAACCCCTCTTCCCCATCCAGGCAGTGACAGTCCTGACATTTCTACTTCTATAATGCCTCTGTTCTGTCTTCATTCCCACTATCATTGCCACAGACAGAGCCCGAAGATGTCTGAGCCCCTAACTCTGGCTGTGAACTAGGTCCCCAACCCTGACTCTAGGCTGAATCCCTCTGTACCCCGACTATAGGTTGAGCCCCTTGCCCTTGCCATCAACTAGTCTATTCCCAATGGCCTTATAATGAATCTAATCCTTGTAGACTGAGCCGTAACCTGGCCACGGATTAAACCATAACTACAACCAGTTAAAAATGCTTGCCCGGCCGGGCGCGGTGGCTCATGCCTGTAATCCCAGCACTGTGGGAGGCCGAGGCGGGCGAATCACGAGGTCAGGAGATGGAGACCATCCTGGCTAACACGGTGCAACCCCGTCTCTACTAAAAATACAAAAAATTAGCCGGGTGTGGTGGTGGGCGCCTGTAGTCCCAGCTGCTCGGGAGACTGAGGCAGGAGAATGGTGTGAACCCAGAAGGCAGAGTTTGCAGTGAGCTGAGATTGCACCATTGCACTCCAGCCTGGGCAACAGAGTGAGACTCCATCTCAAAAAAAAAAAAAAAAAAAAAAACAAACTTGCCCTTGGCTGGGCGCAGTGGCTGTAATCACACGCCTGTAATCCCAGCACTTTGGGAGGCTGAGTTGGGTGGATCACCTGAGGTCAGGAGTTCGAGACCAGCCTGGCCAACATGATGAAACCCTGTCTCTACAAAAACTACAAAAATTAGCCAGACGTGGTGGCACACGCCTGTAATCTCATCTACTCGGGAAGCTGAGGTAGGAGAATCGCTTGAACCCAAGGCGGAGGTTGCAGTGAGCTGAGATCATGCCACTGCACTCCAGCCTAGGCAACAGAGTGGGACTCTGTCTCAAAAAAAAAAAAAAAAAAAAAAAAAAAAAAAAAAAAAAAAAAACAAAACTTAAAGTGCTGGTGGTGCAGAGCTAACCCATCTCTGTTGATCAAGAAAGCACTGAAAGCATCACCTAATGAGGCTGGACCCAGAGTGATGTCATCCTATACAAAGGACAGTCCCTGATGAACCCAAGAATAAGGACTTGCACAGAGGGCCAGATTCTGGTAGGGAGGGTTTGCTGGAAGAGCTGGGTGGGTCTTGAACCACATCCCTATCTTCTCCATAGCTGGAAGACCCCTCTGTGTTCCCAGCTGTGATCGTGGAGCAGGTACCCTACCCTGATTTACTGCATCTGTACTCGGGACTGGAGTTGGACGACCACAATGGCATCATAACAGACGGGACCTTGTGCATGACGCAGGATCAGATCCTAGAAGGCAGTTTTTTGCTGACAGGTCTGTTCCCTTCCTGGGCAGAGAAGGTGTGGTAGAAAAAGGGGTTGTGTCTTTAGGGAACAGCAGCCCACAATGGCTTCTAGTAACCCCGTGCAGAATGGGCAAGGCCACCAGCCAAAAAGTTGTGCTGCTTCACAGAGGAGGGAACCATCTTAGCAGATTCATGGTCAGTGGAAATGGGGTGGGACGATGAGGAGTGAAGACCAGCTGAGGGGGTGGAGAGTTAGGTCAGGAGGGGTGCTGGGCCCTTCCTGGCTGTCCCTCAGTACCTCTGGTCAGTGTCCCCTGCTTCTCCCTCACTTAGCACTCACTTCAGGGTCAGCCCGAAGGATGCTTACCACCATCCTTTCTTCGGGCTGGCCCTGATGATAGCTGTACCCCCTGCCTTGTGCCCTGAGGGAACTTTTCTTCTCTCCTCCCACCATGGAACCGGACCAGATGACAATGAGGCCACCTCGCACACCATGTCAACCGCAGAAGTCTTGCTCAATATGGAGTCTCCCAGCGATATCCTGGATGAGAAGCAAATCTGTAAGTTTGAACCCCAGTGCCTGAACTCAAGGCAACAAAATAATTCCATTTAAAAATATGAAATCCGTGTATTGGTTTCTCAGGCATGTGTGCACACAGGTATACACGCACCACACCCACCGATATACATATGACTTTTATCTTTTCGTATTTTGCTGACGGGTTTATTTCAATTAGTACGATGTCCTCAAAGTCCATCCATGTTGTAGCATGTGTCAGAATTTCTTTCCATTTTCAGGCCAGGCACAGTGGCTCACGCCTGTAATCCCAGCACTTTGGGAGGCTGAGGCGGGTAGATCACCTGAGGTCAGGAGTTCGGGACCAGCCTGACCAACATGGTGAAACCCCATCTCTACTAAAAATATAAAAACTTGCTGGGCATGGTGGCACAAGCCTGTAATCCTAGCTACTCAGGAGGGTGAGGCAGGAGAATCACTTGAACCCAGGAGGCAGAGGTTACAGTGAGCCGAGATCGCGCCATTGCACTCCAACCTGGGTGACAAGAGTGAAACTCCATCTCAAAAAAAAAAAAATTTTTTTCCCCATTTTCAGGCTGGATAATATTGGGCAGGGTGCCTTTCTCAGGCCCCTCTGCTCTTTTGCTTAGCTCCCAGGAAGACTGAGAGATGCAGCATGTGGCTCTTTTAGAAATAAGTGATCCGGGCCGGGCGCGGTGGCTCACACCTGTAATCCCAGCACTTTGGGAGGCTGAGGTGGGCAGAATATGAAGTCAGGAGTTCGAGACTGGCCAGGCCAACATGGCAAAACCCCATCTCTACTAAAAATACAAAAATTAGCCTGGTGTGGTGGCACATGTCTGTAATCCCAGCTACTTGGGAGGCTGAGGCAGGAGAACCCGGGAGGCAGAGGTTGCAGTAAGCCAAGATCGCACCATTGCACTCCAGCCTGGGCGACAAGAGCAAGACTCTGTCTAAATAAATAAATAAATAAACAAACAAATAAATAAAATAAGTGATCCCTGCCCATCCTACCAAGATCCTAACTCCCCAGAGGGCCCCCAAAGCAGGCTCTTCCCAGTGCCCCCTCAGGCAGATACATAGGAGGGTCCCCCCAAATTGCCTTCTCCCAAGGGGTGCTATGGTACAGTGAGGGAAAGCAAGCCATAAAGCTGAAATATGAGATATTTCTAGTCCTGACTCTCACCAGTATTCATCCAGGATCCAACAATGGGTGCCTATTTGTACTGGGCACAAACTTACTGTGTGATCTTGGGTACATGACTTCCCCTCTCTGGGTCTGTCTCAGTTTCCTCATCAGGAAAACACAGGAATGGGGCTACATGATCTCTAAGGCCCCTTTGAGTTGTAAAATGAGCCAAGGGCTAAATTAAGGTGGCCCTTTACCTGGGGTGCCGCCTAGATCTTCCCCGCCACCAGCAGTGGGCTATAAATGTGGCAGCGGTGATTGGGGCCAGCTCGTGCCCACAGCTCTGCAGATGTTTCCTCTCCTCGTGGTACAAGCCACATGAAGCATTTTCAGGTGTATCCTGTGTCTGGGGTTCGGGGGGAAGAGCCCCCCTGCCCTCCCTTGGAACCTACCCATCTCTCCAGCTCTGGGAGACCCCGCTCCAGCCCTGCCCTGGGCCCCGCCCACCTCAGGCCTTTCTCCTTGCAGTCAATACCTCCGAAATGCTTCCAGACTCAGACCCTGTACCAGCCATCACTCTGCCCAACTACCTGTTTCCTGCCTCTGAGCCCGATGCCCTGAACAGGGCAGGTGACACTAGTGACCAGGAGGGGCATTCTCTGGAGGAGAAGGCCTCCAGAGAGGAAAGTGCCAAGAAGACTGGGAAATCAAAGAAGAGAAGTAAGTGGGGAAGAGTGAGTGTATGTGTGTCTCTGAGGGGATGGGCGGGGCGTGGGGGGCGGTCAGGGCTTATGGATGTGTTATGAGGCCAGCTCTCTGGCGTAACACGGATGGACCAAAAGGCCTCCCTTCTGTAAAACATGGCCTCATCTATTAGTCTGCCCGTAGCCTGACATTTCCCATGCTGCCCCTGTCTGCCCTGGATCTGCATAAACTCTTTCAGAAACATTAATGATCTCGATAGGTTGAATCCTAGGCTCGGCGTTTGGACACCAGGCTCGGACCCCTGGCCAGTCCCTGGACCTCTGGGGCCTCAGCCTATAAAAGACTAGTCATGCCGGGTGCTTATCTCTCTCTGCAGAGCTTATAAAGCCGAGGCCATATATGAGAGAGGACTTTGGGCTTTCCCAAGCCCTGGTGTTATTGATTTACTCAGGCGATGGCTGCTTGATACTGCCTTGTCAGCATGGCAACCAAACCTCAGCACCGCACTTACCTGCACAACAGTGGTGCCTTTAGGCTGCCTTTCCATATCAGAAGTTAGGCTAGGCAGATTCTGTTCTCACAAAGGTGACTTATTTGCAAGCACTCGGTTTCTCCACATTGTAGCCATGTTGCAGTGCTACCCTGGGGGCCTGAAAATGAGGGTGCAGAGGCCTGAGGGCCATGGCTGTGGAGAGCAATCTGCGGCCTCCAGCCCCGGTGACCTGCCTCCTCCTTGTTGGCCTTGTCACAGCCAACTTGGCCAGCTCCCGGGCCCTCTCTCGGAAGCTGCTCCTCATCCTACTCACCTTTCCCTCATAGTCCGGAAGACCAAGGGCAACCGAAGTACCTCACCTGTCACTGACCCCAGCATCCCCATTAGGAAGAAATCAAAGGACGGCAAAGGTACGGACAGCTGGGACTCAGGTGAGGTGGGGAGGGAGCCCCTTCCCTGCTGCCAGGGTGCCCCAGCTGCCCAGGCTGCCCCTCATGGCCTGCCCCTCTGCAGGCAGCACCATCTATCTGTGGGAGTTCCTCCTGGCGCTTCTGCAAGACAGAAACACCTGTCCCAAGTACATCAAGTGGACCCAGCGAGAGAAAGGCATCTTCAAACTGGTGGACTCCAAAGCTGTGTCCAAGCTGTGGGGGAAACAGAAAAACAAGCCTGACATGAACTATGAGACAATGGGACGGGCGCTAAGGTAGGAGCTGTTGGGACACAGAACCCCTGCCCTGGGGATCACCAGTCCTTCCTTAAGTCCAAGGAGTCCTCCTTGCTTTTGTGGAGACCTGATTGATCATAAGGAAATGAGTCTTGTAACTTTCCTCTTAGCTTGCTCCTATGTCCATTCCCCAGGCCCCCTCTGGGAGGAAGAGCCCCCCGTCCTCTTGTATCTCTGACCTGGCCTTTTTTCTTTTTATTTTCTTTTTTCCCTTTTCTTTTTATTTTCTTTCTTCTTTCTTTCTTTCTTTCTTTCTTTTTTTTTTTTTTTGAGATGGAGTCTTGCTCTGTCACCCAGGCTTGAATGTAGTGGCATGATCTCGGCTCACTGCAACCTCCACCGCCTGGGTTCAAGCGATTCTCATGCCTCAGCCTCCTGAGTAGCTGGGATTACAGGCGCATGTCACCACGCTCAGCTAATTTTTTGTATTTTCTTTTTTTTTTTTTTTTTTTTTTTGAGACAGAGTCTCACCCTGTCGCCCAGGCTGGAGTGCAGTGGCACAATCTTGGCTCACTGCAAGCTCTGCCTCCCAGGTTCACGCCATTCTCCTGCGTCAGCCTTGCAGGTAACTGGGACTACAGGCACCCGCCACCACGCCCGGCTGATTTTTTTGTAATTTTATTAGAGACGGGGTTTCACCGTGTTAGCCAGGATGGTCTTGATCTCTTGACCTTGTGATCTGCCTGCCTCGGCCTCCCAAAATGCTGGGACTACAGGCTTGAGTCACCGCACTTGGCCTAATTTTTTGTATTTTTAATAGAGATGGGGTTTCGCCATGTTGGCCAGGCTGGTCTCGAACTTCTGGCCTCAAGTGATCTGCCCACCTTGGCCTCCCAAAGTGTTGGGATTACAGGCGTGAGCCACCGCGCCTGGCCTCCTTTTTGTTTTTTATAATGGAAGAGCAGTTCAGCATCCCCTCTTCCCCAAGAAGGGCTTTCTTCACATCTGCAAGCCAGAGCCCCAGGGAGGTGGGCTTGAGTTGTCCTAGAGGTGGTCTTTCAGGCTGGGGGATTGCTGTCCCCGCCATCCATCCCCTCACTCTCAGTTCCCTCCTTCAGTCATTCCCTGTCCTCTACCCCAAAGCAGGGGGTTGGAGGGGGTGGCATTTGAAAACCTTTTTGTGATCCTTTGAGTCCTCAGGGGGAAATCTCAGGAATGTTATAAAAGCCTTCCAAGTCCAGGTGTTGACATATCCTTTCCCTTGCCCTTGGGCCCTCAGCTGGCTCCCCAGCCAGCCTCACTCAGCCTCATGCTTGCCTAGCCCTGGGAGAGGAGCGTTGGGGAGATGGAGGTAGAAGGTCTCCCACCCAGCTCCCGGCTAACTCCCAACTCCCCGCCTCTCTTCCTCTAGATACTACTACCAAAGAGGTATCCTGGCCAAAGTGGAAGGGCAGAGGCTGGTGTACCAGTTTAAGGAGATGCCCAAGGACCTGGTGGTCATTGAAGATGAGGACGAGAGCAGCGAAGCCACAGCAGCCCCTCCTCAGGCCTCCACGGCCTCTGTGGCCTCCGCCAGTACCACCCGGAGAACCAGCTCCAGGGTCTCATCCAGATCTGCCCCCCAGGTCAAGGGCAGCTCTTCTTGGGAGAAGCCAAAAATTCAGCATGTCGGTCTCCAGCCATCTGCGAGTCTGGAATTGGGACTGTCGCTAGACGAGGAGATCCCCACTACCTCCACCATGCTTGTCTCTCCAGTAGAGGGCCAGGTCAAGCTCACCAAAGCTGTGAGGTAAAGGCACCCAGGTTGCGTGAGTCTTCACATAGTACATCATGTTGGGGTTCAGTTTTCTTTCTTTCTTTTTTTTTTTTTTTGAGATGGAGTCTCGCTCTGTCACCCAGGCTGGAGTGCAGTGGCGTGATGTCTGCTCATTGCAACCTCCGCCTCTCGGGTTCAAATGATTCTCCTGCTTCAGCCTCCCGAGTAGCTGGGATTACAGGTACCCACCACCACACCCAGCGAATTTTTGTATTTTTAGTAAAGACGGGGTTTCACCATGTTGACCAGGCTGGTCTCAAACTCCTGACCTCAAGTGATCAACCTGCCTTGGCCTCCTAAAGTGCTGAGATTACAGGTGTGAGCCACTGCACCCGGCAGGGCTCAGTTTTCAACTTCTTGCCAAGCTCTGCTCTGTCTCCAGGCTCATGGGATCCTCCCAGAGCCATGGAGAAGCCAGTAGGGCACTTGTTGGTCAAGAGAGAAAGTCACTTGCCTGAGGTCACACATCCGGGGGCTTACATGAGAGCAGCTCCCCAGGGAGCCACCAGGGCCTCCGTGTCCTGGCCCATCCTCCTAAACCTCCTCCATTCTAGAAAAGAAGCAACAGAGAATGTTTTAGAGTCACCTGCTGTGAACCCCTTGGGACCTCCAGGCGTACCCGGCAAGCTCTCACTACTTCTCATCCCCACTAAGGGGCCTCCGATTTTCCCTGAGAAGGTTGGACTTGTTGGGTTATGTGTATGGACCTCCCACTACGCTGGCGCGGGTCAGTGAGACACCCTTTTGAGGAGGGCAGGCAGTAGAGTGGAATGGTGAGGAAGATGAGCTCTGGGGTCACAAGGCCTGCTGTGTAGTGCTTACTCACCTATGTACACTCGCTGTGTAAGCACTAGAGCAGGAGGGACTCACATCGAGGCCTTGTGAGACCCCAGCATCCCCACTTGGAAGAAATCAAAGGATAACAAAGGTATGGCTGGTCTTGGAGCAAGTTATTAATACATAACCTCTCTGTGCTTCACTTTCCTCAATCTGTAAAATCAGATTGTTCTTATTCCACTTGTGAGCTGTTTTCAGGATTGAGTGAAATGCCACATGTCAATCACTTAGAATGATCCCTGACCTATAAACCTATATACTAAGTACTTTTTTTTTTTTTTTTTTTTGAGGTGGAGTCTCGCTCTGTCGCCCGGACTGGAGTGCAGTGGCCGGATCTCAGCTCACTGCAAGCTCCGCCTCCCGGGTTTACGCCATTCTCCTGCCTCAGCCTCAGCCTCCCGAGTAGCTGGGACTACAAGCGCCCGCCACCTCGCCCGGCTAGTTTTTTATATTTTTTTAGTAGAGACGGGGTTTCACCGGGTTAGCCAGGATGGTCTCAATCTCCTGACCTCGTGATCCGCCCGTCTCGGCCTCCCAAACTGCTGGGATTACAGGCTTGAGCCACCGCGCCCGGCCTATACTAAGTACTTAATAAATGTGAGCTACAGCTGGGCACGGTGGCTCACGCCTGTAATCCCAGCACTTTGGGAGGCCGAGGCAGGTGGATCACCTGAGGTCAGGAGTTCAAGACCAGCCTGGCCAACACGGTGAAACTCCATCTCTACTAAAAATACAAAATTAGCCGGGTGTGGTGGTGCTTGCCTATAATCCCAGCTAGTTGGGAGGCTGAGGCAGGAGAATCGCTTGAACCTGGGAGTCAGAAGTTGCAGTGAGCCAAGATTGCGCTACTGCACTCCAGCCCGAGTGACAGAGCGAGACTCCATCTCAAAAAAATAAAAATAAATAAATACATGTAAATAAAAATTAGCTGGGCGAGGTGGCACACACCTGTAGTCCCAGCTACTTGGGAAGCTGAGTCAGGAGGATCGCTTGAACCCAGGGCTTCAAGGCTGCAGTGAGCAATAATCGTGTCACTGCACTCCAGCCTGGGCAGCAGAGTGAGACCCTGTCTCTAGAAAAAGAAAAAAAAGCAACAAAACAGCAAAGAAATCGACAAACACCTTCAGCTCCATTCCTCTCTGCCCTCCTTCCTAACCAGCTGGGGGACACCTCCTGCCTTAACCAACTCTGTTCTCTGTTTCTTCTCAGTGCGACTTCGGTGCCCGGCAACATCCACCTAGGAGTGGCCCCCGTGGGGTCGGGCTCGGCCCTGACCCTGCAGACGATCCCGCTGACCACGGTGCTGACCAATGGGCCTCCTGCCAGTACTACTGCTCCCACTCAGCTCGTTCTCCAGAGTGTTCCAGCGGCCTCTACTTTCAAGGACACCTTCACTTTGCAGGCCTCTTTCCCCCTAAACGCCAGTTTCCAAGACAGCCAGGTGGCAGCCCCAGGGGCTCCACTGATTCTCAGTGGCCTCCCCCAACTTCTGGCTGGGGCCAACCGTCCGACCAACCCAGCGCCACCCACGGTCACAGGGGCTGGACCAGCAGGGCCCAGCTCTCAGCCCCCTGGGACTGTCATTGCTGCCTTCATCAGGACTTCTGGCACTACAGCAGCCCCTGGGGTCAAGGAGGGGCCACTGAGGTCCTCCTCCTATGTTCAGGGTATGGTGACGGGGGCCCCCATGGAGGGGCTGCTGGTTCCTGAAGAGACCCTGAGGGAGCTCCTGAGAGATCAGGCTCATCTTCAGCCACTTCCAACCCAAGTGGTTTCCAGGGGTTCCCACAATCCGAGCCTTCTGGGCAACCAGACTTTGTCTCCTCCCAGCCGCCCCACTGTTGGGCTGACCCCGGTGGCTGAACTTGAGCTCTCCTCAGGCCCAGGGTCCCTGTTGATGGCTGAGCCTAGTGTGACCACATCTGGGAGCCTTCTGACAAGATCCCCCACCCCAGCCCCCTTCTCCCCATTCAACCCTACTTCCCTCATTAAGATGGAGCCCCATGACATATAAGCAAAGGGGTCAGGGCAGATGTGACCCACCAGGCAAAATTGAGCAGCATTTTCATAGGGACCGACTTCAGTAGCACACCTGCCCCTGCATTTCAGTGGGATGTCAACACACTTCACCCCCAGTTCCCCGGCCCTGCCTGGTGTCACTGTGGCCAAACAGTGCCCAGCTTAAGCATCCCTGGCATCAGACTATGGCCTTCAAGAGCACTAGGGGATATGCTTTTGGCAGCATAATGGGCTGACTTGGTGATGGAGGGAAAAATCCTTGAGCCAAGCAGAAGTTTGTGGCCAGGGTCTGTGCAGCAGTTTCGTGAGAAGACCCCTTCTACTTGGCTCTATCTCACTGGCTGCATTCCCTACACAGGGAATTTACTACCCCGTATGTGACTATCCCTGTATGTACTTGTGTGTACTTGTTGGTCTGTATCTTAGTTTCTTTGGGGAGGACAGGGCTGTAGCTGTGAGGTCTTGTCTCCAAAGCTGTGTGTATGTCTCCGTGGATCAGCCACAGGGATAGGGATTTTGTTTTTAAGGGAAAGCATTCTGTAATTCCCTTTGTTCATGCCAAGATTCAGTTGCTCTGAGACTATGGGGTACAAGTTTGATCCCCCGAATCTGGAGATGTTGTAGAGCTAGAACGAGTGCAGAGTAGGAACGCTTTGATGCGCATGCACATTGGGGAAGATGCGCTCCTCAGGGACACGAAGGCCGAGTAGGATAAAACCACGACGGGAGGGAAGGGAAGTCAGCTCTGGGAGCAGCACTCACTGGCTGGACCAAGGTACTCTTCCTAGAGTTTGCTGTGTTAGCAACCACAGTCACCATGCGGTCAGGCTGGAATCTTGGGCCACCCCAGAGTGCTTTGCTGAAGGATTAGACAGGGGTAAAGTGCCCTCCAGCCTCAGAGTTAGCCACAAAGCCCCCAGTCAGAGCTGAATTCATTGAATATTTGTGCCTCGGGCTTGGGCTGTTTGTGTGATACCAGCCCCCCCGCCAGACAATAGCCTTTGCTGACACCCCAGCCTACTTCCCGGATCCTGGGCTCCCTCTTGATTACTTTTTGACATTTTCCAGCTGTCAGGCGCACTGCGGCTAGTCCAGCAGCGACCTATATGGGGCCCACCCCCATTCTTGCTCAAGCATGGGCACCTACCACATGGTTTCTGCTGCTCAGCCTGCCTGCAACTCACCTCAAAGGCGAACCAGCCTGCCTCTATGATGACTGCAGCAGACCTCCTCGGGTGGACTGATGCCCCTCATCTCCCACTTTCACACCTAACCCTGACTCCTTCACCAGGAAGACGGGAGTCGGCAGCCAGGAGTTCCCATGGCACCTCTCTCTCTTTGTGGCTCCCTGCTTCCCCCTCCCCTCTTTCCAAGGAAGGGTCAACCTATTCTCTCTCAAAGCCAACCCCTAGGCCAATGGCCTGGATCTCCTCCCCTCTCCCTTCTTAAAACGAGCTTGCTTCCCTCCTGCCAAGTTTGGGGGCAAGGCTAAGAAATTTCAGCCATAGAAACAACTCTATTATCTGGTGACTTTGGGTAATGTGAATCAGTGCCTGAGGACCTTTGCTGTGTCCTTGGTACAAAACCATCCACTTGACCTAACTACCTCCCCTGGCCGCGCTCTCGCTCTTCTCTTCTTTGCCAAGCCAATTATCACCCTCTCCCACTCTCTTCTTCTCCCTGCCCCCTGGAGGGCACTGCGTTTAGTTGTGCAAATTGTATTTTCTATGCGTGTTTCCAGCAGTTGGCATTAAAGTGCCTTTTTCTAATAAAACCAGTTTATGATGACAGTTTCCTGATGGTTGAAAGTAAGCATCTTGATAAAGGGTCACCATTAAAAAATTTTGCACAAAGGTGCTGCATGGGATGGGGTAGCCCCGTCCCCACCTGAAATCTGGTTTCTGCCACCCCTACTCCAACTCCATGGAAACTCATTGCTGGAAGGTCATCAGCGACCTCGTGGTGAAATCAAATGTCTTCTTCACGGTTCTCGACCCTCGTAAGCACACACTAGCTGGGCTCTCCTGCGTCCCCCATCACCCTTTCTGGGGCTGGTTCTTCACCTACCACTTCCAATGTGGCTGTTCTTCAAGAATCTCATCCATTTGGGGCTCATTTTGGCTCCTCAGAGATGGGTCTTAAATCCAGAGCTCCAGTCCCACCCTTTCTCCTAAGCTCCTGGCTCACATTTCCAGCGCTCTGCTGGACATTTCCACATGGATGCTTGTCAGCCCCTTAAAGATAGCCCCTCTATTTTTTTTTTTTTTTTTTTTTTTTTTTGAGGCGGAGTCTCGCTCTGTCGCCCAGACTGGAGTGCAGTGGCTCAATCTCGGCTCACTGCAAGCTCCGCCTCCCGGGTTCACGCCATTCTCCTGTCTCAGCCTCCTGAGTAGCTGGGACTACAGGCGCCCGCCACCTCGCCCGGCTAGTTTTTTTGTATTTTTAGTAGAGACGGGGTTTCACCATGTTAGCCAGGATGGTCTCGATCTCCTGACCTCGTGATCCGCCCGTCTCGGCCTCCCAAAGTGCTGGGATTACAGGCTTGAGCCACCGCGCCCGGCCGATAGCCCCTCTATTGAGTCAGAGTCTTGCTCTGTCGGCTGGAGTGCAGTAGCATGATCTCGGTTCACTGCAACCTCTGCCTCCCAAGCTCAAGCGATTCTCCTGCCTCAGCCTCCTGAGTAGCTGGGAGTACAGGCACACGCCACCATGCCCGGCTAATTTTCGTATTTTTAGTACAGCCGGGGTTTCACCATTTTGGCCAGGCTGGTCTCGAACTCCTGGCCTCAAGTGATCCACCCACCTTGGCCTCCCAAAGTGCTGGGATTACAGGCGTGAGCAACCACAGCTGGCCAACAATGGATTTTTAAAATTATTTCCACACACAAAAAACCTTTCCAAGATGATGGGTTGATGGGTGCAGCAAACCACCATGGCACATGTATATCTATGTAACAAACCGGCACATTCTGCACATGTATCCCAGAACTTAAAGTATAATAATAATAATAATAAATCAAGCAAACAAAAAGGCCATCATGACTTGCCTATTTCTGTTACTGGTGCCACCGTTTTCCTGACCTCTTAAGTTTGAAATTTCAGAGCCGTCTGATCATTCCCTTCAATTCACCCCCATTCCCCTCTCCCATCTCCCGAAGTCCAGCGTGTGGTTTGCAATGTCCGTAAAACCTCGCCTTTATTCCACATTCCCAGAAGCCTCCACCCCAGCTCAAACTACACACAGAGGCTCCCCGTGTGATCTGTCTCAACCCCTCCCATTTGCCCTTTGATAAAATGCCCTCAGTGACGACTCCTGGCCTATAGGTAGGGGTGATACTCAAAATACTTTATCTCTAATTCTTTCTAAACTTAATCCTTTCATTGCTGAAGCCAGTCCAGGGGTCCTGGAGTAGGGATGGGGGAGCACTTGGGCTCAGGGCAGTAGCTCTGGAAGTATTTTAAGTTTAGCATCAGCCCTGTCTTCAGGACAAAGCTCCAACTCCTTGGCCTGCCATCAAGACCCTTCACCTTTGGGTCCTGACTGACTTCCCCAGTCAACTCACCCTGCTCCTTCTGCCACCACTCATACCCCAAGGCACTGCTCCAGTCAAACTGATGGATTTGCTGGCCTGTGAACATGCCTCTGTTTACAATTTCCAAACTCTGTGCTTTTGCTCTTATTATCTACTATATATATTCTAAGCATTTTAAACCTGGAAACCAAGATCCTCCATTTATCTTTTACCTGCTCTAGGCAATACAGACAAACTCAACACTATTTACACACTCTTGTGTTTTCTTAATGAATAATCTTCCCTTCTATGTATCTTTTCCTTTAGAAATACAATCCACTGGCTGTGCACAGTGGCTCATGCCTGTAATCCGAGCACTTTGTGAGGCTGAGGTGGGCAGATCATGAGGTCAAGAGATGGAGATCATCCTGGCCAACATGGTGAAACCCCGTCTCCACTAAAAATACAAAAAGTAGCTGGGCATGGTGGTTGGCACCTGTAGTCCCAGCTACTTGGGAGGCTGAGGCAGGAGAATCACTTGAACCCAGGAGGCGGAGGTTGCAATGAGTCGAGATCGTGCCACTGCACTCCAGCCTGGCAACAGACTGAGACTCTATCTCGGGGGAAAACACACACACACACACACACACACACACACACACACACACACACACAAGAAAAGAAAGAAAATCCATCACCAGCCAGGCACGATGGCTCACGCCTGTAATCCCAGCACTTTAGGAAGCTGAGGTGGGTGGATTACCTGAGGTCAGGAGTTCGAGACCAGCATGGCCAATATTGCGAAACCTCATCTCTATTAAAAATACAAAAATTAGCCGGGCTTGGTGGCACGTGCCTATAATCCCAGCTACTGCAGAGGCTGAGGTAGAAAATCCCTTGAACCTGGAGGCAGAAGTTGCAGTGAGCCGAGATTGCACCTGGGTGATCAGAGCAAGACTATCTCAAAAAAAAAAAAAAAAAAAAAAAGTACAATCCATCCTTCAAGATCTGATTGGTTCCACTCAATCAGAATGTTCTTCCTATCCTCCTAGTACCAATTAAATTGTGTCCCTCCTTCAAGACGCGATTCATGGACTCTGCCTCCCCAGACCAGCCTGTCCTAACTGAGCTATTTTAAACTTATTGCAATTGCTACTCTTTCAGCAACTGATCATGAACACCCTGTGACATCTCTTCCATTATAATCACAAACTGTTACTTAAATCTTCAATGACCTGTACCTATTTAGTGTCCCCAATTAGTACATTACCTCCTTGAAGAGCGGGAGGGACAGTATCAACCACGTAACATGGCACAGTACAAAGCATCAAGGAATGGTTAATGATGGAGCCGGTGGGAGATGGGGACCAAACTTTGAGGTAGGTGACCTCTGACCTCCCCTCTGCCCAGGCACTCGCCCCAGGTGCTCCACTGCTCTGGGCCTGCCCTCCCTGGCTCAGTGCCCTCATGGTATCCCCAACCCCATCCCCCACCTTAGCACTCAAACTTTGTTACTATTTTGAACATCCTCTACCTCTAAAGCAACTTCCCTGTCCAGTTTCTTTCTTACTCCAAGTGTGAAACTAGCTAAACTGATTAACCTGTGCTGATATAGTTATGGGAGAGGGCTAGAGTAGAACCTCAGGAGACAGGTTAATTTTAACCAGAGTCAGGTGGCAATAAGTCTCTGCCTTTTCGTGATTTAATGGAGTCAGGAGTCAAGAGATGACCCTCATCTCCCAGCAGCTGATATGTTACTCCCTCCTCTGGGTTCCCACAGCACCTCGTTTTATTTTTCTGAGATAGAGTCTCCCTCCCGTTACCCAGGCTGGAGTGCAGTGGCGCAATCTTGGGTCACTGCAGCCTCTGCCTCCCGAGTTCAAGCAGTTCTCCTGCCTCAGCCTCCCGAGTTCAAGCGGTTCTCCTGCCTCAGCCTCCCAAGTAGCTGTGACTACAGCTGTGTGCCACCACGCCCAGCAAATTTTTGTAATTTTAGTAGAGACAGGCTTTCACCTTGTTGGCCAGGCTGGTCTCGAACTCCTGACCTCAAGTGATCTGCCCACCTCAGCCTCCCAAGGTGCTGGGATTACAGCCCCGAGCCACCTCACAGCACTTTGTAAATACCTCTTAGGGTAGCACTTACCACACTGCAGTTCCTTAATTACGTGTTTATATAGGGTTCCCCGCCAATAGACTGTGGAGCTCCTCAAGGACAGGGACTGTTAGTCGCTGATGTATCCCCTAGTGCCTAGCACAGTGCCTGGCACACAGTAGGTTCTTAATTAATGCTTATTGAAATAATGAACGGGTCCTGATTTTAATTCTGGGACTTCTGTCCTATGCTATGGCAGGCAAGAGGAGAGGGAGGGGGACAATCCACACTTGGGAGCTATGGCGGCTTTCTGCCCGCTCCTATAACACTGCAGGCGGCTACTTCCTTTGCCCCTGGAGTGTTACAGACATGCCCGGATCACAGGGTCCACGAGGAGCCCAGGGCTGCTTGCCAGCTGTGCGTTGCTGTCACCAGGTGCCACATGCAACTCCTGAACTCCCGCCCTTTGCTGCTGCCCGCTTCCAGGGACTGCCTCGCCACTATTTCCTCACCCTTGGGTGGGGCTGTGCGGTAGAAGTGTCAGCTCCGGCGGGTGGGGCGGGACAAGAAGTTATTCTGAGGGTCACAGCCCTTTCTGATCCCATCCTGTACTCCAAAGGAGGCAGTTGCCTCCAGCTCTAAGTCGCTGAACCTGGGGTGAGTGAGCTTCTTCCCCTCCTGGACGGAGGTCCCAGCCTCCGAGAACTTCGGTCCCGGCGCGCCGGACGTGGAGGCCGACGTCCAGCAGGTGGCGCTGTCGAGCCAGCGATGGCGGGCTAGTCGCCCGGCGGGGCCGGGAAGGGAGGGGCAGCCAGGGCGGGGCCCACCGTCCCTGGCAGAGGCGGCCGCGGCCGGCGTCTTCCAGTCCCTCGATCATGCCCCTGCGCCCGCAACTGTCCCCGGACGGTTCCGGTCGCCACCAAAGCCCTCCGCTGCTCCAGAGCTTCGAACTTTCCCCTCGGCCCCCGCCCCCTTCACTTTCCAGGGGGAATTTAGCTGGCCGCCGAATGCGCTCCCCCATTGGCCAACCGCGCTCTGGCCCCGCCCCCGGCGCCCCCTCCCCCAGCCTCGCGGACCAGCAGGTGAGCACGCGGCGCCGGAGCCACACGGCCTGCCCTTCGCTCCCCTCGCGCGCCGCTGCCTTCTACCATGAAGGGGCAGAGCGATCGAGGCGCCCTAGACAGCCGTTTGCTAGCGGAGGGAACTGACCGCCAGCCGCGCGAGCCCGGCTCCCCAGGACCGGCGCGGGGCCTAAAGACGTCGCTCCAGCGGCCGGACGCTGCGGCTCAGCCGGCTCCCCGCGCGGTGGCAGCCAGAGCGCTAGGGAAACAAGTGGAGTCCCGGCCCGTCCCTGCTGCGGGGTCCAGAAGGCCCGAGCACTTCGCGTCCCTCTGCCCAGCAGTTGAGCAGACGCCCCTGGGGCGGACCCCACCCTTCCCCAAATACACACACACTGGTCTTTGCATGGGTGGGACACAGTTAAACACCCACCAAGGCCTCCCGGTTATTGGGTTAGAGTATGGAACGGGGTAGGAGTTTACTGCCCCATTCACCACCGCCCCCAACCCCACCTACCCCTCGCCAAATAAGGGTGCAGAGATGATCCCTCCTCCCACCAAGACTTGAACTGAGCCTCTCTTTCAAGCCCAAAGAGCTTTCTGGGGTAAGACCCTCATTAACCATAGGCTCCTGAGCTCTGCATGAAGGAACTAATGTTGGCTAAACAGATCTTTTTGGTCCTCAGTGTGATGCTCTGTCAGTAGGTGGGTACATTGGCCTCCATTTGGCTGATGGAGCAATGAAGGCTGGGAAAGATTAGGTTCTCACCCAAGGTCAGCCTAGGTAGTTAGGAGTGGTGCTGGCTCTTTCCTCTACACCATACTAAAAGGACTGGGAGATATTTAATAAGAGGCCACCAAGCCATCCTCACCCCAGTCCTGACCGGGGATGTAGATTTAATGCCACGGCCCATACTTCCTGCCTTGATCTTTCCAACCCGGCAGAAGGGCAGTGGGACTCCAGGTAAGCTGTGGGTAAAGAACCCAAAAAGCAATAAAACAATCTGCTGTTTGGTTTTGCTTTTAACTCCCCTTGTCTCCAAGCCTTTGCTCAGATTGTCCCTTCAGTTCAAACACTCTTCCCTGCCACCTCTAATTCCTAGATTTCTACCTTTTAAAGTATCAACCGGGCATCACCTCTTCTAGGATGTGTTCCCAGGGCCCTTGCCCATCCCTCTGAGCTCCCATAGCATCCTGGGCCTAGTTGAATTCTTATACTCACCACATGGCTTTCATAACCTATCAACATGTCAGATTTCTGGACTTAACTGCAAGTTCCAAGCACAGTATCGACCTGAATTCAGAACCACTGTGGGCTTGTTTAGGAATCTGACAAAAAGTGGCTATTGCATAGGGCCTTGGGATCAGAAAGTGGGGAGAGGAGGGCCAATGAGGAAGATTAATGCTATGGTTCAAAGAGGATGATGCTTGGGCCTGGGTCGAGTCAAGCTTCTGAGGCTTGAGCAAAGACAGCAGCTTAGAGTTCACTCCTGGGGATGGCTGGACTCCAGCCGGCCGGACGCACAGATCCCTTCGCCTCTACAGTCTCTGACAGGGCTCTCCAGACTTGAAGGCCACAGTGAGAGGCCCTAAGAGAAAAGAGCTTCAAAAGGCCTCATCCCAGGCCTCTCGAACATCCTCTTCCTCTCAGTCACTGGTGCATTCTGGAACCAGCAATCACAAGAATCATAGCTTCTACCACTGTTTTTCTGAAGTGGGAGGAAAAACTGCAAAATCTAGGATGGGCATCTTGCCTTCATGGTAGCTTGGTGGCAGGAAAACAGAACCGTGGAAGGCCTGCACTGTGGGTGGGGAGCGCTGGCACAACAGTGAGGGCAGTGATGAGGCCATGCAGCCAGATGCCACCTCGGCAGGGTGGCCCAGGGCAGGCAGAGGACTTCCTTGAGGCTTATTCCCACAGCCACCAAAGAGAGGGCTACTTCCTCCAACCCTGTTACTCCTATGGAAACAAGGACTGCCCAGGCACCTGCTTCAACTCCAAACCAAAGCAACAGGAGCCAGATGCTCCATTTGCCCCACTGGCGCCGCCCCCAGGATTTGCCCCTTTCTTTTTCTTTCCCCAGATCGTGACGCAACGTTCACTAGTCACTCCACCTTGCCTTCATTCATCGTACCTCTCGGGACCCACAGCTGCAAAGCAGGATGGTGGGGACTCCCCATTTACTGAATCACAATGCCCACCTTCTGAAACCACCAAAAAGTCCCAAAGGGGAGGAGAGAAAAAGAGAGACGGGAGACAGAAGCCCTGACACAGGTTTTTCAGTATGCAAGTGTTTTTGACTCCACAGCCAGTTGCTTAAAATGAAACATAAAGGGCAGCCAGAATATACACCCAAATGCGAAAAAAGGAAAGGCAAACAGAACATGAAATAAACTACACAATACCAGGAACCCCAACAAAACCAACAAACTAAAGTCCAAAACCCCTCAACTTTATATATATATATATATATATATATATATATATATATATATAGATGTATATATACATATAGATGTATATATACATATAGATGTATATATATATAGATGTATATATATATATAGATGTATATATATATAGATGTATTTTTTTCTTAAAAAGGGAAAACAACTGTTCAAAACCAACTGGGCAGTACGGTGGGGGTGGGGAGCAGTCCTAGAGAAGGGGCTGAGAACTTCTCCCCCAGGAACAAAGAACAAACACAATACAAAGAAAATAGCCACCAATGCTCCCGCACAGCTCAGGAGCCTCTAGAGAACAGATTGTCCCATCCTCAAACTGGCTTTTTTTTTCCTTTTTTTTTTAATCTTTTTTTTTTTTCCATTTTCTTTTTTGTTGTTGTTGTTTTAGCACCTGTACAATAAAACTGTACCATTTCCAACCAGAGCCGGCCACGGCGAGGCCCTCCTGCCTTTGGATGGTACATACTCTACAAGGATTGTTCGGAAAAATAGCAATTGGTAGAAAAATAAGAAGAGTGGGAGGGACAACGCCACAGAGGGGTTGGGGACAGGGAAGCAACCCAAGCTCCTCTCTCTCTCTCACTCGACAAACCCAGCGCTGGAGGCCCGGAGGCCAGGGGGAGGCCCGGAGGCCAGGGGGAAGCCAGGGGGAGGCCAGGGGGAGGCCGGGCGGGGCCACCACTCAGCCCCAGGCCCCCAGGCAGGAGTGGAACAAGGGCTGGAGACCACTTTCCTGCCCTTGCCTAGGAAACAGCTGACACCTGGATTTCACATCTGGCAGTCAGTCCCAGAGCCCTCTGCAGATTCCCAAGGAGAATGGGGGGCTGAGGGAGGAGGAAGGAGGAGAGGAAGGAAACGGGTGCTATGAGTCTGAAAAGGGGCAGGGATGGGGGTGCTGAGGGCTGGGAGGTGAGAGGCTCAGTATCTTGAGACAGGGAGGCCAGAACGGGGTGGGGGAGTGGAGGCAGGAACAAACTCGTATTGTGCACTCTGGGGGGGAGGCAGTGAAGAAGGCATGAGGAGGGGGCACCCTCACCCCTCAGATCCCTTCTCCACGCTCCTTTATTAGAGTAATTTATTAACCCCGCACCTCACAATCCTCCCCTCCCCGTCAACACTAATCTCAAGATAGCAGGGCTGCTGCGAAAGGCGGGAGGGGGCGGGTGGGGGAGCACCAAAGCCTCAGGATTTACCCCCAAGCCCCCAGCCCTGGGCCAGCAGCAGCCAGCTTCCTTAATCACAAGTCCATGTCCCCCCACCCCATTCCACCCCACCCCCTCCCCAGTGGGGGAAAAAAACACCTGGGAACAGCTTTGTCAGAGCTCATCCACAAAGAAAAAGAAAAGGAGGTACAGAAAGTCCCTCAATACAACAAGTTGTCTCAAATCGTCACAGTGATACAGACTTATCAGAAACCAATGAAACAATACAAATTAAATACTAATAAAATAAATACTACAGAAGACAGAAGAACACAGGGGAATGGAGTTGGGGGGCGCTCAGAGATCTGGGATTTTCTCATTTCTCCTCAGGACAGGCCAAGGCCACCCAGGGCCCAGGTTTGGTCTTGGTCATAAACAAGGAGGCCAGTCCAAGGGACCCCAGCGCCACCTCCCACCACCCCTGGGACCTCTTGTCCTCAGACGTGGAGTTCAACTTTCCACCCCCATCACCAACCACGATAACAATGACGACGACAGGGAGATGAGAACTAATTGTAACCAAAAAAACAAAAACAGTCCAGTCGCTAATGCTGGCATTGATAAGGCGGCTTCTTGTTGGTCCATATTATTGCCTCATTCTGCAGTCTGGTGCTCGGTGGGGGAAAGACAAGGAGGTGGGGGAAGGGCGAACTCGGAAGGAGAAAGAAGAAGAGGAGGGGCTGTTTTCCCGGTCAACTGTTGCAAGACTGGAATTCCACCTCGGACCCTAGGAGCCGAAGTAGGTCTGGCTCGTACCGCACCAGCTCCACAGTCTCAGAGGAGCCTGGGGGGCATCTGTCGTCCAAGCCTCCAGGCCTCTCAGCAGGGGTCAGCAGCTGACTGGAGGCCACCTGCCTGTAGAACTCAGCCTTGGGCATGGTGGTGATTTCAAAGTGCGGGAACCGGGCCTGAAAGATCCTCGAGGAAAGCTTCAGCCTCTTCAAGACATCGGAAAAGAGGAACCAGTTGCAGGGCCTGCAAAGGCAAGGATGGGAGTTATGGAAGGAGCTGGAGGAAGCGGTGGGGGCACTGACCCGGAACACTCTGCAAAGTCCACGAAGGCTGTGTGACCACCAGTGTTCCCCATTATAACTCACTGCCAGTCTGGCTCCCCTGTCTCCTGCTAAACCACAGGCTCCTTTGGTATAGCTGAGGCAAATGTCTTCTGTCCCCTGCAGTGCCTGGACCAGCTTTCAGCTAAATGGCGAGCACGCAGTTGGTGACCACCTCTTCCAAAATAACACAAGCAGGAGGGAAAGGGGCCTTTTAGAACCTAAAACTCTTAGCAGGCTTCTTGGGGACTTAGCCTGTACCCCTGTGACCTGGCATTTGCCATCTATTGGGACCAGTCTTTCTCCCAACTCCCGCCCCTGCCAACCCTGGCTGGCTTCCCTCTCCTGTTCTCACTCTAGCTTCCCTGGCCTCCTTGCTCTCCAAGATCTTCCCCAGCAGAGGGGGAGCCGTGGAGAAAGGCCTAAACTGCGGGTAATCCAAAAGGCATTTCTCTTTGGCTCTGGAATGCATTAGACAAGTTTTTTCTCCGGCAGCAGCACCATCGTTTCTGCAGGGCCAGAGCTCACATTACAGAGAGTCGGAGTCTGACTTTGCTGAGCACACCCGACTGGGTGGCAGCCTAGGGACAGCTGGGAGGGGTGCTGGAGACGCTGATCCCGGGCCAAATGCTCACATTGACTAATGCGGGAAGAAGTGCTACCTCCCCACATGAGTGGTCCCGCTTCACAGGGTTTTCCCTCCTCACTATTCCACTATCCCAGTTCCAGCCTTTGCCACTTCTGGCCTGGGCTCGGTCTTGTCAGCCTCCCAACCAGTTTCCCTTTGCCAAGAGTCACTCTTCTGCACTGCCATCCACCCTCATTGGATCTTCTGTTACCATTACGGTTTTCTTTTTTTTTTTTTTTTTTTTTCCCAAGACACAGTCTCTAGGCTGGAGTGCAGTGGGGTAATCTCGGCTCACTGCAACCTCCATCTCCCAGGTTCAAGCGATTCTCCTGCCTCAGCCTCCTGAGTAGCTGGGATTACAGGTGCACACCACCACGCCTGGCTAATTTTTGTATTTTCAGTAGAGACGGGGTTTCACCATATTGGCCAGGTTGGTCTCAAACTCCTGACGTCCAGTGATCCACCCGCCTCAGCCTCCCAAAGTGCTGGGATTACAGGCATGAGCCACCATGCCCAGCCACTAGCATATTATATAAGACCTTCTAACCTCTTCAGCCCAATGTCTACCCAATCTCTCTCTTTCTCTGTCTCTCTTTCTCTCTCTCTCACTCACACACACACATACACACCACATGGTATCCCCCACCCCACCAAGCATCAGCCACATGATAAAGGACTCCCCCTACTTTCTGAACTTGTATGTTTCAGTGCCTTGCTCTCCATCCTTCTCTCCTTCCGGCCCAGCTCAGGTAGATACTGTATCACCTGTGAAAACTTCCCCTGGTGTAACTCATTGTTCCTCCATCTCCCATGGTCTCCTGGCATTTGATTCACATCCCTATTGTAATATTACTAACAAAGCCCATTTCTGAAAGGATTGCAAAAGAACCTTAAACTGTGGTTCACTCTGCAGCATAGCAATGGGGGTTCAGGGTGGACTGGAACTTTTTGCATTTGGCACCCTTCTGAAACTACTGGAGGTTTTTTTGTTTGTTTTTTTGTTTACAATAAATCTGCTTAGGATATTTTGTCTTTTATTAGAGTTAATTATATACTTGTCTGTCTACTGCACTAGATGGTGGATTCTTTGAAGGCCAGAGCTGAGTTCTGGTCCCCAGGGTTTGACCTGGTGCAGCTGTTTAAGACATGTTTATAGAATCAAATGTTCTGTTCCAGTGCCTTAAACATCTAACCAGACCCACAGTCCTCATCCCTAAAATGGAACATTTCTCCCAAATGACAGCAGGCTCTTATCTCACATGATTAGGAAATGGAGTGCTCTGGGTTAAGAAAAGGAGACTACAGATATCATACACTTGGACCATCACTTCCAAAGAATGAGAAAAAAGCCCTGAGAACATTCACACTAGTGATGAGAATTCAGTCTTGCTTTCGTGATTCAGAAGGCCCTTCTGCACCTCATAGGGCCTCAGAGGCATCATTCTACACTAGCACCCCCACCCTCAACTTCTTGAAGAACAGACATTTTCACAGTGTGCTGCAGCTTTGGGGAAAGGCAGCTCTAGAGTGAGCGTTAGAGGATGTCACATCAGGAAAACCAGCTTTGCTGGTACCGGGCTCTGGGCTAACCACATGCCTGCCACTCGGCTCGCTGAGGGGCACACAGCCCTCTGTGGCCCGTGTTCTGTCCGCACCTAATGCAGACTACCCTGGTCCTTTTACTGCCTGAAGCCCAAGATCCTGTTTCAGAGAGGGAGGTGCTGAATACATCGGAGGAATTAATTAACCGTGCAATACTATATCCCAGAGGCCCCGCCCTGCCCTCAGGGATCAGCTTATGTCCAGAAGAATAAGGACCAAAAGCCCCTGAAACTTGATCCCTACTAGTGCCATCATATATGCTATTTTTATTCTGATCAGGCCATGTGTGTGGGGCAGTGGGGGGGTGGGGGGAGGGCAGGGGATGCAAAGAAACTGTGGTCTAATGATTAGAGCCCTAAACAGAGGCTCTCACTTAAAGACCTCCTCATCCATCGTCTACCCAGCTCCCTATCCTGTGTACATCATGCTGGTTCACTGGCTTATTTTATTATTTTATTTTGTTTTGAGATGGAGTCTCACTCTGTCGCCCAGGCTGGAGTGCAGTGGGCAATCTCAGCTCACTGCAAGCCCCGCCTCACAGGTTCAGGCGATTCTCCTGCCTCAGCTTCCGATATAACTGGGATGACAGGTGCCCGCCACCACGTCCGGCTCATTTTTATATGTTTAGTAGAAACGAGGTTTCACCATGTTGGCCAGACTGGTCTCAAACTCCTGGCCTCAAGTGATCCAGCTGCCTTGGCCTCCCAAACTGCTGGAATTACACCGGCCATGCCCGGCCACTGGTTCACAGGTTTTTAACACAGAGTTGACATTTAAAAAATAGATATCAAAGAAAAATTATCCTTACAATTGTTTGGAAAGGTATTTGAAATACATGAAGACACCAATCAGAGGGAAAAAAATCATGGAGACTAAGAACAAAAGGGCAGTTGAGCCTGCATTCTCCTTCTCTCAACCAGCACTTCCACACACTGACATGTGGGGAAACCCAACAAGAACCATGGCCCTGCCGGCTGTCGAACTCCCTCCAGAACCATCAAATAAATATTAAATTGGGTTCAGTCTAATGTTATGTGTCAGGCATATTCTATATTCTAGTCTCCTTAAATAAATGGGTGATCCCCAACATAATATGCACAGTCATCTAGGCTGACAATGTTGGCACCACCGCGCTACTAACATTATGGCATTGAGAAACTAGTAATCTACAGATTACTGAAGGACCCCAGTGGCCCCATGGCTATGGCAACCACATGTCCTGGCTTTTCCAACAATCTCAATTTCAAATATTCTATCTGTTTACCCCCAGAAACTACAAAAATGTTCCAAAGATTCTAGCAGTTCATCGGCCCAAGTTATCTCTCAGATTATCTTTTATACCCAGTAACAGTGCAAAAAAGCCTTCCGAGAGAGAATTTAGATTAAGGTTCAGGAAATGCAGATAGTCAATGTCCATGGAGCCTGTAGCCTCTAGTTTGAACATGACTACTCTGGGCTAAAAGGGCAGGTTAGCCTTTGTCATGTGTAATGACACTT
This sequence comes from Rhinopithecus roxellana, assembly GCF_007565055.1. Taxonomy (NCBI): domain Eukaryota; kingdom Metazoa; phylum Chordata; class Mammalia; order Primates; family Cercopithecidae; genus Rhinopithecus; species Rhinopithecus roxellana. The sequence continues at coordinate 124,846,171 of NC_044555.1, read as the reverse complement.
GTTGGCCAGGTCTTCACTTCCTCCTGGAGAACTCCACTTTCCCAGTGACGTGGTCCACTGTTGCCAGGATCCTGGCACTCAGTCGCCATTGGATCTCTCAGACACTTACCCACGGGACACTGACACTTGGAGGTTGTAGCAAGGGAGAAGAGGCTTGTCTGAGAGTTCGAACATGAAATCATCCTCCTCTATCGGATCATCTCCTTCTTGATCAGAGCTCCCAGGAGGATTATGTAGGAGGTCACAGGCAAACCCGTCTTTTTCCTCTGTAAGGGGAGCATATAGGGGATTAGGACTCAGATACATGTACAAAACCGAAGAAAAGAAATGAGCCAAGCAGATAAAGGGGCATGGGGGGTAGTAGTTGGGAGGTAAATGACAAGGCCACAGGCCCCTAGTCAGGGACGAGGTTTGCCGGTCCCATGGCTCACATCCTTCAGAGGGCACATGAAAGTTCTAGTCCTGAAAGAAATCATTGTGTGGCCAGAGATTTATTATATTCTTCCCCCCTCCAACCGGCAAAAGCAAGGTGACATCAAGGATGAGCTGCCCAGCTGTTGGGAGATGGAAGCCTGAAGATACTATCAGCAGACAAGGGCAAGGTAAAAACACCTGTCCTTCTCTAGCTGCAGCTTTCCCAAGCCATCTCACTGCCTGCAGGGCTCCCACGAAGCCCAGAGGGGGCTCGGCGGGTTCCTTTCCCCAGCCCACATTCTGGGTGTGGCCGGTTGCATTCCATCCTGACTTTCTCCCCTCCAGCTTCCCCCAAGGGTAGGAGTGGGCGTTTCCTTTCATCTTCAGCCCCTAGCCCAAAGGACAAATGCTAGATGACCACCATGGATAAAGACGTGCTAGTCTTCCAAGAGAAGAAAGCTGCGGCCAGAAGGCTAAGGGCTTCCGAAGACAGTAGCTATTTCGAAAACTGCATGTGCATCATGGGGGCAGGGTAGGGAGGGAATGGTAGCTGTCAGGTGATGGGTGGGGTCCCTCTTGAGTGTCAGCAATACTGGAATAGGTGACAATGCTCATAGGGGCTTCTGGCAGGGTTAAGACAAAGCCAGGGAGAAGAAAGGGACCTCAGAAGAAAGATAATTTTTTAAATGCCCCGGGTGGGGAGTGGTAGAGGGCTAGTGAGGGATGGCTGTGTCCAAATCAGTGCTGCATTTCCTGGTTTCGACAAATGACTTCTGAGTCTGCAGGGAAGGATGGGTTCGGGTTTGGGTTCGGTCTGAAAGGGTCTGTAAGCCACTAAAAGGTGAAGAAGGGATACCACCACACGGCTACTCCTGTCCTTGAGAAGAGGGTGGGAAGAATCCCACTTAAAACTTACCCAACACAGAACTGCTGTAAAAATCCCAGGATACACCGGGATCACCCTCTGCCCGGCCCTGAAGATCCGAGAGGTGATCTGATGAAAGAAGAGCAGGCAGTGAGACAAGGAGGTTAGGCTGGGGAAGGAATGTCCAAGTGAAGTCCATGCATATGGGGCTAAGGGAATGGGAAAAGGGAAGGAAGGACCACAAGAGAGGCCAGGAGTGATGAGAGAGACACACACTTCCTGTTCTCAGTCAGAGACTGCAAACAAGGGGACAGCAGACCAATCTAACCCACTGACTGCCTGGTGTTTGACCCAGTACTTTAAAAGAAAAGGAAAAAAAATCCCAATTTGCTTCCAACATTTTAATTTTTTTTTTTTTTTTAAGAGTCAGGGTCTTGCTCTGCCACCCAGACTGGAGTGCAGTGGCATGATCATAGCTCACGGCACCTTGAACGCCTAGGCTCAAGTGATCCTCCCACCTCAGCCTCCCGAGTAACTGAGATTGCAGGTATGCACCACCACACCTGGCTAATACTTTTTTTACATTTTTTGTAGAGGATGGGGTTTCCCCATGTTGCCCAGGTTGATCACAAACCCCCGAGCTCAAGCGATCCTCCCACCTCGGCCTCCCAAAGTGCTGGGATTACAGGCATAAGCCACCCCGCCTGGCCCCACTTCCAACATTTTTTAATTGGGCATTTTCACTTAAAAATCCAGATTTCCCAATATTTCTGTGAAAAAAAAAAAATCTGATCTGGCAACATTGTGTCCAAATTCCTGCATGTCAACAGCTGGCTGGAGGGAATAGCAACAGATGCGGGCTCCAATTCGCCACTCCCCACCCAGCCTGCTTCTCCCTTTTAAGCCCGAAGGCATTCAGGTTTGGGACCTCCACTTTACATGGTGTAGAGCTTTAACCCTGCAAGCAGAATCTTAGACCTATCCCAGGATTTTAATTCCCTGCTGGTCACAATGTTCATTTATCGAATCACAATCTCTCCAATTTATAGTAATATAAATAAGCATAAGTCCTTCTGGTTCATCTTTGAAGAACATGGGGAAATGTCCAGGTTTATCCTCATAAAATCCTTTTGCTTCCACTCCTAGGTATATATATCCTGAAGAACTGAAATCAGGTGTTCAAACAAAAACTTACACATGAAGCAGGGCACAGTGGCACACGCCTGTAATCCCAACACCCTGGGAGGCTGAGGTGGGTGGATCATCTGAGGTCAGGAGGTTGAGACCAGCCATGGCCAACATGGCAAAACCCAGTCTCTACTAAAAATATAAAAATTAGCCAGGCGTGGTGGCACACACCTGTAGTCCCAGCTACTCAGGAGGCTGAGGCACAAGAATCCCTTGAACCTGGGAGGCGGAGGGTGCAGTGAGCCAAGATCATGCCATTGTACTCCAGCCTGGGCAACAGAGCAAGACTCTGTCTCAAAACAAACAAACAAGGATGTGGAGAAATAGGAACACTTTTACACTGTTGGTGGGATTGTAAACTAGTTCAACCATATGGAAAACAGTATGGCAATTCCTCAAGGATCTAGAACTAAATGTACCATATGACCCAGCCATCCCACTACTGGGTATATACCCAAAGGATTATAAATTATTCTACTACAAAGACACATGCACACGTATGTTTATTGCGGCACTATTCACAATAGCAAAGACTTGGAATCAACCCAAATGTCCATCTGTGATAGACTGGATTAAGAAAATGTGGCACATATACACCATGGAATACTATGCGGCCATAAAAAAGGATGAGTTTGCGTCCTTTGTAGGGACATGGATGCAGCTGGAAACCATCATTCTTAGCAAACTATCACAAGAAGAGAAAACCAAACACTGCATGTTCTCACTCATAGGTGGGAACTGAACAATGAGATCACTTGGACTCGGGAAGGGGAACATCACACACTGGGGCCTATCATGGGGAGGGGGGAGGAGGGAGGGATTGCACTGGGGAGTTATACATGATATAAATGATGAATTGATGGGTGCTGACGAGTTGATGGGTGCAGCACACCAACATGGCATAAGTATACATATGTAACAAACCTGCACGTTATGCACATGTACCCTAGAACTTAAAGTATAATTAAAAAATTTAAAAAAAAAAAACAAAAAAAAAAACACAAACCCTTACACATGAATGTTCACAGCAACTCCACTTACAAAAACCAAAAGGTGGAAACAATCCAAATGCCCATCAACTGATGAAATTTGTGATGGAAATATACAATGGTTCAGCTGCTGTGGAAAAGTTTGGTCATTCCTCAAAAGGTAAAACACGGCATTACCATATGACCTAGCAATTCCACTCCCAAAAGAACTAAAAACAGGTTGTCAGACAAGTACCTGCCTGTGTGCATGTTCATAGCAATTCTATTCATGGCAGCCAAAAGGTGGACACAGTCCAAACATCCATGAATGGATGAATGGATAAACAGACAAAAATGTGGTATATCCATACAGTAGAATATTATTCAGCCTTTAAGAGGAGATTCTGACACATGCTACCCACATGGATGCTATGTGACAGAAGCCAGACACCAAAGGTCCCATATGTATAATTCCACTGAGATGAAATGTCCAGAAGAGGCAAACCCATAGAGACAGAAGAAAGCAGATTGGTGGTTGCCAGGGCCTGGGGGGTGGGGGGAGAGGGAGGGAATGCTTAATGGGGACGAGATTTTCCTTTAAAATTATGGCAAAGTTTCAAAACTAGATACTGGTGGCAGTTGCACAACATTGTGAATGTACTTACTATCACTTAATTGTACACTTTAAAATGGTTAAAATAGTAAACTTTGGGTTCTACGTATTTGACCACAATAAAAGTTTTAACAATCTTTTGCTTACTTGCTCTACAGACAAGGCAAGACAAATGAGGAGGCTAAGGCCACCCCTTAGCCTCCTCATTTCCTAGCTAGGCACTATCTAGTGGAATTGTTTCACCTCTTAGTCCTACCTGGACAAAAAGCAGGTCCATTGGCTTTCACGACAAACCCAACTGTATCATCTCTGGGTACGTGGCTCAGCCAATATGCCACACCCTGTACAACTGGCAAGCTGACTTAGTTGTGTATGACTGCCACCAGCCCTCAGGTGACACCTGGGCAACCAGACAGGAGACAGTCCAAAGGGCACAGGTGAGGTGAGGGTGCCCCCCGAAAAGCAAATCCCAGGAGGAAGTTGGCAGCCAACTTAAAGAAGCAGAGCTGGTTTCCCCCAATGGGAAGCACCACCATGACCCAATATCCTTTTGGGATCATCCTATCAACATGAACACCTATGAGCATTGTGAGCTACTGAAATGATTCATTTCTTTAGCAACCTTCTAGGTGATGCAGGGTTTCCCCAGTAGGAAAAGACAGCCAGAGAGAAGCTTTCAGAGTCATGGCTGAGCAACCAGAGTGGGACACCTCTAGTCATGCACATTAGATCTTCTGTGCACTCCCTGTAAAACAACTGCAGTCCCTCTGTCGGCTCAGGTGCTCCTCTGTGCCCCATGTCACTTGAGGGTTGGAAGTAGTTTCTTCCAGAAACATTTGTCAGTTAAGTAGGTGTCTCTTCTGTGCTAGCCCTGTGTAAGGCGTCATGGGAGATTATGGAGTGAGAGCATAAGTTCTAAAAAGACAGCGACCATGCCTGTCCTGTTCACCATTGTCTCTGCCATACCTAAGCCCAGTGCCTGGCACATAGTAAGAGCTTAATAAATATATGGAGAGGAAAGGAGGGAGGAATTCCTACAAGGCGAGACTAGAAAGTGCTTGCTTAACCAACATGCCAAAACATATGCATTCAAATGACTGCTGTCCCCCTCCCCCACAAGAGGTCACACAAGGATTCCATCAGAGCAGCCCTAGCTCACCACATTCCTGGGGCTCCTCTCTGGGAACTTCCTTCAAAGCCTCCGGCACATTCCTCTAATTCTCTTCACTGACTACCAATCTTTGTCATTTGCAGGTGAATTTGCCTTTTTGAGACAGCCAAAAGTTAACTGGCATGAGCAAAGATGCTAAAGCTCAAACAGGCCCATGAGTGGCACACAGGAGGAGCTCCAAGATTTGGTCAGTGGTGCGGCTTCCATTCCCATTTCCTCATGGACGTTCACATACAGTCCAGATGAAGAGGGACCTTCCTTTCCCTTGATTCCCCCCACCCCAGCCACGCTTCCAGCCCTTTTCTCTTATCCCTTCCTTGAAAAAGTACCCTAAGTCCAGTAATTCCACTCCTAGGTATATGCCCAAAAGAACTGAAAATGGATACTCAAACAAGTATTTGTACATGCATGCTCACAGCAGCACCATTCAAAGCAGCCAAAAGGGGAACACAGCCCAAATGTCCATCAATGGTGTATATATCCACGTAAGAGAATATTAGTCAGCCATAAAAAGGAATGAAGAATTGAAACCTGCTAACACACGGCTAGACCTTGAAAACAGTATTCTACCTGAAAGAAACCAGACACAAAAGGCCCCATACTGTATGATTCCATTGATATGAAATGTCTAGAATAGGGAAATCCATAGAGACAGAAGGATTAGTGGCTGGGCGGGGGGCAGGGAGGAAGGGGGAATGGGGAGCAGCTGCTTAATGGGTGTCGGGTTTTATTTTGGGGCGATGAAAATGTTTGGGAGGCTGGGTGCGGTGGCTCAAGCCTGTAATCCCAGCACTTTGGGAGGCTGAAGCAGGCAGATCACGAGGTCAGGAGATCGAGACCATCCTGGCTAACACGGTGAAACCCCATCTCTACTAAAAATACAAAAAATTAGCCGGGCGTGGTGGTGGGCACCTGTAGTCCCAGCTACTCGGGAGGCTGAGGGAGGAGAATGGTGTGGCGTGAACCCGGGAGGTGGAGGCTGCAGTGAGCCGAGATCGCGCCACTGCACTCCAGCCTGGGCAACAAAGCGAGGCTCCATCTCAAAAAAAAAAAAAAAAAAAAAAATTAGCTGGGCATGGTGGTGCACGTCTATAATCCCAGCTACTCAGGAGGCTGAGGCACGAGAATCGCTTAAATCTAGGAGGCGGAGGCGGAGGTGTCAGTGAGCCAAGATCGCGCCACTGCACCACTCCAGCCTGGGTGACAGAGTGAGACTCTGTCTCAAAAAGAAAAAAAAAAAGAAAATGTTTTGGAACTAGATAGAGGTGGTTGCACAAGGTACTGAATATACTAAATGTCACTGAATTGTTTGCTTTATTTTTTTGAGACAGGGTCTTGCTCTGTCACCTAGGCTGGAGTGCAGTGGCATGAATACGACTCACTGAACCTCGACCTCCTGGGCTCAAGCGATCCTCTTGCCTCAGTCTCCCAAGTATTGGGGACCACAGGTATGTGCCAATATGCCCAGCTAATTTTTGTTGTTGTTGTTGTTGTAAAGATGAGGAATCACTTTGTTGCCCATGATGGTCTCGAACTCCTGGGCTCAAGTGATCTACCTGCCTCGGCCTCCCAAAGTGCTGGGATTATAGGTGTGAGCCAGTGTGACCAGACTAATTATTTCCTTTTAAATTGTTAATTTCATGTTGCATGAATTTCATCTCGATAAATTCTTTTTTAAAAAAGCACCCGTAGGAGCTGGGTGCAATGGCTCACACTTGTAATCCTAGTGCTTTGGGAGGCCAGGGCAGGCAGATCCCCTGAGCCCAGGAGTTCAAAACCAGCCTGGGTAACATGGTGAAACCCGCCTCTACAAAAAATGCAAAAATTATTTTGGTGTGGTAATGTGTGCCTGTAATCCCAGCTATTCGGGAGGCTGAGGCAGGAGGATTGCTTGAACCTGGGAGGTCGAGGCTTCAGTGAGCCCAGATTGTGCCACTGCACTCCAGCCTGGGTAACAAAATGAGACCCTGTCTATAAATAAATAAGTAAATAAATAAATTTAAAAAATAAAAATCATCCTAAGGCCTCATGGTAAGAATAGAGCCTCTCACCTCAATTCAAGAGGCTACGCCAGCACTTTGTCTATTTCTCAGGGTCTGATCATACCCCTCCCCATCTCCTCTAACTAACTTATCAGCTGAGGGACATGAAAGGCTAGAAAAACAAAAAACAAGTAGTCTTCAACATAGGGTCATATGGCAGAGAAAAACAATAACCTGTGATTCAGTGACCTCGAGTGGTAAACTGCTAACCCTTTCATAGGTGGAAGGCAGAGTGTCCTGATACTTCCAAACCAAATCAACTCCGGGTAAGCCCTACATTCTTTCCGACAGATGAGGAAAAACAAGTCTATTTTCCTTCAGCCAGCTTGGATATTGCTCTTTTCTTCAAAGGGACAAAGGTAAATCAGTCACATACCTCCCTGTAATTTGGCCAGAGGGGGAGGCCTTCCAGAGGCCTCTCAGGGAGTTTGGATGGTGTGGCACTCCAAGCCCAAGCATGAGATAGAAAGGGTTCACTGTCTGGCCTCCTGTACTCAGGACAGCACCTGAAATCTAATAGGTGCTCACTAAATGGACAGATGAATGAATGAATAAAGGAGTGCCACTCCATCCTTCATGATCTCAGGAGAAATGGGCCTCACTTTAAGCCAATCCAATATAAGAAAATCTACATTTACAACCCAGATGAATTATCTACCTTCTGCTTTACAAAAGGACTCACTTCAGGATACCGGAACATAGTGATATTTCTTTGTACTTAGAAAAGGATTTACTGCCGGGCGCGGTGGCTCATGACTGTAATCCCAGCACTTTGGGAGGCCAAGGCGGGTGGATCACCTGAGGTCAGGAGTTCGAGACCAGCCTGACCAACACTGTGAAACCCCATCTCTACTGAAAAAAACAAGATTAGCCGTGCATGGTGGTGGGCGTCTGTACTCCCAGCTACTTGGGAGACTGAGACAGGAGAATCGCTTGAACCCAGGAGGTGGAGGTTGCAGTGAGCCAAGATCGCGCCATTGCACTCCAGCCTGGGCAACAAGATTGAGACTCCATCTCAAAAAAAAAAAAAAAAAAAAGAAAAGAAAAAATGAAAAGATTTGATTCCCCCGACAACTTTTCCAGAACAGGGGCCTTTGCACACAGCCAGGGAAGTGCTATATGAGGCATAACCCTGACGCTAATGCTCACCTTTTCCTCCTACCAAAAATGGAGCCCTGTGCACCCTAAGGGATTCTTCTTCATTTTCTGCCCAGTTGGACTCCACTAGGGGAGAATGAAGACAATTAATCGACAGAGGGTCTAGTCAAGCAAATGCTTGGGGACAAAAAGCCAAAAGCATTTTAAATACCTCGGCCAGACAGCAAAGTAAAAAAATTAAAATCAGGCAGGGCATGGTGGCTCACGCCTGTAATCCCAGCACTTTGGGAGGCTGAGGCGGGTATATCACGAGGGTCAAGAGATCAAGACCATCCTGGCCAACATGGTGAAACCCCGTCTCTACTAAAAATACAACAGATTAGCTGGGCATGATGGTGGGCGCCTATAATCCCAGCTAGTTGGGAGGCCGAGGCAGGAGAATCACTTGAACCTAGGAGGCGGAGGTTGCAGTGAGCCAAGATTGTGCCATTTCACTCCAGCCTGGCGACAGAGCAAGACTCCATCTCAGAAATAAATAAATATATACATACATACATCAGAAGTCCATGTAAATGTATCTAGGTGTAGGGGCTGAGGAGGTAGAACAGTGGAGGAAAAAGTTTCCCCAGCCTCCAGTCTCCATGCTCAGGTGCTCCCTGCAGCCACTCTACCAGCCTACCCAGTGGTTCCTGGAGATTTGGCAGGGAGGCACACAGGCATGAGAAATGAGAGCCAAACACTCAGTTTAAGGCGTCCAAACAGCCCCTGAGGTTGGCTGCACAACATTAGGAATGTACTAAATGGGCCGGGAGCTGTAGCTCACGCCTGTAATCCCAGCACTTTGGGAGGTCAAGGCGGATGAATCACTTGAGGTCAGGAGTTGGAGACCAGCCTGGCCAATACAGTGAAACCTACCTCTACTAAAAATATAAAATTAGCCAGGCATGGTGGCGTACACCTATAGTCATAGCTACTCAGGAGGTTGAGGCAGGAGAATCACTTGAACCTGGGAGGCAGAGGTTGTAGTGAGCTGAGATCATACCACCGCACTCCAGCCTGGGTAACAGTGAGATTTATCTCAGAAAAAAAAAAAAAAAAGTACTAAATCCCACTGAATTGTTCACTTTATTTTTTTTTAATTAATTAAGTTTTTTTTGAGACGGAGTCTCGCTCTGTCACCCAGGCTGGAGTGCAGTGGTGTGATCTCGGCTCACTGCAAACTCTACCTCCTGGGTTCAAGCAATTCTCCTGCCTCAGCCTCCCAAGTAGCTGGGATTACAGGCGTGCACCACCACGGTCCAGCCAACTTTTGTATTTTTAGTAGAGACGGGGTTTCACCATGTTGGTCAGGCTGGTCTCCAATTCCTGACCTCAAGTGATCCACCCGCCTTGGCCTCCCAAAGTGCTGGGATTACAGGCATGAACCACCACACTCGGCCTGAATTGTTCACTTTAAAATGATTATGCTAGGTAAATTTTATCTCAATTTTTAAAAAAGTCCCTGAGTGTTGTCCTCTCACACAACCTACAAACAGCCTTTGGGCCTAAGTGCCCCTGCTTCTTGAGAGCCTGCTGACTCCTGCCAGTGCCTGCCTCCCTGGGGTGGTAGGCCAAGGTCCCAGGCTGCCTTTGCATGGAAAAGAGCTGGTGCACTTTATAGCAACCCATTGGCTCCTGATTCCCATTATTAAGCCAGTTCCATGCCCATAAATTGAGTAAAAAGTCTAAATGAAGACTGGGCGTGGTGGCTCACACTTGTAATCCCAGCACTTTGGGAGGCCAAGGCGGGAGGGAGGATGGCTTGAGCCCAGGAGTTCCAGACCAGCCTGGGCAACATAGCAACACCCCGTATCTCGACAAAAAGATAAAATACAAAATTAGCTGGGACCGGTGGCACACACCTGTTGGTCCTAGCCACTTGGGAGGCTGAGGCAGGAGGATTGCTTGAGCCCAGGAGTTTGAAACTGCACTGAGCTATGATCATACCACTGCACTCCAGCCTGGGTGATACAGCGAGACCCTGTCTCTAGTAATTTTTAACAGATCTAAATAAAGGTGCTCAGCCAGGATAAGTTAGGAAGTGCTGGAGTCTCTAGCCTTGGCAACACAGCAAGACTCTGTCTCAAATATATATAGACACATGTACATACATACACACACACACATCACACATATCTGAAATACTAGAGTTAAGGAAAGTCTTCTCTGGGGCTGGGCGCGGTGGCTCACGCCTATAATCCCAGTACTTTGGGAGGCCGAGGTGGGCAGATCACGAGGTCAGGAGATCGAGATCATCCTGGCTAACATGGTGAAACCCCGTCTCTATTAAAAATACAAAAAAATTAGCCAGGCGTGGTGGCGGGCACCTGTAGTCCCAGGTACTTGGGAGGCTGAGGTAGCAGAATGGCGTGAACCCAGAAGGCGGAGGTTGCAGTGAGCTGAGATTGCGTCACTGCACTCCAGCCTGGGCAACACAGGCAGACTCCATCTCAAAAAAAAAAAAAAAAACAAAAAAAAGTCTTCTCTGAATTCTGCAACATAGACTGGCATTCAAGTTAGTTTCAGGAGGTGTCAAAAAGCTGGCTAGCAGAAGTTCAAGACGAGCCTGGCCAACATGGCAAAACCCTGTCTCTACTAAAAATTCAAAAATTAGCCGGGCGTGGTGGCGAATGCCTGTAATCCCAGCTACTCAGGAGGCTAAGGAATGAGAATCGCTTAACCCAGGAGGTGGAGGTTGCAGTGAGCCAAGATCACGCCACTGCATTCCAGCCTGGGAGACAGAGTAAGACTCCATCTCCAAAAACAAAACAAAACCAAAAGATAGCTAGTAGTTGGGATGAGGAGACAGAAAGATAAGAGAAACATGTTTATTTCTCTCTCTCTCTTTTTTTTTTTTTTTTTTTTGGAGACACTGTCTCACTCTGTTGCCCAGGCTGGAGTGCAGTCACCATACCTGGCTAATTTTTTAATTTCTTTTTTGTAGAGACAAGGTCTCCGTATGTTGCCCAGGCTGGTCTCAAACTCCTGGCCTCAAGCAATTCTCCCACCTCAGCCTCCCAAAGTGCTGGGACCACAGGCATAAGCCACTGCACCCGGCCTATTTCTCATTTTTTAACTGCTTAAAATGTTCTCCACATTCCAACTCCTTTGGGGTTTTGGAGAAGGGATTGGGGAAGCAAAGAGTTCATCTGCTTACTAAGGTGGTCAGAGTGTTATTTAGATCTAGGAGCCCCGAGAACCTCAGGACAGCAGTTTCTAGCCTCAGGAGGCCTTGGGACTAGACCAGTTTCTCAAAGACAGAGTTGCGTGTGGTGCCTTTGTCATATCAAGATGCTCTGGATGCTTGCTGGTCTCAGATTTTCCTGGGAATCTAGTGGAGTGCAGATAGCACGTGTATGTGTCTAAGAGAGAGTGCATGTGTACACAGTATGTGGGAGGGAGCCACCAATGGTGGCTTGCCCCGAGCCCTGCACCCCTAGGGATGGTTCAGCTAAGGGGAGCAACAGTCACCACTGGCCCAGGACAAATGACTGAATGAACATTCCAAGGCTGCTCTGCCTCTCAAGGACAGGGGCTTGGGAACCCAGAGCTGGAGGGAGGGAAAACAGAAAAGGCAGCCATCCTGTCCCCGGCCTGGGAGAGGCTAGTCAGGCTGTACAGGCCTGAGGCCTGTGCTCCAAGGTTCAGTCAGCTCAACTGAGACCTGGGTGGAGGCTGGCTGAGCAGAAGTCAAGATCTCCCGCAACAGCCTCCCATTAGTCCCCCTCACCCCCATCTAGTCCTCGCCTTCCATAAGAGCCTTTAGTTAGGTCCTCTTTGTTTCTTCCTCCATCATCAACTACTTAACCTTTGTTGGATAAACAAATGAGCCCCTGGTTGGGAGCCTGGAACCATATATCTGGGGGTGTAGTGGTTCGGGACTAACTAGCGCCAAAGCCTGGGTGAGAAGAGGGAGCAGCCTTGGGCCAATCCTTAGTCCTGTTGGCTCCTGGCCAGAGAGGGGTTCTAACCATAATACAAACACTGCAGCCTCCAAGGAGGTTCAGAGATAAACTCCCAGCTGCTCTGCAGCTCAGGCAGTCTGAAGAAGTCACTGCTAGAGCAAGGGCCAAACTGTGATGTCAATAAGAGGCGGGGTTCCTTTATTCAGAGGTCAAGTCTGAGGAGATTCCTACTGAGCATGCCCAAGCTAGTCTCCCCTCCTTCCCTCCTCCCCCTGCCCAACTCAGTAGAGCTATCTAACTGCAGACAAACAGCTGCTATCCACTAATAAGAAAATAAATGCATGTTGGCTTGTGGTCCTTGCCATGGGCCTCAACACCAGACACTTTCCAGAAGGGGCAGGTGAGGGAGGAAAAGAAAGGAATGGAAGAAAGGGGGACCCTGGGATGCAGAGGGAACACCACAGTTCCCACAGGCAAGGGCTGTAAAGAATGAAGCTTCGGGAAGCGTCCCAGGGGTTCTACTTTGATCACAAGCAAGAAATTGCAAACACATAAGCAAAATGCTAAGTATCACTTCGTTGCAACTGACATCCCATTCAAAGCACAGGTCAACACATTCTGTCCCCCAGCTAGGTCTGCTAGTGGGGCTGCTGCCCCCACACAGAGGCCCACCCTAGATCCCTATCTACGAAATAGTTCCCTGTGGGCTCCCAGGGCCCTGAAGAGGACGCACACACTTGCAGTAAGGGGATAAGGGGAAGTAGCCTTTGGACTTTTTCCAGCAAACTGAGATTCTTGAGATCTTTGAAGGAAAGCAGGTGAAGAGTGCAGATGGCCCTCATGGGAGCTGTTCAAGGTGGAAGGAGATGAAGAGGATGTCCTCACAAGTTCAGGAATCAGAGGCTGGCCCCGAGGACAACAGTGTCAAGTCTGGACCACACTTACCACTGAGAAAGCGCTTCATGGTGTCGCTGCTGGCCAGCTTCATGGCTGTCTGACCCGAGTAGGTAGCCAGTGTGGGATCGGCCCCATAGGACAGCAGGAGCCAGATGGTCTCCAGGTTGTCGTTGACCACCGCGTCATGAACTGGCCTGTGGAGGTGATACAGGATGAGGATAACAGGGCCCAAGTGGGAACTGGGGTGTCTAGACTTAAGGCTACCGCACCAGGGGAAAAAACTGAGCTGATCCCAGGTAACCTTGGCGTAATATGGTTTAAGACTTAGGACAGGGGAACCGCCTTGCCACTCTCCACTACCATCTCCCCAACTCCTCCTCTCTCTGCACCCCCTTTTCCTCCCTGCCATTACTCTCTCTCTGACGTTCCCCCGACATCTTGGGACAGTTCCCATGGCACAGTGGAGCTCTATTGGTAGTTGTGGAGTTCACTAGAGAATGGGTCCTTGACCTATAATAGAGTTCAGGCAGCTGCAGGGAGCCGGGCGCGGTGGCTCACGCCTGTCATCCCAGCACTTCGGGAGGCCGAAGCGGGTGGATCACTTGAGGTCAAGAGTTTGAGACCAGCCTGGCCAAAATGGTGAAACCCCATTTCTACTAAAAATACAAAAATTAGCCGGGCGTCATGGTGGGCACCCATAGTCCCAGCTACTTGGAAGGCTGAGGCAGGAGAATCCCTTGAACCCGGGAGGCAGAGGTTACAGTGAGCCAAGAGTGTGCCACTGCATACCAGCCGGGGCAACAGAGCGAGACTCCATCTCAAAAAAAAAAAAAAAAAAAAAAAAACGGTGGGGGGCAGCTGTAGAGGAATACGAACTGAAGGCCCTGGGTGACTCCCTGAGAGCAGAGATGAGCAGAATGGTTCCACACGCCAGGCAGAACCCAAGTGGAGCCCCCTCCTGCATCTGCAGCTCCTGTCTCTAAGTTGCCCAGGAAGTAGGCTCTCTGGTAGAACAGAGGAGAATGGGTACAATTTCTCCAAGACACAGCAGGTATATTTTTCTTATAGTGTCTAGAGATCAAATTTTAAAAATCAAATCTGGATATTACCCTCAAGTCAACCTCCCAGATCCTATTCTGCCTGAGACAGGTCCCCCACCAGGATGAGTTGAGGGAAGGCCGAGTGGTCTTCCTGGTGACAGCTGCACATGATGGGATGATCCCTAGACAACCGCAGCCTCCCCTTAGTAACTGATGTGGTCTGGCCATCTGGGAACTAACTCATTGGCTCCTGCCCTAAACTGGTTCCCTCTTGAGCCTATAGAAGTCTTTCTGGGCCGGGCGCGGTGGCTCAAGCCTGTAATCCCAGCACTTTGGGAGGCCGAGATGGGCGGATCACGAGGTCAGGAGATAGAGACCATCCTGGCTAACACGGTGAAACCTCGTCTCTACTAAAAAATACAAAAAAACTAGCCAGGCGAGGTGGCGGGCGCCTGTAGTCCCAGCTACTCCGGAGGCTGAGGCAGGAGAATGGCGTGAACCCGGGAGGCGGAGCTTGCAGTGAGCTGAGATCCGGCCACTGCACTCCAGCCTGGGCGACAGAGCAAGACTCCGTCTCAAAAAAAAAAAAAAAAAAAAAAACTGGCAGGGCGAGGTGGCGGGCGCCTGTAGTCCCAGCTACTCGGGAGGCTGAGGCAGGAGAATGGCATAAACCCGGGAGGCGGAGCTTGCAGTGAGCTGAGATCCGGCCACTGCACTCCAGCCTGGGCGACAGAGCGAGACTCCCGTCTCAAAAAAAAAAAAAAAAAAAAAGAAGAAGTCTTTCCAAAACTCCTCCTGTCAAGACCTCTCTGCAACTTGCAGTCTGGTGTGCTACGAAGGTTCAGGTTGAGGCAAGGTCTTTATTTTTTTTATTTTTTTATTTTTTATTTTTTGAGACGGAGTCTCACTCTGTCACCTAGGCTGGAGTGCAATGGTGTGGTCTTGGCTCACTGCAACCTCCGCCTACTGGGTTCAAGCAATTCTCCTGCCTCAGCCTCCTGAGTAGCTGGGACTACAGGCGCGTGCCACCACACCCAACTAATTTTTGTATTTTTAGTAAAGATGGGATTTCATTATGTTGGCCAGGCTGGTCTCGAACTGCAGACCTCATGATCCGCCCGCCTTGGCCTCCCAAAGTGCTGGGATTACAGGCGTGAGCCACCATGCCCTGACAGCAACAGGCAAGGTCTTTTGAGCGAGAGGCTGAGCTGGGAGTGAGGGCGGGACTCGGGGGAGATGTAGCCCTCTTGCCTCGTGCCGTCTTGCGCGCTGCAGTTCACGTTGGCCCCGTGCTCCAGCAGGATGTTCAGGATGTCAGTCCAACCCCGGGAACAAGCCTCATGCAGGGCTGTGTAGCCAGCATTGTCACGGTGATTCACGTCCTCACTGTCTTTCTGGAGGCAGTAGAGAACAACATCCTGTGGGGACAGGGACAACTCCATGAGCAAAGAGAGGGCTAATTCTTGAACTTATATAACCCTGAGACTCAAAGCTCCCCAAATATCTGAGGAGTCTCAGAGCCTGCTCTTTATAGCAGGGACACACTTCAAAATCTTTCATTAACAACATCAGTCCTGAGCCAACATTGCCAGCACCCCAGTTCTGGGCTGTTTCCTTGGCAGCAGAGAGACTTCTTTTTTTTTTTTTTTTTTTTTTTTTTCCGAGACACAGTCTCACTCTGTTGCCCAGGCTGGAGTGCAGTGGTACGATCTCTGCTCACTGCAGACTCTGCCTCCCGGGTTTGAGTGATTCTCTTGCCTCAGCCTCCCAAGTAGCTGGGACTACAGGTGCACACCACCATGCCTGGCTAATTTTTGTATTTTTAATAGAGATGGGGTTTTACTATGTTGGCCAGGCTGGTCTCGAGCTCCTGACCTCAGACGATCCACCCACCTTGGCCTCCCAAAGTGCTAGGATTACAGGCGTGAGCCACCGTGCCTGGCCTGGAAAGACATTTTTTTATGGCCAAGGACACTCATCTGGGTGGTGGTATTTGAGGTGAGGTCCTCAGAGAGGCTGACCTACCCACCCAGAGCTCAAGCACTCAGATCTCGACTCCTTGAGCTTGGCAAGCCAGCCCCAGACCAGGGAAATGAGATGCGGTGGACAGCACAGTTTCTGGTGGCAATTCAAGAATAAGGAAGACAATTGTTTTAAGGACTATCCCTGGGTGTGGGTCTCGGCAGGACCAGTGTTCAAGCCAGGACAGTCAGTTCTAGCCCTCCCCTCAAATCAGGGTAATCCAATAGGCCAGGTGCAGTGGCTCATGCCTGTAATCCCAGCACTTTGGGAGGCCGAGGCGGGCAGATCACCTGAGGTCAGGAGTTTGAGACCAGCCTAGCTAACATGGCGAAACCCCCTCTCTACTAAAAATACAAAAACTAGCCCGGTGTGATGGCAGGTGCCTGTAATCCCAACTACTCAGGAGGCTGAGGCAGGAGAATCCCTTGAATCCAGGAGGCGGAGGTTGCAGTGAGCTGAGATCGCGCCATTGCACTCTAGCCTAGGCGACAGAGCAAGACTCCATCTCAGAAAAAAAAAAAAAAAAAAAAAAAAAAAGGATAATCCAATACTGCCATTCACCCACACTTTAATGACTGCCTTCCTTGGGTTGAGATGATGACAGGACTACAAGTGGGACCCCAGGGACTTGCAGCACCCTAGCTAGCATGGGCTGAAGCTGGGTGAATGAGGTGAGGAGGGGAGAGGCCGGCAGCATTAATGGCTGCCTGGCTTTCCAAACAACGGACCCCACAGCTACACCATTGTCAGTCCTCTCTGGGGCACTGGGGAGATGGGCCACTCCACCTTTCTGCCTGACAGCTTACAGGCTAGCTGGCTAGAGTGACTGTGTGTGCAGCCTGTGTCGGGGGTGCTGCTGCCTGTATATAGAAACTGTCAAGCTCCTTTACCTGGGAGAAAGTGTAAGGCTTCCCACCCTCCTCACCAGTGCAGATGTTTGCCTTTTCCCCAAGGCCTAAGAGGGCTCCTTCCACCCTCCCTGACAGGCTGCCTTAGTGCTCCAGCCCTGTCCCATTGGCCCCTCCGATGGTTTCCTGTTTGCTGGTTTTGCCCAGGGTACAAGACAATTAAATTAACCTTGACGGCAGGGATTGGTCTTCATTTTTGTTTTAGGTCTCCCTTGGCAGCTATCCAGGCACCCACACTAGGTGCTTATGAAAGATGGGCTGCTTGCCAGTGAGACACTGTCACGTCAGCTCCCCAGGGCTGACCAGTCTGGCTGGGAGTGTGGCTGGTGTGAAACAAGTCAGGTATAGGGATGGAAAGCCTTAAAACCAAAGGCACACTCTGTAACTAACCCAGCAACTCCACTGCTAGGAGCAAACCCTGAGGAAAAATCCATATGGGAGGCAAAGATACACACTCAACAAAAAGTGGGGAACAATGGAAACGTCCAAGGTGTAACTGAATTATGGTGAATGAGTCAGTCTTCCACCTACCCTGGCACTTGGGAATCAAAAGACCTTGGTTTGAATTCAGACTCATATACGTAGTAGTTGAGTGATCTTGGACATATCATTGAACGCTGCAAAGCCTTGCTTTTCTCACCTATAAAATGGGGATAATAAATCTACTCTCTCGGCTTACTGTGAAGATTAAATAATATAAAGTAATCAGGCTCTTAACATGACAAAAGAAGTGCTCAATAAATGCCAGCTTCCTTTCTTGCCTTCTTTCTAATCTATAGGGAAGTAGTATAAGGTGGGGTTAGCTCAGCCTCACCCCTCAGACATGATCCTGGCCCCTCTGAGAGGCAGAAATGAGGGGAAGCTGGAGGAGGAGATGAAGACTGAGCAATAAATCACCCCTTGTTCCTTTCTGAGTTGGGAAACCACCATACAGAGAAATTCAAGACAACGTGGATATCCAAAAATTGCGTTCCTGGTCTAGGAATATACTGCATGATACTGTTTCAATTGCATTTATCCCAAATTGACATTCAAACAAGTTTGCATTCTCACACACTGAGATCCGAGTGATGAGGGGTAAGGCAGTCCCAGGGCAATCTGGGGTGTAGACGAAGGACAGCCTGGGTTCAAGCACCAGAAGAGCCCATGGAGAAAAGCTTCTTCATAGATGCTCAGACCAACGGCGCCCTGTGGTCGGTCAAGAATTCCCTTACCTTATAGCCAAGACGTGCCGCCCTCTGCAGGAGGGTCTCACCAGCATTTTTGTTCACTATGAGCCGACGTGCCTCTGGGGGGATCTGCCGGGCTGTAGGTGACTCCGAGGCCTCCTCTGAGCTGGCACTTCGGGACTTAGAGGGTGTACATGGTTCTGTGGGTTTCACTGGGGTGGGAGATTTGGGAGATCGTGTCTTCTGCTGGTTCCAACGACCTTTGCCCTGGAAAGCAGAGATACAGTCCTAGGTCAGGTCAGGCCAGGCAGCTTATCCATCCACCAGGGTCATCACTGCCTTCAGCGGCCAAGGCCATCTCACCTTATCTGTGTCCATGCTGTACTTTGCTTACACTAACCCAAATGGCCGAGACTACTGTCAGGTTTGAGGCCAGAGGCTGGGCCAGGCGCTAACCATGTGAAGTCTCTCCAGGATCAACACAGGTTCCCGTGAGTTTCTAGCCGGTGGGGAGATATGAAGAGGCTCAAATGCTCAACCCCATAAACCAAGGAATGCCACGGGGATTGTAAATCAGAGATTGAGGGGATATCCCAGCTTCTCTCAAGACTCTGCATGCCTTCTTTACCTGCCTCAATCACCATTTATTGAGGCTTTTACAAGTCCTGTCTGTAAATAGGCAGAAGCAAACTCTGAGAGTAAAGAGAAATGAGACAGCTATCTTTTTTTTTTTTTTTTTTGAGACCGAGTCTCACGTTGTCACTGAGGCTGGAGTGCAGTGGTATGATCTCTGTTCACTGTAACCTCTGCCTCCCAGGTTCAAGGGATTCTCCTCCCTCAGCCTCCTGAGTAGCTGGGATTACAGGCATGTGCCACCACGCCCAGCTAATTTTTGCATTTTTAGTAGAGACGGGGTTTCGCCATATTGGCCAGGCTGGTCTCGAACTCCTGACTGCAAGTGATCCGCCTGTCTTGGCCTCCCAAAGTGCTGGGATTACAGGCATGAGCCACCATGCCAGGCCAGCTATCTTTGACTAGTCACAGCTGCTAAAGCTTCATGCTTATAGCAAAAACCTTCCTTCCACATCCAGCCCTCACAGAATGTTCCCATCTTCCATCACACTGTGTCCCCATATCATACTCAGACCCCCCTGGGGTGGCAGAAAGATCTAAGGCAGACCTAGGTTTGAACCTTGTCTCTGCCATCCCCTAGCTACAAGATCTGGGGTAAGGCCCTCCCTCTCTGAGCCCCATTTTCTTCCTTGCAGGGTCTTTGAGATAATGAACAGTGAACAGGGTAGGTGCTCACAAAACACTAGGAGAGGCTGGGAGTGGTGGCTCATGCCTGTAATCCCAGCAGTTTGGGAGGCTAAGGCAGGCAGATCAGTTGAGGACAGGAGTTCAAGACCAGCCTGGCCAACACAGTGAAACTCAGTCTCTACTAAAAATACAAAAAATGAGCTGGGCGTGGTGGTGCACGCCTGTAGTCCCAGCTACTCGGGAGGCTGAAACATGAGAATCGCTTCAGCCCGGGAGGGAGAGGTTGCAGTAAGCCAAGATTGCAGCACTGCACTCCAGCCTGGGTGACGGAGTGAGACTCTGTTTCAAAAAAAAAAAAGAAAGAAAAGAAAAGAAAGAAAGAAAAAAATGCCAGGCATGGTGGCTCACACCTGTAATCCCAGCAATTTGGGAGGTTGAAGCGGGTGGATAACCTGATGTCAGGAGTTCGAGTCTAGCCTGGCCAACATGGTGAAACCCCATCTCTACTAAAAGTACAAAAAATTAGTCGGGAGTGGTGGCAGGTACCTGTAATCCCAGCTATTCCGGAGACTAAGGCAGGAGAATTACTTGAACCTGGGAGGCGGAGGTTGCAGTGAGCCCAGATAGAGCCATTACATTCCAGCCTGGGCAACAAGAGTGAAACTCCATCTCAAAAAATAATAATAAATAAATAAATAAAAGAGATTCTCAACCTGGAGTTGATGCTATAATTGGATGAAGCTTTGGGGGGCACTGGGAGAGGTGGCATACTTTGCATGTGGGAGAGACAGGAATCACTGGGGAAGGCCAGAGGGTAGACTGTGGGAGTCAGCCTCTAAGATGGCCCCAATGATCCCCTGATCTTCATGCTCTTATGTACCCTCCTCCTACAGTAAGTAGGGCTGACCCGTGTAACCAACAGGAGACTGCAGAAATGACAGTAGGTGCCTTCTGAGGCTAGGGTCTAAAAGACACTGTGGTTTCTGCCTTGCTGTCTTTTGGATCACTCGCTGTGGGGAAAGCCAGCTGCTGTGTCCTGGGGACCCTTGAGCAGCCCATTGGAGAGATCCATGGGGCAGGGAGAGGAGGCCTCCTGCCAACAACCAGCATCAATATGCCAGCCATTCGAGCAAGCTACCCCAGCAGTAGATCCTCCAGTCATGCCCTCAGAGGAATACTGCCCTGGCTGACACCTGACTGCAACCTCACGAGAGATCCCAAGCCAGGTCTAGCTAAGCCCCTGAATCCCTGACCCCAAGAAACTGTGTGAGATAACATATGCTTATTGTTGTGTAAAGCTGCTAAGTTGTGTAGTCATTTGTTATACCCCAATAGATAACTAGTATTTCCGACTTATCCAAACCCCTCAGAACATCAAGGTCTCACTTCAATCCTCTGTCTTCTACCATATTCCACAACACTCTAGGCCCTCTTCCTTTGTGTAGCCAGAATACCAAGTCTAAACCACGTAATCTGATGCCTCACTTTCTTCTTTCCATCCAGTTTCATGCATAAGTCTCACCTCTCCTGCTAGATTTTAAGCTCCTTGGGGATAGGGTTCATATTGTCATCATTTTTCTGTTCCTTACAGCACTTAACTCAGGGCTGGACACATTATTATTATTATTTTATTTATTTATTTTTTGAGACAGAGTCTCGCTCTGTCACCCGGGCTGGAGTGTAATGGCGCAATCTCGGCTCACTGCCTTCAAGCAATTCTCCTGCCTCAGCCTCCCAAGTAGCTGGGACTAAAGGCACCCACCACCACGCCCGGTTAATTTTTGTACTTTTAGTAGAGACGAGGTTTCACCATGTTGCCCAGGCTGCTCTCAAACTCCTGATCTCAAGTGATCCACCTGCTTCAGCCTCCCAAAGTGCTGGGATTATAGGCATGAGCCACCACACCTGGCCACATTATTACAACAAATATTTGTTGACCTGTTTCAAGCCAGCTGTATACAGAGCCCTGGATGGCCAGAACAGTTGCCTAAAAAGATATCGAGTCAGGGAAGGAGCAGTAGAGAAGAGAAGATGAGGGCTCGGGGCATTTGTTTCCTCTGGTCAATCCCAAGACAGCGAGAAGCCATGATCAGTCCCCATCCTGAAAGGGCAGAGAGGTACAAGCCCTAGCAGGAAGGTACTAGCTATGAGGGTACAATGCTGCTTTATCTCCAGGAGGATAGAGTGTACAATGGCAGGACTGGAGGATGCTGGGTAAAGTACCAGGGTTTCGCTAAGCCAAGCCAGGAACCAAAGGGTGACTCTCCTTTCTGGGGGCCAAAGTTACCAGAGAGCAGCAGCGAGGCAAGTTGCCTGGGAAGGGGAGGAGCAAGAACAAGTGGGGGGACCCCTCCCCCCCTCTCCTTCCCCCTGGCTCTGAGCCCCTGTGGGAAGAAGCCCTTGGCCAATGCCCCGCTTTTAGTGTTGCAGGAGCGTTCCCCACCCTCCCCCACCCTTGCTTCCTGCTACAAAGCCCCATGCCATGGGGGCAACCGGAGCAGGTGGTGGTGGCTGGGAGAGAAAGGAAGGTGGGAGGGGGAAAGGAAGGTCATGGGGAGGGGCAACAACCTCTCCAGGAGAACACTGCAGCAGACACACTGCCAGGCAGAATAACCAGACAGAAGCATGTGAGTGTGCTGCTGAATCTTGGGCACTGGTTACCTTTGTGTGGGCTGGGGCCATCCATCTGAGTGTCTGGGGAGGAACGGGGAAAGGGGAGGGGAAGCAGGAGCCTGTGACGCCCACCTTTTCCCAGTGCTGTTTGTGGTGGTGGCATTTTCTGTCCAACTGCCCCCCTCCCCCAGTGTCTCCCGGATACAAACAGAAGCCACCCATTCAGAGCCTGAGAGACATATGGAACGAGCCAGGGCTCCAGAGGCAGACAGGCCTATTTCACATCCCAACTGCATCACTCAGGACCACCCAGTAACCTCGCACCAGTCCCTTAACCTCCTTGAGCCTCAGTTTCCTCACTACAAAATGAGTATAATAAAGGTGCCTACCTCCCAAGTGCCACTGTGGGAATTAAGAGCGATAATGTGAATGAACTGCTTGGCACAGACCAGAGTTCCCTGCTCTTTCCCTGGGCCCCTGTCCTCCCACTCTGGGGGGTCAAGGGAATGAACACTGCTACCCTGCCATGCCATGCT
Source organism: Rhinopithecus roxellana (assembly GCF_007565055.1). NCBI lineage: Eukaryota > Metazoa > Chordata > Mammalia > Primates > Cercopithecidae > Rhinopithecus > Rhinopithecus roxellana. Next base: position 124,823,423 of record NC_044555.1, on the reverse strand, counting down.
TCTATTCCCTCATTCTTGCTTCCGCCCGAAGCACAATGATGCACAGCAACCCTTGGAGAGTACTTTATGGTTATCAAAGCCTGTCACAGACATTGCTTCCTTTGTTCCCCCAAGCACCCTTGTGAGACAGAAAGGGCAAGAAGCAGCAGCTCCATTCTTCAAGATGAGGAAATAAGCTTGAGTCTTGTCTGAGCTGGAAAGAGGTTCTGGGAGGGGGAAGGGGAAAGGAGGGGAGACGAGCACCTGGGGCTCCCATCTCTTGCCAGTGCCATTCAGGGATCCCAGTAAGAATCATGACCACCAAAGCACTAGGCGTGATGGCTCACAGCTGTAATTCCAGCACTTTGGGAGGCCAAGTCAGGCGGATTACTCGAGCTCAGGAGTTCGAGATCAGCCTGGCCAAAATGGTGATTTTTTGTATTTTTGTCCTAAAAATACAAAAAATAGCCGGGCGTGGTGGCGGGCGCCTGTAATCCCAGCTACTCACAAGGCTGAGGCACAAGAATCGCTTGAACCCGGGAGGTGCAGGTTGCAGTGAGCCGAGATCGTGCCACTGCACTCCAACCTGGGTGACATCGCATGACTCTCTCTCAAAAAAGAGTGAGAGAGAGAAAAAAAAAAGAAGGATCACGACCACCAAAACAAGCTGAAGATGGGCTTTTGTTTTTGGCTGTGAATGACAAATACATATTTGTATACATTTGAGTATACAATTTGAGTATACATTTGAACCTGGACCCTCACTTCTCTCAAATGTAAAGTTCACCCAGGTTGAGGACTGACTTTTTCTAAGGTTACAACATGCATCCTAACACCAATGGCATGAACATCAGACCCAAAAGAGATGTTCATTTGGGATGAGGGTTTTAGGAATGCTTGCCTGGCTGTTGACTGGTAACTGCCCACTCACTGGCTCCTATGCTTCCATGAGAAGCTAACGAACTGGGGAGCAGGGGAGGGGAGGAGTAGCTAGAACCTGGGCCCCAGTGGAATTCCTTCAGCCTCACCCTCAATCAACCTTTGTCTGGACCTTACAATCCTTCCTCCTACAACTTGTTTTCTACCTTGATTGACTCAGAATGTCCCATGATTGGTTTCCAGTAAGTTAAACCCAGACAAAAGCTTCTTGATTGGATGTTAACAAGCTACTCACGCTAACATCCTGCCATATTCTTTAATTCTTCCTTAACTCAAAGAAGATCTAAAGATTGTAGAGGAAAAGCCATCATGGGCCAGAAATTATAGTTAACTATAACTTTAGTTCCCATTCTTCAAAACCACCCCCAACCCTTCGATAACTAGTTTGAGAATGCCTTACTAAATATGGGTTAATTTGATCCTCCCCAAAGCCCCCCATCCCTCCCTCCCTCCTGCCTCCTCTGCCCACCTCCCACACACACACCTTATACAATACCCCTTGATGGCTACGCACCTTTACCTCTTCTGAGACGGTTGCCATGTGCTTGGTCTTGCACTTTCGTTTTCCCGATGGCTTTTCTGAATTTTCAAGGCAGGCTGGCTCCTCCAGGTTATTTGGGAGGAAACCATTTGGTGAATCCGAGATCCCCTGGGCTTTGCTGGGCAAGAGAAGGTTCCTGTTCCTGAGGCGGTGCTCCAAACTTTGGGAGGAGGAAGCCTTCTGCTTACGGGCCTTTAAATCTGAAGGCAAGAAACAGGAAAAGAACGGACGTCAAAGAAATGGAACACAGAAAAGCAACGCCTTCCTCTAAGATGAATCAGAGGACTTTGGGGATTAGAACTGCAGTGCAAAGTTGTATAACTATCAGCTATCGATATCTAGTGCAGTGCTGACTATTCCACTAAATGCTTCTTGAATGAACACACCATACCTCAACATCAAAGTCCCTCCTCTACAAGCAGGAGACAGCTCCCAGCCCTACCAGCAAGGGGCGGCCCATCTGGCTAGCCCTAAGATGAGGGTAATTTTAACAGGATTTTACCCAGAGCAAATCAGAATTTCTTTTCACTTTTTTCCCCATTCCCTTTGTCTCTTTCTCCAGTTCCATATGAAAGCAAATCTGGCGGTCCTGCTGACATTAAGTATCAAGTACATGGGGAACAGGGAGGAAAAGGTAGAAGGCTGCCTTCATGGCCTCAGCTCTACTCACCTGACTGCCCCATTTGTCACTCTCCGAGGACACAAAAATCAAAGCTACAGGAACTCCCTGAAACTAGAAGGCACCATGAGCCTACTTAGCTGGCAGTCAAGGGCAGAAACCTGCTGCCCTTTCTGGGTGAAAATCAAGTCACTGGTGTCACTAGAACACACCAGTAACATCTCTAATTTAGCCACAGCTTGCTGAACAAAGCACATTCTAATTTCAAAAAGGCCTGCCGGGAACTCCATTATCAAGAGCTTCATCCCACAGGGTCTGTCCTAACCCTGTGTGTAGGGGCGACTGATTGTGTGTTTAGCCTCGTCTCTCAAGATTAGTGCTGCTTGGCTTGGCCGTCAATTGCGTGATTGGCTGGGCTCAAGTCCTAATTGCTCTGAGCCTCAGTTGCCATATCTGTAAAATGGGGAGAATATAATCTACATCACAAGAGTGGTATGAGAATGAAATAAGGTAATACATGCAAAATCCCTTTCAAAAAGTGTTACAACAAGTAAGGCATCATTATTCTGTTATTTAAGCACAAGCTCTTGAGGTGGACCCATGCCCGTGTGTTTTCCTCCCCACAAAATGAACACCATGCCTAGCAATTGGTGAAATGAAGGGACTGAGATTGAAGAGTTCTCAACTCTCCTCCCCCAACCCTGACATGGGCTCTCACATGTGACACTGCCAAAGGCAGATCCAGATGTGGGAGCCATCATTCCAGCATAAGGAGTTGGCTGCAGCTTATGCACAGTTCCTAGAAGGCCAGCTGTCATGCCAGCCCTTTCTCCCAACTAGCCTCAGCCCACTAGTGGGGCCTCATAGCCTGTCCAGGAATTGCTGTACTACACAGTCTCTAATAGCACTTCCAATCAGAATGTTCTAAACTCGGGCTTTTGATGCAACACATGTGGGCTGAGGCAAAAGAGGAAGGAATAGAACCATGCCTTGTGAGGACTCCAGGAAATATGAAGAAGTCATATTACAGTGTTCAATGCTACAGGCAAAGAAACAGCCCACCTTGTTTATCCAGGGCAGGGCAGGCTCGGGTGTTTATTCAATTGCAGAGAAGTGAAGGCTTTATAGTAGCCTACAAAGGACCAGAGAGCGGAGGTGGCAGGTGTGTGAGTGGAAGCGGCTCTGCCTACCTGCTCCGCAGGTCAAGACGGGACATAACCAAAATCAGGATGAAAAGAAAGTCAGGAGGCTCAGACAGAAGTGTATCCTGCCTCATTTTGGCCTTTGCCAAATTCCTGCACGAAGATGCCATCATCAGATCTGGAGGAAAGTGACCAGACCACGTGCCAAATCCAGCTGTCTCAATGCAAAACCCTTAGACACATCCATGGAGGAAGAATGACCTACTTTCCAACAACTGGAGCTCCCCCCAAATCAAGTAGGATGCCTTCATTGGTGGTGTTCTCTGCATTACTGGAGGTGTGTTCATGAAAAGGCTGGCTGGCTACCTGTCAAGAATGCTGTGGAGATCTCTATCTCTGCATTGGGTGGCAAACTGGACCAGGCAACCTTGAAGGTCCTTCTGGTTCCAAGTGCCAATATGTTCCACAGGAAGCTTCCATGCTAGGAAACCAGGTGCCATTAGAGAAGATTAGGTGATACACAAAAGCTCCTCTTCATCCTAACACAAGTGGCTGAGGCCAACAGCTTGACAACTTATTCCTGACCAATCTATTATTGCTCTAGCAGAAGAAAGAGAAAATTGTTCCCACTCTGTCACATAGTTGATGAAAATTAACTCAATTACTCTCTTGAATGTAGAGATGGGTATCATATATATCTCCACTTAAACAGAGCCGGAAATGAGGTTAAGCCGTCTTTGCATTATAGCAAACCTGGAATCTACTACCCACTCAATATGAGGTTATTCAGTTTTAGCTAAAAAGGAGACAGCGGATGTTTACTGTCAGCTCAGGATGAATACATTGTAGGAGGCAATCAATTGCTGCTTCCAGGGTAGAGGTCAGAGAACGAGAGTGAGAGACAGAGGTGTTCTTATAAAACCCAGAGATGTGCTTTTTGCTCATTTAGAAATCCACTATAGGAATGGGCCTGAACAGTACTCAGTGGAACATACTGATACTAGTGTCTTGTGACAGTCTGTGCCTCCAGGATGGTATATCACAGCATTTGATGTGATCAGAGAAAGCCTGGTTTTCTCTTTGGGCTGCCTGCCTTCTTAACTCAGGTCCAACAAAAATGATGCCACTTTGGGTCACCTAAAAGCTTCACTCCGTCTCTGAATAATCACTGTGGCTTTAACGGATAAAGCAATGCTGTGCCCGTTTCTACTTGAAGTTCTTCTGTTGGTTTGAAGAACCCACTGGACTTCTTTTTAGCTTAGAGGCTGCAAGTATCCCAGGAAAGGCAGCCGATGCCCTCTGTCTTCTTGAACCCAAGATTCTAGGAGAGAGAACCCGTCCTCCCAAAAGACTCGACTCCCTCAAGCCAACCAGAGAACTCCCTGGTATCCAGTTGTCCCATGCCAAGGATGTCACCGCAGCCTTGCCCACAGGTTCAGACTTCTATAAGAAACTGGAGGGCTTGGGCCTTCATGTCCTCCGCTCACCTGCAGGCCAATCCGAACTCATTCAATGTCAACCCAAAGCCAAAGGCTGGGAGCTGGAGTTGAGTGACCCCCTCTGGCAGCTGGAGATCATAGCACCGGGTTTCTCTGGGTCCCGAAGCCTTTGGCTGGCGTAGAGATGCCCGAGGGTTCCCAGAAGCCAAACAGGCTGCGGCGACAGCAGAGCCCCTGGCCAGCCTTACCTGCTCTCCCTTTCCGCCGCTGCTCATCTTCTTGCTCCGTCAGGTACTCCCCAGTCTGATATTTTCGGCTCTTCTGCCGTCTTCGTTTCTTCCTCTTCAGCAGGCCCTCCTCCTCCTCTTCCTCCTCCTCCTCATTGGTGTCCCACATTTGCCGGGCAGCCTCTGTCCTCCAGGGCATTTCTCGGGCTCGCCACAGGTGCCTTCGACCCTGGCTCAGCAGAGACTTGTCCTGGGCATGATGGCTGCGATACTGGGTGTCCCGTTGGGTCTTTCTCACCTTTCGACGCTTAGCTGGGGTGGGGGTTACCTCTTCTTCTTCTTCTGTGGGGAAGACTTCCTGGCTTCCCATGTCACTGTCTGCCATGCCAGCAAAGGAGCTACAGATGCTTCCTGTGGACGGGATGTACAGAGGATGGTCAGGTACTTCTTCAAAGGACAAAGCATGGTGTCGAAGTGAATGCCCTGGACTAGGAGTTTGAAGGTCTGGGTTCAAGTTCAGGCTCTGCCAGTAATAAGCTGTACCCTTCGGGAAAGTTCCTTCAGTGCAGTCTCCTCATCTATAAAATGGGGATACTGTTCTCCCCTTACTGACCTCACAGGGCTGTTTTGAGGCTCAAATAAGATCTTTCACGCATATGTGCTTTACAGAGTCCAATATACCAGACAACATCAAGTATTAAAAACACACGCCTTTACTCATCCACGTTACAGTGTTACCTGAATTCACACCCAAAACGCTTGCTTAGCTCTTATAAGGTGCCAAGTATTTTGTGAAGGGCAGGAGAGGGCCACGGGTCCCTGGGAAATCAGGGGCTAGGAGAGGGCAATTGGGGTCTCAGACAGGGCAAGGGAAGACATACTCCTTTTGTGGCACCGCCAATCTTGGGGACAGAGCCACCTAGGCCAAGCAGAATCATCACAAGAGAAGAGTCTCAAGAAAAGCAAAGCAAGAAGGAGTCCCTTTCCTGTGATCTGTGAGAGTCTGGTTGGGTCACACCCAAATGCACCCAGGCACGCCCACTTCCCTTAAATTGACCCCACCTCCTCCTGACTTGCCAAGAGTTCAGGGGTGGAGCTTCCTCCCAGGCGCCTCCCTCCACCGGGTTGTAGCTGTTCCTCACTGCTGGGCAAGCGCTTCCCCCTCCTCCTCCACCACCCCAGGATGGATGATACCTTTCCTGCCTTCCTCAGCCACCTTGCCAAGAGGCCATTTTCTCTCTCCACTCTTTCCTTCAACTCTGCTAACAACAAAAGTACATCCTAAATTGGCCTGGTTTCACACTACAAGAGATTTGACACCTTCCTCCTCGGAAGCAGCTGTGAGATACCACCATCTTTCTCCCAAGGCCCAGCTATTAACTCAACAGTCCCCAGACCCAAGCAAGGTAAGCAGAAGAAAGAAATGGTTTGAGGTAAATAGAGTAAGTAGCCCTTGACCAAAGCTTCAAGTTAGTCAGACTGCTAAAAGACAGCAAATAACAGCACACTTTCCGTTATATAGGCCAGGCAAAACAAAGTGTTCTGGTTAATCTAATATTCTGGTTAATACAGAATCATCATAGAGATCACAAAGGAATCACCAATTTCCAAAGAATCAAATACAGTACAATGTGTTTAACACTAAAATGGAACTGGCTGTAATGTAATCGCTCTTTGATAATTCAGAGGACACTTCAGGATTTTGCAAGGCCTCCAGGCCATCATTATGAGCCCCAATTACCACCTCACTTGCCATGTGCTAAGGTGCTAGTTAATAGAATGTCAGATAACTGAGTTTACACTATACCTTGCTTCTCCATTCTATCCAATTTGCATGGAAATTGGGTGAACGGGGCAACCATCTCCAGCCCTGGATACCAGTGTGGAGGCTAGCAGAAGGTAGTGGTGGCTAGAAAGGGCTAGCTTCTTTTAGTCCCTGGAGGTTGACCAATACAAATTCAGGGAGCCAAATGTGATTCTGCCAGCCCTGACAATTCAATGACTTTTCCAATTTTGAGGATGCCTGTCACACAGGGCATTAAGACCAAGGTCAAAAGTTAAAAGTCTGTGCCTGAGATTGGCCCCAGTAATGACGAGGTGCCAAAGCTTGGAGTTGAACAGGCTTTCCTGAGTGGCACAGGCCTTACCTCTTTCCACCATCAGCTCCCAACAAGAGATGTCAAATTCCTGCTCTGAAAAGTTGAACAAATAGTCCTCAAACAGTGGGCAATATTTGAGGACTATTTGTCCCCTGCCCCCACCCAGGGCTCTCTTATCTCTGCAAGGAGCTGGGCATTGTGGCACAGCGAATCAAATTCCCAACTCGACACCTGGGCCCATGGTCAAACTGCTCAACCAGATTTCGATCTCTCTTTTCACAGAAGATGCCTAGAGGGGTCATCACCTTAGTCTCACTCACCAGACTGACTGCGCGTGCGGGTGCTCAGAACCACAGGAATAAAGTCACGGAAACTGCTCTTTGCTTTCTTTTCCAAGGAACCTGGAGTGATGTGTGGTTTGGGGACAGAAGGCAGCAATGTTACAATCAAAGCCTAAAGACCAGAAAGCCCACCTATAAGGCTCAGGGGAAAAGATTGAGAAAGAGTTTGTGTTTACCCTGTGGTTACTCTGGGTTACATTTATTTGGTCCCCTTACATGATCATCACATATGTGTCTCTTGCAGACAATGCATGTTTCCAGGTGGTTTTTAAAAACTGGGCGTTTGGGCCGGGCGCGGTGGCTCAAGCCTGTAATCCCAGCACTTTGGGAGGCCGAGATGGGCGGATCACGAGGTCAGCAGATCGAGACCATCCTGGCTAACACGGTGAAACCCCGTCTCTACTAAAAAAAAATACAAAAAAACTAGCCGGGCGAGGTGGCGGGCGCCTGTAGTCCCAGTTACTCGGGAGGCTGAGGCAGGAGAATGGCGTAAACCCGGGAGGCGGAGCTTGCAGGGAGGCTGAGGCAGGAGAATGGGGTAAACCTGGGAGGCGGAGCTTGCAGTGAGCTGAGATCCGGCCACTGCACTCCAGCCTGGGCGACAGAGCGAGACTCCATCTCAAAAAACAAAAAAACAAAAACGAAAACAAACAAACAAAAAAAAAACTGGGAGTTTGGTCACTTTTGCTGATACCAGAAAAGGCAGTGCACAGTATCAATTTGATGGTTTGCCAGAAAGTAGGAAAGTAGGAGGCCCCACTGCCCTTAGGACTCTGAGGTTGCTGCACCTCAACAAAGTTCTGCTGGGCATGGTAGCTCATGCCTGTAATCCCAGCACTTTGGGAGGCCGAGATGGGTGGATCACCTGAGGTCAGGAGATCGAGACCAGCACGACCAACATGGTGAAACCCTGTCTCTACTAAAAATACAAAAATTCGCCGGGCATGGTGGCACTCACCTACATGTAGTCCCAGATACTCGGGAGGCTGAGGAAGGAGAATCACTTGAACCTGGGATGCAGAGTTTGCAGTGAGCCGAGATTGCGCTACTGCACTCCAGCCTGGGTGACAGAGTGAGACTCCATCTCAAAAAAAAAAAAAAAAGAAAAAGTTCTAACTGAGCTGGAGCAGGTCACAGAGGAGGGCAACCTCAGTGAATCTTGGAGGATTGAGTGAGGCGGGAAGATGGGAACAAGGAGACAATGAATAGAGAAAAACGGCTAAGAACAGATCATGCCGGATGCGGTGGCTGATGCCTGTAATCCCAACACTTTGGGAGGCTGAGGCAGGGACATAGCTTGAGCCCAGGAGTTCAAGACCAGCCTGGGAAACGTGGTGAAACCCCATCTCTTCAAAAACTACAAACATCAGCCAGATGTTTGTGAGTAGCTAGCACATGCCTGTGGTCCCAGCTACTCAGGAGGCTGAGGTAGGAGGATCACTTGAGCTCAGGAGGTTGAGGCTGCAGTGAGCCGAGATTGTGCCACTGAACTCCCTCTAGCCTGGGAAACAAAGCGAGACTCTGTCTCAAAACAAAAAAACAAAACAAAACAAAACAAAATAGACCAGAAGAGGGAGGTCATAGTCATGTCAGATGGGCAAGACCATGAACCTGGACTCCTATGCTCAGGAATGCTGGGGATTCTCTCCCTGATAAGGGTGCCCAGAAACTATTAGTGGCAAAACCGACAGGTTAGGGATACATACCAGCCCCTTCATCCCAAACATTCTGTGTGTCCCTAAGTGACAATAAACGTTTAAGATTTCTCTAAACTCTCCTAGCTAACTAGCTAACTATTGATTTTCATCTTTTCAGAATGGCAGTTTTCCAGTATACCCAAAGAAGACAGCATAATGAACCCCCATTCTGTGGTTTTTGTCTAAATTCTCCTTAAACTTGTTTCTTTGAGCCTAGACCCATCGCGGGGAAATGGGTCGGCTACTGTGTTGTGGGCCTGGTGTTTGTGTCTGAAAACCACTTCCTTCAGCCTTATTCTAGCACCCAGGGGGAGCAGAAGGGGCCCCGATCCTTGCTCGCTCACCTTAGACTTCAGAGGGGTCAATCATATCTTCTTTCCACACTGAAGAAGTCTCACTTTTCCAGAGTGAAGGAGTCAGCGCCTGAGCCCCTCTGCCCTCACCACCGTGCCCTGGGGATCCCTCTGCAGCCCAGCCCAGAGGGCCAGGGCCTTGGGGCCTACCTTCCTCGTGGCCGTCAGCTCGTTTTCCTGGAGACTGGGACTCCGGCTTTGTCGGCTTCCGGTGCTTGTGCTTTCCCCTGACTCCATTGTGCTCTTTTCCTGAATCTGAAGCCCCCCTGGGGCTTTTCTTGGTGGATTCCTGGGGGTCACTGGGCAGCTTCCGGCACTGTGGAGAGGTAGAGGGTCAGGTCTGAGATCAGTTTCGCTTCTTAAGAAAGCTCTCCCGAGGTTGAGCTGTGTGTCCTGTTTCTGACCTAGAGGCATGAGCTGCCCAGAGTAGGGGACCAGGGGCAAGGGGCTGTGCGCTGCCTTCCACAGTGGGCGACGGGGGTTCTTTTGGACTGAGTCCAGGGCCCCAGCTAATCCCCGTAGGCATCCACACCCCATCACTTTAAAGAGGTCTACAGAGTCTGCATTCACAAGCCAGTGAATAAACACCCAAAGTCATTTTAAAAGGTGCAAAGTCAGGCCCCATACTCTCTGTACCCAAACACCAATGGAGAGACCGGCATTAAACAAAATGCCTCTTCTGCAAGTTGGGAGACTACATTGTTCAAATAACTTCACTGTGAATGGTATTGCACCAACAACTGAAAATAATTCTCAGTACAGGCCAACTCAAGAAAAATTGTCTCTTTTCACGTGTAAATTAATACCAGAAAATAGATTCAACTAAGGCAAGAAGAAAAACATGACACCAGAGCAATTCAAATATCCTCATACTTATAAAACCCAGTGAAAAGGCCCAGGCATTATTCATAATGCCACTTTATACTCTGCAGCACTTTCAACTTGTCCAAATGCTCTCATCTCTATTATTGGATTTTTTTTTTTTTTTTTTTGAGACGGAGTCTCGCCCTGTCGCCCAGGCTGGAGTGCAGTGGCCGGATCTCAGCTCACTGCAAGCTCCGCCTCCTGGGTTTACGCCATTCTCCTGCCTCAGCCTCCCGAGTAGCTGGGACTACAGGCGCCCGCCACCTCACCCGGCTAGTTTTTTGTATTTTTTTAGTAGAGATGGGGTTTCACCATGTTAGCCAGGATGGTCTCGATCTCCTGACCTCGTGATCCGCCCGCCTCGGCCTCCCAAAGTGCTGGGATTACAGGCTTGAGCCACCGCGCCCGGCTATTATTGGATTTTATCCTCCCCACAACCCTGGGAGGAGAAGCTAATATTATCCCCACTGACCAGATAAGAAAACGGAGGCTCCAAGACAAAGGGTTGAATGACTTGTCCAGAGTAACACACAACCCCATGTGTCCACTGGCTCAGGGACTGCCACTTACCAGGCCAACCCGCAAGTTAGCACATTTGTGCTTGCAGTGAGAAAGACCCAGGACTGGGACTGGGACCCAAGGCTCCTGGCCCCCAGCCCAGGCCTCTGGGCATCAGCTCTCACTACCTATCTTCACCGAATCACTTCCTCGGCTGCTTCAGCTCAGCTTCTCCCACGCCCACTGCCTGGCACATCTAAGAGGCACAATGGCTGTGCTCACACACTGCAAGGACACTCTCAGCCTAACAGTCATGTATTCTCATGAGCTTTGAGGTCTCTCTGTGCCACTAAACAAGAAATAGGGCAATGTAGGGATTTCCAGTATTCTAGTATGCAGGGAGTGCAGAATAAGCAAAACGTTGGAACAATAAAAGCAGGTCTGAGGAGGAAAGGAAGGGTTAAACTTGCTTGAGTTGTTTTTTCCCTAAGCTGACCCATGCCTCGCCTGCTAGAAGGTTATCGTGGTGTACCTCCAGCTAAGGGGATGGCACATACCTTACTGATGGAACATTTTCGGGGGCTGGGGCCTCCTAATTCTCTAGGGACAGGGAATCACTGCTACCCATCCAATTCCAGGACTCCTCCTATCCCATGAACTCCTCCTGCTTCTTATTTTCAGCAGAGGCCTGAACTAAAAATTCAAGTTCAGTTTCCCCCTTGGCTCGCTGCCAGTTCCTACAAACCAAAGTGTTAGGAGGAGGAAAGCATTGGTTGCAAAGAGGAAGATGAGGAACTGCTGCTTAAAAACTGACCTTCAAGTATGGCTGGAGAAAAACTATTTTAAGTCAGGGGGAATAAAGTCAAATGCACATACATTTGAACATGTCCTATTTATTTCTGAATATCATTCTTAGCTGGCTCTTTCAAATACAGATCATTAACTTTTACTTCCTAAGACAAAAACAAGTAAAACAGAACATCTAGCAGGGTGCGGTGGCTCAAGCCTGCAATCCCAGCACCTCGGGAAGCTGAGGCGAGCAGATCACCTGAGGTCAGGAATAAAAATATTTCGCATACTCCAACTTATGCATGAAGTTGGGAGGATGGGGAGACTGTGTGAGACAAATGTTCTGGTTAACAGAGTTTTGAAATAGTTTCCAAAGAATTTTCCAAGGAATGAGAAGACAATAAAATACATCCAACACCAAATGAAGCAGAACTTTCTCTCTGCTGGTGATGCAGAAGGCCCTTTAGGATCCCGAGAGGCCTTGGGCAGGTGGTATTGGCAACGGGAGACTATTTTCATTCTTGGCCAAGCCCTGAAAGGGGCTGTTTCAAACAAACCCCTGATCTTAGTTTGCTGATCAACAGTTTCCTTCTCAGGAAGGTGGCATGTAAAAAAGAATGAAGTGATTTGCACTTCCAAAAAATAGACATTTACTAAATCCTTACAGGCAGTTGTGAAGAGCTGCTTCCAGGCCCCTGATCTTGTAATTTTATTCTCTGCCCTCTGCATTTGACAGTGGGCCCACTGAACTGTTCATCTAATATAGGATGGAGTAGTGCCCACCTGTCACTCAGTCATCTGTAAGACATAAGCTTCATGAGAGGCGGGGCCACATCTATTTTGTTTGTAATGCTAACAACAACAGCAACCACTAACGCTAACTGAACACCTACTATGTGCCAGGTACTACTCTACACACTTATGTATATTGCATTCTTTAATCGTTTTTAAAATGACAGCTTTACTGAGATATAATTTATTGAGACATACCATGCAATTCACTTAAGTGTAAAATTCAATTGTTTTTAGTATAGTCATAGAGCTATGTAACCATCCCTACCTATCTAGCTCCAGAACTTTTTCATCACCCTGAATAGAAACCCAATACCCATTAAACAATCACTCCCCAATTCTTCCATCCTCCCCAGCCCTAGGCAACCACTAGTCTACTTTCTGTCTCCATGGATTTGCCTATTGTGGACATTTTATATCATCATCTCATTTAATCTTCACAACAACTCTATGAGTAGGTACTATTATTGTCTTGTGTATAGATTAAGACACTGAAGGCCATAGAGATTAAGTAGCTTGACTAATAGCACACAGCTAGGAAGAGGTGGGGCCAAAATTCAAACCCAGGCTCTATGTCTGGCTCCAGGGAGCATACTCCTCATCAATCTATGATACCACCCTCCTGAAGATGTATTCCCATTGCCTGGGAAGGACTGGCATACAGTAGCCATGCAACAAAAACTTGCAAAACATTCAGTGAAACAGTTCCATGGGCAGAGAGTAGAAGATAGTCAGGTGCAGTGGCTCACACCTGTAATCCCGGCACTTTGGGAGACTGAAGCAGGAGGATCGCTTCAGCCCAGGAGTTCGAGACTAGCTTGGCTAACATAGTGAGACCTTGTCTCTACAAAAAATAATTAGCCAGGTATAGTGGTACACACCTGTGGTCCCAGCTACTCGGGAGGCTGAAGTGGGAGACTGCTTAAGCCCAGAAGGTGAAGGCTGCGATGAGCTGTCATCGAGCCACTGCACTCCAGCCTGGGTGACAGAGCAAGACTCTGACTCAAAAAAAAAAAAAAAAGAAAGCGAGTGGAAGATAATATGGTATAGCTGGCTGAAGAAGAACATGGACTTTGGAACCAGAGACCAGAGTCTGAGTTCTAGTTCTGCCATTTAGTAGCTGTGTAACTGGGTAGTGTATCCTCTCTGAGCCTCTGTTTCATTTATTTTCTCACCTGTAGATTGGTGTAGCATTCACCTCATAGGGTTACTGTAAGGATTAGATAACATATGTAGAAATACAACTCTAACGACATGAATTATTATTCTTATTACCACCGAGTACAGATGGCAGTTACCTGCCAAATGTTATATGCTCTACTGCGTCATGACCCACGTTCCTACTTCATGTGTCTCTGACATACCAGGGTGGTTGTGAGGTTTGTGAGTTAAAAGCCACCCAAACACCTATCCCAGGGGTTCTTAACCTGGAGTCCCTGGGTGGGCTTTGGGCGATGGGGCAGAGGTCAGGTCCATGAACCCCCTGAAATTATTGGCAAAATTCTGAGGTCACGTTTCTGGGGACAGGGTCCATAGCTCTCATTAGCTTTTTGAAATGGTCTATGGTCCAGAAAAGACCATAAACTTTTGCCACAGACAAATTCACAGCGCTCTAGCCAGAAATTTGTCCCTTAGTGTACATCAACATCCAACTTGAAAGCTTGCTAACAGAACTTCAAGCTGTTCTAGATTTTCAATAAACCCTATCCTCAAATGTTTCAAGATTCTCCTTGGATCACCAGTGGCCTCTGGTCCCTTCCGGGGGACCAGGGGATTCTCATCAAGTGTTCCTGGCCCACCTTTTTGCCTAGAACTCTGCCACCATCCATAGCCTGTTAAGACCAACACCCAGACACCCAACCTTCCTTGCCCATCCAATCCCCAATGGGCCAAAACCCAAATCTGCTGCCTCAAGCATTTGAGCGGGTAGGAAACTGATGGATTAGCACAGACGTCAAATTGGCTCTGACCCCACAAGGCTCCCAGCAATTCCCAAGTAGGCCCCCCACCAGCGGTGCAAGGAACAACCCCGTCAGAGGCCCCTGCTCTCCCCATCCCTAAGTTCTCAAGGCCAGTGTTCTCTCAGTATAGGAAAAGGAAGAATGGTTATTCAAGGAAGAGCCTGTTATTCATTGATTTCCCTCACCAATACCTTCTTCCGCTTTCCGACCTCATCTGGGACAATGGCTTCCCTACCCCAGGGACGGAATCATTTCCCACATCCTACAAACTACAAGCCAGCCTCTCCCCATGCTGAGACACCGTATATGGAAAATGTGACCTAGGGAGGGGACAGCAGGTCATTATTCCTTTTACAAAAGCCTTCCAATCCATTCAGTTCACACAGCTGCCCAGCAGCACTGTGTCACAGGGTAGGGGTCACAGGAGGTTGCCATCCACAGCACGAAGTAGACCAGCAGTGTCTCGGCCCCACCCTGGACCTTAGCTCGGCACTCACCTTGGGTCTGTGGGAACTCCGGACCATGGCCTTGGCTTGGGGCTGCAGCTGCTGCTCTTCGCCGTCCTTCTCTTTGCCGCACTTCATCTTCTTGGGCGGCAGAGATTCCGTCACATCATCTGGCTGCCACTTGTTCTTGCAAGCAAAGACCCCTACACTTTCTTGTTTCACTCGAGCCTGCCCGGCCTTACCCCGAACTTCAGCTTGGCCCCTTTGGGGAGCCGCTGGGAGGCCATCAGCCCGGAAGCAGGTGGCTAAATTGAAGACCACATCACCATCCACCTTCTCCATTTTCACTCGCCCCAGATCCACCTGGCTTCCAAGCTGTGGGCGCTCGGTACTGGAGCCCCTCCTGCTGCTCGGAACCACGTCCAAGATAAGTTCCTTGGGGTGGCTGTCGTGAGGTAGCAAAGGCAGCTCAGGCATCTTAGGCAGGTTCTGGGGGGTGGCCAGGACCAGCTCATGGGACATGTAGGTGGCCAGCACTTGGTTCTTAGGCTTCGTGTCTCCTGCCAGCTTCAGGCCACAAGCCCCCTGGGGGCCTTCCATCTTAGGAGTGCTGTCAGAGCAGAGGTGGCTCTCTGATTCCTCAGACCCCTGATTCATTCGAATGTCCCCACCGCTAGGCTGAACAGACAGTGCCAGGGTCCCGGTCTGAGGGCTGAGGGTCAAGAGGACAGGATTGACTTGTTCTTCGTAAGGCTTGGCAGCAATCCGGCAAGTTTTGTTCTTTGTAGCAGTGTCCTGCTCTGGAACAAAGGTGCCCCCAGGCCGTGGCTGCCCCTCGGGAAGTCCGTGCACGGCTTCGCTGGAGCTGAGAGATGGCACACCAGAAAACTCCGAAACAACGCTGGTGGGCCTGATGGGCGCCCCCTGACTGGGGGTCAGCTGCCCAGCACTGGAAATGCCAATGGAAAGCAGAGACGCCTGGTGGTACGGGGACCAGCCAACAGGCAGGACCTGGGTGCTGGTAGGTTTCCCATTGACTGAACACCGGGGATAAATATTTGCCGGCCCCGTGGGTTTCCACAAAGAGAGTTCCTTGGTTTGGCACCCTGGCAGCCCAGGGGCAATGCGGGCTGGGGTGTATCGTTTCACTGTGCTTGGCTGTCCCTCAGTACCAGCCTGGCTGCCCTTTTTGCCACACGTGGCACCAGCGCCCTTCGGCTCTCCTTGATCAATGATGGAGATGGGCTCCTGCTTGGGGAGATGGCGGGGGTCACGGTTGATGCCAAGGTTGGGGTCTTTGTTCAGCAGCAGGGATGCAGGCACTGGGTTGGCCACTCCCACGTAGGTGCCAGGAATGGTGCTAATCAGCGCGGTTGAGTTCTTCACCCAGGTGCTTGGGTCCCCATTCCTCACGATCTCAGGAAATATGACAAAGGGTGAGGAAGTGGAGCCCAGGCAGGAGGTGACGTTGCTGCCGGCAGCCTGGGTCGTGCGCTGAGACCTAGACAGGACTGTGGAGAGGAGGGCCTTGCTGCTGGTGTGCACGGGAGTCAACACAGGCATGGGGGGTGTCTTGCGCTGGTTCGGCAATGGAAGCTTCTGGCGGTTGGACTTGGAGGACAGATCAAGGGGCATCTCGCTGCACTCAGGTGGAGAGGCCATCTCTCGTTCCAGCTGTGGCGGTGACTTAAGAGGAGAGAAGGTAACGGAGGTCCCTTCTGTTTGCTGCTCGGTGCCAGTGGGCATCTTGGAGGGGTGTGGTGGGGCTGAGCTCCCACTGGGGGCTGGTAGCAGAGGCTGTGGAGTTGGAAGCACCTTGGCAGAAGCAGTGACGAGGGAGGTATCTGCCAAAGGCCCAGGGACCCCGTCGGGTGCAGGCTGGGTGGTGGTGCTACCGGATGGGGAAGTGCAAGGCAGCCTGTTCACCTCCAGAGACACCAGCTTGGAATCCGAAGTCAGAGGCCGGGCCACAGAAAATGCGTACGGGTAAGAACGGAGCTCTGGGGAGGCTAGCACGCCTGGGAGACACCTGTCCTGCAGGTAGGACGGCAGGACAGGGAGCGTAAGAGTGGAGGAAACCCCTAGAGTGGTTGGCAGTGTGGCCACACTGAGCGGCTGCCCACAGCTTGGAGGTGGGATATATACCAGTGGCTGGCTCGGGGTCAGCACTGTCCCTGGCTGAAAGGACAGGGGGACTTTTTGCATAGCTGGTGCCTGAGCTGCAGGAAAGCACACTCGACTCAAACTGAAGGAGGCCGGGATGGGTGCAGAGGTGGGAATGGCAGCTGGCGTGGCAGCAGGCATGGGTGTGGGGGCTGGAGTAAAAATGGGGGCTGGGGTGGGTGCAGGCACCGGCGTAGGAGCAAAGGCGGGGATGAGGGTGGGGGTAGAAGGCGGGCCGGAAGACGGGGTTGGAGTGGGCATGGGCACAGACGGAGGGGCAGGGGCCGCTGGAGGTGTGGATGCTGGCATGGGAGCCAGAACCGGAGTGGGGACGGGAGCGAGAACCAAGGTCGGAGCTGAAGGGGGCACAGGAGCCTGGATGAGAGCCAAGGGAGGAGCTGAAACTGGGACTGAAAGTGGGGCAGGAGCTGAAGCAGACAGGGGAACCGGGCCCGAAGGGGGAGCAGAAGCTGGCACAGGCACCAAGACTGAGGCCGAAACGGAAAGGGGGTTCGAGTCAGAGATGAGCGTGGGCACCGACGGTGGCGCCGGAGCCAGAGCCGGGACAGGTGCTAAGGGAGGGGAAGGAGCTGGAACTGAAGTGGCAACTTGGACTGGAACAAGCCCTGAATGGGGGACTGGGGCAGGGACGGAGAGGGGAACCTGGAATGCATCTGGAACAGAGGGGGGGACAGAGGCTGAACCGGGAGCAGGGGGACAGATAGGGGCTGGCAGAGGGCTAAAGTTAGTGGTAACCAGAGGCAGGGTCCCCTCCACAGGGACTCCGGTTCCCAGAGTTGCCAAAATGAAAGTATTCTTCTCTCCAACACCTTGCCGAGAGTCCAAAGCCTTTACTCCAGCAGGCGAGCAGTCAACCTGTTTGCTCATTTGGGTGTTGAGTGGAGTCCAGGAGCAGTCGGCCCTGCTGTTGCTGGCCTCGGCGCTGTCAGATGAGGGAAGCTTGAGCCCGTCTCCTGGGCTGCTCAGGGGCACCAAGAGGCCCTCGGCCTCTGCCACATTCCCAGCATAGTCCATTTTTGGCTGGGGATCGTCAGGCTTGTCTTCTGACTTGTGCCCAAGTTTTTCTGTAGCACTGCCATCTGGGTCTGCCCCCCGGGCATTGCTGCCACTTCCAACTGCCGTGAGCTCCACCTGCAACGACAGGATAGCATGCACATTTCAGCCAGCTCGCTGAAGATGGTGCAAGTGTTCTGAGAGCCCTGAGAGGCAACTGCTGGTCTTCTCTGCAACTCAACCAACCAGGTCTCGGAAGACGCAGATGGCAGCCAGCCAATTTGTGTCCCACCAACACCAACTCCTAGGAGAGACCCTGTCCCTTTCTGCCTACTTCTTGGGATGGCAGGCTGGGCACACCTTCTGGGCAGCTCAGCTCCATCCTTTGGTGGACAGCACATGGCTCCATAAAGCCTCTTACCTTGGAAAAACTGCTGCTGACACAAAACTCCTGAGATCCAAAGTGCTGGCAGTCACCTGTCGTTGACTCCTCATCAGAAAGAGGTGCTCTTCTAGCATGGAAGATACAACCAGAGAAGGGACATGAGGCCCAGGATTAGAGCCACCACCACCTTCCCCAGAATGCCTCTTGCCTTCCTGGGTCCCCATAAAACCTTCCTGTTTCACTTCCTGTGAGGTGAGATTGCAAGGAGGATTACAAGGAACTGGGGGTTCTTGGTTACAAAGTGGAGGCTCCACACCTAGCGTTGGAAGTCCCTGCCAGAGCCCAGTCTGACTAGACTCCCTTCTTTGGACTGTTTACCCTGTTTTCTAGGGCTCTTGCCAGGAGTGTGGACACCCTAGCACTTTTACCTTTTCCTTGTAGCTTACCTGCCAAAATGACCACCCAGGATGTACAGGGCGTTGCTCAAAGGGGAGAGACATGAGAACCACTGAATGCCTCAAAAGGTATGCAAAACCCTTTTTTCTTTTAAATACAACCTTATTTTAAGTCTCTAAGGGCAGCTGGTTAAAAGTGTCATATGGGTAATCTTCTTCTAAAACAAATAAACCCCTGTTGTGTTTTCAGGTCTAAATCTGAATCATCACCTATTCACCTCCTGGCTTGCCTAGAGCAGAGACACGTTTATTAGCACTAGTAATAATACCACTTGGAGGCCACCAGGTCACTGGGTGCTGAGAGGCATTATTTTAAGAATACTCCTTTTTTCCCTCCAGGAGACACTGCCCCCTTTTCTAGAGTTCTAGGCAACACCCTCCCTTCTACCCTCCTTCTATCTTTGCCTACATCCTATCTCCGGCCAGTGGCCCCCCACCCCCCCATCAGTCTCCCAGCATCACTTTGTTCTCTCCCGTCCGAAAGGCCTCAGACCCCAAATTCAGGTTCATATGCCCCAGAGAAAAAAGACTCAAGGCCAGACAGTTGGGTCCCAAAGGAGGAAAACTCAACTGCATCTCCCCCTGCTCAAAAAGTCTTCTCCAAATTTCAGGTAAGCATCATAGAAAACGGTACATCCTGAACAAAAAAAAAAAAAAAAAAAAAAGGAGGGGGTGGTATTAGACTGGAAGGGTGAAGTTACCCACTGAAAGTCTGGTATTTTAAGTACAGCAAGAACTATTAGGCCAGGCACGATGGCTCACACCTATAATCCCAGCACTTTGGGAGGCCAACCAAGGTGGGTACATCACCTGAGGTCAGGAGTTCCATATCAGCCTGGCCAACATGGTAAAACCTCAACTCTACTAAAAAATACAAACATTAGCTGGGTGTGGTGGCAGGCACCTGTAATCCCAGCTACTTGGGAGGCTGAGGCAGGAGAATCGCTTGAGTCTGGGAGGCAGAGGTTGCAGTGAGCCAAGATCCCACCACTGCACTTCAGCCTGGGCGACACAGTGAGACCCTGTCTCAAAACAACAACAACAACAGAAAAAAACTATTGCCCCCTGCCCTTGGGAGCTGTGGGTGGGAGTGGCCAAGGAGGAGGTTGAGGTTAAAGAATAAAACCCCAACATAGATGCTGCAGTGCGTTTCCTGGGTGGGCAAGGCACAGGACTGCTCTGTGTGCCCCTGGGGAAATACACTGTGCCTGAAATCACCTCCCTTCTTTCTCTCCTTTTTTTTTTTTTTTTTGAGATTGAATCTCGCTCTGTCGCCCAGGCTGGAGTGCAGTGGCGCAATCTCGATCTCGGCTCACTGCAACCTCCGCCTCCTGGGATCAGGCAATTCTCCTGCCTCAGCCTCCTGCGTAGCCAGAATTATAGGCATACGCCACCACGCCTGGCTAATTTTTGCCTCCCTTCTTTAGAGCCTCACCCCAAGCTCCTGAAGACAGCCCTGAAGAAGCCAGCTCCTGCCTCCCCAGTCACCCTAGCCAAAGGGCAGTCAGGGTGCTGGAGCCAACCCCAACAAGAAGGGGGAGGGCGCTGCTAACTCCCTCCCTCCCACTGAAACAGGGACTCCAAAATTGTACCTGGGGCAAGAGAAGCAAAAAAGGCAAGGGGGATCACCACGGGCCTCTCCCCATCTTTTCAGGGATCCAGAAGGGGCTAACCGAGGGGGAAAGGCTTGTTCCCTTTAAAAGGCAGTTAGGCTGGCAGAAGTGGGAGGGCTCCACTGCTGGAAGTGACTGTTGGTGACAAACAGAAATGACTGTAAGGAGAGGCAAGGGCTTTAGATGCAGTCAGGGTGGTCTCGGGAAGGGGAGGGAGGGAGGGCCTGAGGGAAAGGGAAAACACACTTTCACATCAACTCCTAAGAGACCACAAAAGCGAGACCTATGCCCAGCCTTGGGCCAGGGGGAAGCGTGTTCCCACTAAAATTGCCAGGGATGGTTTTGGGGGGAATACTCCAGGGAAAACAAGCAGCACTTCCCCCAAGCAACCCCACATGGGAAGGTGCTATTTATTTACATTCTTTCCCCTCCTGGTCATACAAAAGGCAGTGGGCTGCATCCTCACTCCCCCCTTGCAAGCTCCCACCCTGCCTGAAATCACACCTTGAAAGCAGAATCCCTGCTCTCGAAGGCAGCTGCCAGAGAACCACAGAACCAGGCCAAGCAACAGCAGTCCTGGCTACTCCAGCCATACCCACGCCTGAGTGCCAGCCCCAAAGGCGCTGCAAAATGTCATGCAGCCGTGTTTCAAATCCTCTGAGAAGAGGGGTGGGCAGAGCTAAGCAAACATTAACTTGCTCCATTGAGAGAAGAGCCTGGGACAGGAGTAACTTGGAGGGGAGGGGGCCCGGGAAGAGCTGGGTCAACCAGGCAAGGTTATGACGGTGCAGCTGGCGGGGGCAGGGGCGGCAGGAGGGTACAGAGGTCATAGCAGGCTTCAGTTAGGACTGAAAATCAATCCTGCTGTTTCTTCCCACCACAGAGGAGGCAGAGCTGTTATGTTCAAGGTTTTGTGGAACTTAAACCAGAAACGGCCATGACCCCTCAGGGCTGTTTCCTTAATTATTAAGGGCTAGCACCACTGTCAAACCAGACCCTCTTCAGTTCCTGCTGGGCCCAGACTACCCATAAGAGAAATATACCACCCAGCACACACCAGGCTCCTTACCTTCCAGTTCTGGGAGATTTTCCCTGGTTCGAGTCCCACAGTACCCCAAGACTGCCTTCATTCCAACTCGGACCTTCCCCAAACACACTGTGCTTTTTTATTTTTATTTATTTATTTTTTTTGAGACAGAGTTTCTGTCTTGTTGCCCAGGCTGGAGGAGCGCAATGGTACGATCTCAGCTCACTGCAACCTCCGTCTCCTGGGTTCAAGCGATTCTCTTGCCTGAGCCTCCCGAGTAGCTGGGATTACAGGCATGCGCTACCACACCAAGCTAATTTTTGAATTTTTAGTAGAGACGGGGTTTCTCCATGTTGGTCAGGCTGATCTCGAACTCCCGACCTCAGGTGATCCACTTGCCTCGGCCTCCCAAAGTGCCGGGATTACAGGCGTGAGCCACTGTGCGCCGCCACACTGTGCTCTTATTGTCCCAGGGAAATACCAGCTCTCACCTCAAACTCCTACTCATTCCTCAAGCCTGGGCTCAAATGCCACTGCCTCTGGGAAGCCTTCCGTTATTCTCCCACCAGGAGGTTTGTCAATCTTGCATCTGGACTCCCACCGGACCCAGACATGCTACTCTAGGGCACTCACCACCAATGTACTAGGACTATTGGTTTGCTCTCATTATGTTAAATAAATGTTTGTTGAATGAAGGCATGAATTAATCCTAGAAGGGATGCAAGCAGGCAAGCAGACACATTTAGCTGTGGGTTTGCCTAGAGACAGCCACCTGGGGCTAGCTGCAAGCCCATGCCTCCTGTTCTGCAGTCCTCAATCGCAGCTACCAAAGCTGGCAGGCCTCTAAAATATCACTTTAAGAGTTGAACCCCAGGCACAGCTTTGTACCCCAAATTCCTAAATTCTACAAGTTGTAAAAGGCCAAGGAAAAGGATTTTTAAATAAGGTGAGATTACATTTTGGAAACCAGTGATAACATGGCCTAGACTGTAGCAAGAGAAGCAAAAAAGGCAAGGGGGATCACCACGGGCACCACGGGTGATAATAAAGGGTGGATGAGATGAAAAGTGACAACACTTAAAAAGTCATCTTAGGCCGGGCGTGGTGGCTCACATCTGTAATCCCAACACTTTGGGAGGCCGAGGCGGGCGGATCACCTGAGGTCGGGAGCTCGAGACCAGCGGGACCAACGTGGAGAAAACCCGTCTCTATTAAAAATACAAAATTAGCCGGGTGTGGTGGCACATGACTCTAATCCCAGCTACTCAGGAGGCTGAGGCAGGAGAATCGTTTGAACCCGGGAGGCACAGGTTGTGGTGAGCCAAGATCACACCATTGCACTCCAGCCTGGGCAACGAGAGCTAAACTCCGTCTCAAAAAAAAAAAAAAAAGGGGGGGTCATCTTAAGCACTAGGCACAGGTTTAGAAGGAGGGAAAATCTGGCCAGGCGTGGTGGCTCACACCTGTAATTCCAGCATTTTGGGAGGCCAAGGTGGACAGATTGAGATAAGGAGTCTGAGACCAGCCTTGGTGACATGGTGAAACCCTGTCTCTACTAAAAATACAAAAATTAGCCAGGCATGGTGGTGCACGCCTGTAATCCTAGTTACTCAGGAGGCTGATGCACAAGAATCACTTAAACCCAGGTGGCGGAGGTTGCAGTGAGCCAAGATCGTGCCACTGCACTCCAGACTGAGCAACCGAGCAAGACTGCATCTCAAAAACAAAAAACAAGATGGAGGGAAAATCAGATTTTGAGTCTACTTCCTGCTCCCTTCTTGGCAGGGATTTATAGTAGATGGTGAACTAAGGTAACTTGTCTGTTGGTCTTTTTTTATTACTATATAATTTTATTGTTTTTGAGACAGAGTCCTGCTCTGTCACCCTGGCTGGAGTGCAGTGGTGCAATCTCGGCTTACTGCAACCTTCACCTCCCGGGTTCAAGTGATTCTCTTGCCTCAGTCTCTTCAGTAGCTGGGATTACAGGCATACACCACCATGCCTGGCTAATTTTTTTGTATTTTTAGTAGAGACGGGGCTTCGCCATGTTGGCCAGGCTGGTCTTGAACTCCTGACCTCAGGTGATCCACTCGCCTTGGCCTCCCAAAGTGCTGGGATTACAAGCATGAGCCACAGCGCCCGGTCCTGCTGGTCTTTTGAAGGCTGTAGTCCAGATTTCTGCATCAAAGTCTCAACTACTTATAACTAGGTCAACATGACCTGCCAATGAATACTTACGCAAATCATTATTATCACCCTGCCTTTCCCTAGATCATCTCCTAGTGATCATCTGAGGACATGCTTCATATGTAAAGGAAAACACTTTTCTTCCTGAGCACCTGAGAATTTCATCTCATTTTCCATGATCTTGACTCTTATATCCTAAAATTAAATTCCTTTTAAGCCCATCTCTAACTTGTTCCTCAGTACAGAGAACATTAAGCTATCAGGCACTAATGGCTTAAGAAAATAAAAACGTCTATTCTGCTAACCTTGACCTCATACAAGTATATACTTCTTCGATTAGGAACAGAAGAAGAAAGTAGATAAATAAAGACTTCCATTCCTTTTCCCCTCAAAATCACCAATATTCCCCCATATGCACACACACATTTCTAAGGTTTACCCAAGAAACGTCAGATCTTGAATCCCAGGGAAAGCCATATTGTTCTGTGTCTTGGTGATTTATCTGATGTATATTTGAATTTAAACAGTCAGTGGGTTGAAACAACAGAAAAACACCAGCAAGCATGAAAGAGCAGTGCCTTCTCTAAAAATGGGAGAGGCGGCTGAGTGCAGTGGCTCATGCCTGTAATCCCAGCACTTTAGAAGGCCGAGGTGAGTGGATCATGAGGTCTGGAGTTCGAGACCAGCCTGGTCAACACAGTAAAACTCCGTCTCTACTAAAAATACAGAAATTGGCCAGGTGTGGTGGCATGCGCCTGTAGCCCCAGACTCTGTCTCAAAAAAAAAAAAAAAAAAAAAAAAAAAAAAAAAAAAAAAAAAAGGCCAGGCGTGCTGGCTCATGCCTGCAATCCCAGCACTCTGGGAGGCCGAGGCGGGTAGATCACGAGGTCAGGAGATCGAGACCATCCTGGTTAACATGGTGAAACCCTGTCTCTACTAAAAATACAAAAAATTAGCCAGGCATGGTGGCGGGTGCCTATAGTCCCAGCTACGTGGAAGGCTGAGGCAGGAGAATGGCATGAACCCAGGAGGTGGAGCTTGCAGTGAGCCCGAGATTGCACCACTGCACTCCAGCCTGGGAGTGACAGAGCGAGACTCTGTCTCAAAAAAATAAAAAAAATGAGAGAGGCACTGCAGTTATCACACACAGCTCTTTGATCAAGGGTTATGAAAGTCAAATATAAATTCTGAAGGCCATTTTGAGTGCTTTGGGTATGGGCATGACCAGGAAATGGCACATCTTGGTCAACCAAATATTCTGGGGAACAGATAACTGAAAACACACACACGTCAGGCAGATGTCACCAACTCTCAAGACTATGCTAGGCAGTCTCAACATCCTTTGATACTTCATAAGGATCTCACTTCAAATTGGAATTAGCCTCATGAGGTGGGAAAGCGCTGACCACCAGAATGCCCACTGCCAGTTCCCAGCAGAAATCTGAACAATAAAACCATCTTTCTTCCAGACCTAGATCAAGGACTGAAAATACCTTATATATATCCTTGAGCACCAAACTTGGAGGCGGCAAATAAAAACTGCAATCACTGACCAGGCATGGGCAGTGGCTCATGCCTATAATCCCAGCATTTGGGGAGGCTGAGGCAGGCAGATCACTTGAGCTCAGGGGTTTGAGACCAGCCCGGGCCACATGGTGAAACCCCCGTCTCTACAAAAACTACAAAAAAAAAAAAAAAAAATAGCCAGGTGTGGTGTTGCTCGCATGTGGTCCCAGCTACTGGTGGGGCTGAGGTGGGAGAATCACTTGAGCCCAGGAGACAGAGGTTGCAGTGAGCCAAGACTGTGCTGCTGCCCTCCAGCCTGTGTGACAGAGTGAGGCCCTGTCAAAAAAAAAAAAAAAAAAAAAAAAAAAAAAAAAAAAAAAAAAAAATTGCTATTGCCTGAGCTTCCCCTTACTCCCCAGTCTGACAGTTGTTAATGAGTAGACAAGTGCTAGCTGGCAAAAGGTCATTTTTTGGCCTCCTCACCTTCGTCTGAAAAGAGATAGCATGGCCGATCAGGCCACTCACACAGCCCCATCCCCATCCCACCACAGGAAAATTAGAAACAACTAAGAGTCTCCTCCCCAGGGTCCCTCCCCAGGCCCTATTGTGTGCAGCTATCCCTCTGGTGATGAGGTACCACTCACTGGAGGCCAGCAGCGGCCACCTTTCCGGACTCCTCACCTCTCCTCGTTGATGCCACACATGCGAATCCGGTCAGAACTGGTCCAGTTGTGCACGCCGCTGTAGAGCGGTGCTGTAGAGATCATGACAGCCACTCACCACCAGATAGGACCTGCTGTGGCCACTCCCCCTGGGGAAAAGAATTCCAGAAAATCAAAACTCGTAACAGGGACAGCTGCTTCAATCACCTTTTACACAGCAATGTTTCAATAAAGGTAATTACAGCATCAAAATGTTAAAGCAGCCAGCCTGCTATGGAAAATTAAGGTCTAAACCGGGAAGAGGGAGCACTAGCTTTCTAGGAATCCATAGGTTTCAGGATAGAGATGAGGACATTGTTAATCACCTAGAGTGAGTTTTAAATTATCTTAAAAGACAGATATGCTTGAGTGTTCGAGGAAATTCAATCTATTTCAGACAAATGAGATGACAGTATATTTTTCTACACACATTTAGCCTAACCAACTACAATTAGAGAGTCATACCCATATATGAATGGTGCACTGAAACACTACTGGTGACCTTTTTCTCTTCTACTCTCTAATCCATAGGTACTGAAGTATTTGAGTGACGTTGCCAATTTACACTCTTCAGAGGAAGCACATGCTGTTTTTTATAAGTCCTTCAAAAATACTCCATTGACTTTGACTTGGACATAACACATGTATCTAACCTGGTTTCAAGC
The DNA here is from genome assembly GCF_007565055.1 of Rhinopithecus roxellana. Taxonomy (NCBI): domain Eukaryota; kingdom Metazoa; phylum Chordata; class Mammalia; order Primates; family Cercopithecidae; genus Rhinopithecus; species Rhinopithecus roxellana. The sequence goes on along the minus strand of NC_044555.1, from coordinate 124,796,981 downwards.
TCCCTCCAAATCAGGTGTGGTATTCCTTGCACACTGACCACCAAGAAGCAAACAAACAGAAAACAATGTTCCATCAAGAACCACACGTGGCCGGACGCGGTGGCTCAAGCCTGTAATCCCAGCACTTTGGGAGGCTGAGACGGGTGGATCACGAGGTCAGGAGATCGAGACCATCCTGGCGAACACGGTGAAACCCCGTCTCTACTAAAAAAATACAAAAAAACTAGCCGGGCGAGGTGGCGGGCGCCTGTAATCCCAGCTACTCGGGAGGCTGAGGCAGGAGAATGGCGTAAACCCGGGAGGCGGAGCTGGCAGTGAGCTGAGATTCAGCCACTGCACTCCAGCCTGGGCGACAGAGCGAGACTCCGTCTCAAAAAAAAAAAAAAAAAAAAAAAAGAAAGAACCACGTTTCGGCAAGGCGCGGTGGCTCACGCCCGTAATCCCAACATTTTGGGAGGCCAGGGCGGGTGGATCACCTGAGGTCAGGGGTTCAAGGCCAGCCTGGACAACATGGTAAAACCCCGTTTCTACTAAAAATTTAAAAAATTAGCCTGGCATGGCAGTGCGCACCTGTAATCCCAGCTACTCGGGAGGTTGAGGCACAAGAATTGCTTGAACCCAAGATGCGGAGGTTGCAGTGAGCTGAGATCGTGCCAGCACACTCCAGCCTGGGCCACAGAGCAAGACTTCATCTCAAAAACACAAAACAAAACAAAACAAAAAACCACGTTTCCGTCCTTGTCCCTTCCTATCAGTCTGTTGTCTCCATGCTCCAACACTCTCTTCACCAGCCAATGTCCCTCTCTTGCTTTGACAAGCAGGGCACAGTCAATTTACCTTCTAGAAAAAATGAGCCACCAAGAAAAAGCTTTATCCAATGAGCTTGTCTTGAGACCCTTAAGCTCTCGAGTTAGCTTATTAACTAAAATCCTTATTCATTGAAGTTCAACTGAACAGAACCCTACAGTTACCAGAATTGTATGTTGTTCTCCACTTTCCAAAGAAGTAAATCACAGTAAGATATAGTTGTATGAGGGATTTGTTTCATGTATCCGTTTTTCAATTTTCAGAGTTGTCCACATTCAACACAGTATCACAATTTATTGCATTCCTACTATGAGCCAGCACCATCCTATGTACTGAGGATTCAACGATTAACAAAACAGAACAAAATCCCTGCCCATGTGGAGCTTACATCTCAGGGGGGATGACATGGACAATAAACATGTTAAATACTTCTATGTCACAGCATGTTAAATAATTCTATGTCACGGCATGTTAGAAGATAGTACAACAGGTTAGGTGCAGTGGCTCATGCCTGTAATCCCAGCACTTTGGGAAGCCGAGGCAGGTGGATCACCTGAGGTCGGGAGTTCAAGATCAGCCTGACCAACATGGAGAAACCCTGTCTCTACTAAAAATACAAAATTAGCCAGGCGTGGTAGTGCATGCCTGTAATCCCAGATACTCGGGAGGCTGAGGCAGGAGAATTGCTTGAACCCAGGAGGCGGAGGTTGCGGTGAGCCGATATTGCGCCATTGCACTCCAACCTGGGCAACAAGAGTGAAACTGTCTCAAAAAAAAAAAAAAAAAAAAAGAGGAGGAAGAGGAGATAGTACAATACAGACTAAGGGGCAAGGACACAGTCTAGGGTGGGGAGGGCTACTATCTGAAATAGGGTGAGCAGGGTAGGCCTTGCTGTAAAGGAGACATTTAAACCATCGGAATGAGGTGAAGGAGTAGCCATGCAGATACTTGGGAGAAAAGCATTCCAGGCTGAGGGAAGAGTGTACGAGAAAGTCCTAAGGCGGGAGGTTGCCCACAAAGATCAAGGGAGAGCCAGGAGGCCAGTGTGGAGGTGGTAGGAGAAGAGAGAGGGGCATCCACCCTACCTGGGCTTCCTCCTCCTCCTCATCTCTGCAGAGCAGCATACCGTTGCCCTTGCCCCTTCTCTTTATTCTCTCCCTTCTCTTGTCTTTCCTGATCCACTGTCTGATGGCTTCTCCGGGGCCCTTCTCTTCCACTGCCCACCCCAAAGACTTGGGCATTCACTGGGGCCTGGCCTTTCCCTTGATCTCTGTCTCTCTTCACCTCTGCCACCCTCTCCCACTTCCTCCCCTTCCTATCTTTCAAGGCTCCTTCCCTCTTTCTCGTCATCCCCCTACCCAGCTCTCTCTCTTTACTCTTCCTCCTCCTCACCTTTCTCTCTCCCTATTATTCTCCCAGCTGTTCACCTTTTGCCTTTCTCCTCTCTCTCACACACACACACACAATCCCTTCTCCTCCAACTTTCTCCCCGTTCCCACCTCTCTCCTTCCCTTTCTTTTTCTTGCTTATTTCACCTTCCCCATTTCCCTCAGTCTCCCATTCATTCTCTCCTCCCTCTCCCCCTCCTTCCCCTTCTCCCTCTCCTGTGCCTCCCCCTCCCCTCTACTCTTTGGCCTTCAGTCTCCCTCTTCTGGTCCCTCCCTGGTCTCCCTCTGTCTCTTTTCCTCCTAGTCTGCCTTTTGCCGGCTCTCCCTGGCTTCCCCGGCCCATCTCTCTCCCTCTGTGCCAGTTGTCAGCCCTGCCCCGCCTTCTCTCTCAGCTCATGAGCTTCCACAGTTTCAGCTCGCCCCTTGATGCGCTGATGACTCCCAAATCTGTATCTCTAGCCTTGACCTCTCTCCTTAAGCCCAGACCAGAATTTCCAGCTGCCAGCAACTCGCTGTTAATTGGATGACCACCAAGCCCCTCAAACTCAACGTGTCTCAAACCATACTCATTATCTGTTCTCATAAACCTGCTCCCCACCCCCTATGCCCAGTAGCAGCGTGTTTCCTAGCTTACTTAACAGCACTACTGTCCCCTAGCCTGGAAATTTCCGCCTTGTCGTCTTCAACTCCTTCTCTCCCCTGCTGCCCATATTCAATCAGAAGTCATGCCTTAATAATGCCATCTCCAGCCTTGCCTTCTACCCTTCTTGCCACTACCCTGGTGCAGGCCCTCATCAGCTCTCACCCAGAATATTATAATCACCTCTTAACTGCTCCCTCTGCCTTCAATTTCTTGATTCTACAATAAATTCATCTTCTAAAGCTCCAGGTCGATCATGTCACCCCCTCCTTCCTCAAAAGCTTTCAATAGCTTTCCCCGGCCTCTAGGATCCAGCCAGCCATTCTCAGCACAGCCTTCAGGGCCCTCATGACCTGGCCTCAAACCTCCTCTCCAGCCTCCTCTTCCACCACATCCTGCCATTTCCCCACCACTCTCACCACCCCCAGCTCCCAACCCTTCCTAAACACACCATCCAGTTTCAGGACTCTTCTCCCTCCTCACCCTGAAATGGCCTCTCCTGCTTCCCCCTCTTCCTCTCCCTGTCTTCTCTCAAGACCCAGCTTAAATGTCATCACGTCATCCCCCTAGCCCTGGCCCTAGAGTTCAGTTAACCCCTCCCTCTCTGGTTATCCTCAAGCATTTAATCCCTACCTCTTCCACAGCACTGGTTCTTATTCTCCTCTCTAGCTTGGTTAGTTGGGGGCAAGGCATGTTTATCTCCCCCACCAGACAATCAGCTACCTAAGGTAAGAAATAGCATCCTTGGCCAGGCACAGTGGCTTACGCCTGTAATCCCAGCACTGTGGGAGGCCAAGGCAGGCACATCACCTGAGGTCAGGGGTTTGAGACCAGCAGAGCCAACATGGGGAAACTCCATCTCTACTAAAATACCAAATTAGCCGGGCATGGTGGCACATGCCTATAATCCCAGCTACTTGGGAGGCTGAGGCAGGAGAATCGCTTGAACCTGGGAGGCGGAGGTTGAGGTGAGCTGAGATTGCGCCATTGCACTCCAGCCTAGGCAACAAGAGTGGAACTCCATCTCAAAAAAAAAAAAAAAAAAGAAAGAAAGAAAAAGAAATAGCATCCTTTTTTGTCTTTGGTTCCTCCACGACACCTTACATATAGTAACTACTCAGTAAATGCATGTTATATGGAACTGAATTCTGGATAAGAACTGAAGTGACGGCCCTGAGAAATCACAAGAAGCAAAATCAACACCCACCCCCCGACACACACACAAAGCATCCACCATGTTTACTACAGAAAAACCTTTGTACTCTAATGAAAAAACTATGCACTGTCTATAGTATAACCTTCTGGGCTATCTGATTTTAGCTCAGGTTATTGTCTTCAAGCTATTCTGCATCTCTGTAAATTGCAGGTAACTGATGTATATGCAAAATCTGTCTTGTCCCATAGAGTTTGGATTGACTTTCCTCCCCACTGTAGAAAAACTACTTTTGCCTCTGTTTGCAATTTAGTTCCTTTACTCCACATAAATTTGTGCTTTTTGACTTTTTGTTTGAACCAGCTATAACATCTTTCTGGTTCTCTTGTTGATTAATGAGTAAAATAAAATCTTTAACACGTGTTCATTTTTATATCTGTACGAGAGTCATGATTTTTTACCTTTTTTCTGACAATTATCTTTTAACATTACAAAGACAGTTATGTGGGTTAGCATAATTTTAGAAACATTTTTAACAGGGACCCCGTTCCCTGAACATCCTGGTTAATCAAGTTTTGACTGTTTCTCAGAATATCTTGGAATATCCCCATTTTAACAAACAACACTGGCTGGGCACAGTGGCTCACACCTGTAATCCCAGAACTCTGGGAGGTTGAGGTGGGAGGGCTGCTTGAGTCCTAGAGTTCAAGACCAGCCTGGGCAACATGGCAAAACCCCATCTCTACAAAAAATTAGCCGGGCATGGTGGCGGGTGCCTGTAGTCTCAGCTACTTGGGAGGCTGAGGTGGGAGGATCACCTGAGCATAGGAAGTCAAGGCTGCAGTGAGTTGAGATTGTGCCACTGCATTCCAACCTGGGTGACAGCGAAACCCTGTCTAAAACAAAAATAAAAACAAAAACAAAACCAGCTCAGCCTATTGGCTGATACCCCAGGTACTCATTTCATCTTTTCTCTCTACTAAGCATTACAGGACTCGGCCAGGCATGGTGGCTCACATCTGTAATCCCAGCACTTTGGGAGGCCAAGATGGGTAGATCACCTGACGTCAGGAGTTCAAGACCAGCCTGGCCAACATGGTGAAACCCCATCCTCTACTAAAAATACAAAAAATAGCCGGGCATGGTGGTAGGCACCTGTAATCTCAGCTACTCTGGAGGCTGAGGTAGGAAAATTGCTTGAACCCGGGAGGCAGAGATTGCAGTGAGCCGAGACTGTGCCACTGCACTCCAGCCTAGGCGACAGAGTAAGACTCCGTCTGGGGGGGAAAAAAAGAATTAGAGGACTCAAGCAATGGAAGGGGCTGTTCTTGCCATAAAATGCATTTCAGGCTGGGGTAAGTGGCCTGTAATCCTACTGTGATCACGCCTGTAATCCCAGCACCTTGGGAGGCTGAGGCAGGTGGATCACTTGAGCTCAGGAGTTCAAGATCAGTCTGGGCAACACGGCAAAGCCCCATCTCTACTAAAAATACAAAAAATAGCCGAGTGTGGCTGTGCACACCTGTGGTCCCTGCTACTTGGGAGGCTGAGGTGGGAGAACTGCTTGAGCCCGGGAGGCAGAGGTCGCAGTGAGCCGAGATTGGGCCACTGCACTCTAGCCTGGGCAACAGAGGGAGACCCTATCTCAAAAAAAAAAAAAAAAAAAAAAAAGATGTGTTTCAACACAAAGTACAAGTTTTAGTTGCTACTAAATATCTATAGGCAGCAGGTATTAGTGACACTGGATTTTTCACTCTCAGGTTTCCTATTGTTCTATTCAGAGAGGATTAGGATTAGTAGTATGTAGGGTCTGGGACAGAAATCAGAGGAGGAACACAGGCATTTGGAAACAGAACATCATACAACATCACCTAGATAAAGAGCTTTTAGGCCAAAAAAACAAAAAACAAAAAAAAAAAAAAAAAAAACCACACACACACAAAAAATAAAACCAAGTTAAAATATCAAAATAATTACTATATAATACACATGTTATGACCACATAGAGAACAACACTGATTCTGGATACCCCCATTTTCACAAGGTCCTCAAGATGGAGCATCCACTTAAATCATTGCCTCCCAATTTTCTATCATGATTTCGTCCCAGATAGCTTCCTGTCTGAAGCCCACTGTTGCTAATTAACAGTAGCCTTTGCAGATGAGAGGAGAGAAGGGGAGGGATAAAACACCGGCAGGAGAACACTGACGCTGAGCTACATGGTCTATACAAGAAGGCAAGATTGGTCTTCCCCAGCCAGAGGGAAAGTAAAGGGAACCTCTAAAGCAGCCCTAGAGAACGGGCTCCTGCCTGCGCGAATGCTCACAGAAGGGAGGAGTCAGGACGGTCAGTGTCAACCAATGTTTTCCCAGCCAGAATCACCGAGGAGCTTGTTCAAAATACAGATTCCTAGGTCTCAGTCCTGGAGATTCTGATTCAGTAGGCCTAGGGGCTTGTTTTATTATATTATAGCCAATCAAATTAGTATCCCAGGAGAGGTGAGCAAAAAGGAAAAGCCTTGCAGGCATGCCACACTTGGTAGGTGCCGCTGGTTTACACACTTGTATGCTGGCTTTTGCTTGAAGCACCGGTACTCATGTGTTCTCCCTTCCCACCTCCCCCCACCACCCCGCCCACTCTCCCTCTCTCTGATGGAAATCATCACATCAAAAGCAAAGTTCCAAAAAGGAACTTGGAAGAAACCTGGTAATCCCAAATGACCCAGGAAGCACAGGCACAAGGATATGAAATACCTCAAAGGATTTTCCCAGATGTCACAACCATGTAATTGTTAAAGAAATGAACAGCTGCATGGCCCAAGAATCAACGCTGGTCACTGCCTGGAAGGCAGAGGAACTACTGTGAGCTATCCCTACTTTGGGGGGAAAAACTCAAAAGATATATCCAACTCATGGTGAGGACAAAGGAGAGCACGTGCTCTGCCAACCCAAAGCCATAAGTGTGGCTGAAAAAAAATATATTTATATATGTAAAACTTCAATTTAGGAGGCACATGCACAGAGAAGTAAAAGGCCTGCCCAAGATCCCAGGAAATGAATCCAACAAGTGGGCAGCCAAGAGAAGGTAGCCAGAGACAATCACCACACTACAGAACAGGGGAAACCAAAAAAAAAAAAAAAAAAAAAAAAAAAAAAAAAAAGAACTAATGGGAAAGCAGTAACTTTTTTTTTGTGTGTGTGTGTGAGACAGAGTCTCACTCTGTCACCCAGGCTGGAGTGCAATGGCACGATGTTGGCTCACTGTAACCTCCGCCTCCTGGATTCAAGTGATTCTCCTGTCTCAGCCTCCTGAGTAGCTGGGATTACAGGCATGGGCCACCATGCCTGGCTTATTTTTGTATTTTTAGTAGAGACGGGGTTTCACCATGTTGGCCAGGCTCATCTCGAACTCCTGACCTTGTGACTCACCCATCTCGGCCTCTCAAAGTACTGGGATTGCAGGCGTGAGCCACCGCGCCTGGCCACAATAACTTTAAAATGGTGAAAAATAGCAGCTAAGCTGAGGGCGAGCGGGTAGTGGAAGAGAACCCATAATGAAGCAGAGATCTTTAAAACAAATCCAAACAGAACACACTACAAGACAAGGGTAGGTATGATAGGCATAAAAGAAAAGCCCATCACATGTAACAACCAAAAGGAAAAAAAATGAAATAGGGGAACCTGAAATATTTCACCATCATGGGCCAAACTGAAACACTGTGGGGAAGCACTGAAGACAGACATTTTAGAAAAGTTTAGAGAGAATGTGTTCTCAAAAGGGGAAGAATAACATCAAATTATAGCCTATGTCAGGGCTGGGGGAGTTAGTAATAGGGGATAGGCAGCACTAAAATCTCAAAGGAGATTTTACAGATGGGGTAGGATTTTTTTTGTTTTGTTTTGAAATGAAGATGCCAAAACATGCAGATTTCACAATAATTACAAGCGAAAGCATGGTTGTCATCATGCATAAGAGGAAGAGAAGGACATTAAAGGAGGTAACAGAAAGAGCATCTATCTGACAAATGTTTTTGACTGAGGTAGGCACTGTTTACGAGGTTTTTAACCTTAAACAGGACGAGGCCACGCATGGGCTCACGTCTATAACCCCAGCACTTTGGGAGGCTGAGGCAGGAGGATTCCTTGAACCCAGGAGTTTGAGACCAGCCTGGGCAACATAGTGAGACCTCATCTCTATACAAAATAAAAAAAAAAAAAATAGCTGGGTATGATGGTGCACACCTGTGGTCCCAGCTACTCAGCAGCCTGCGGCGGAAGGGATCCCTTGAGCCCAGGATGTCAAGCCCGCAGTGAGCTAAGATCATGCCACCGCACTCCAGCCTGGGTGACAAAGAGAGATCCTGTCTCAAAAAAATAAATAAATAAAAGAAAATGATCAGACAGGGTGTTCATGCAGCTGACAAATACTTCAGGATCATGTAGTTCCCTTTGTGGCCAAAGACCCCTTAAGTGCAGAACACTCAGAGCTGGCAACATGTGGAACACAACTCGGTCTTCTACACATAGCATGAAACCTACCCATTTATTCATGCTCGGACTCTACCATCAAGACAGTAAACTAGAAACCCAAGCTTAAGAAGCTCTCAGTAAAACGAAATGTGGTCCTGCTCCCCCAGGCTCCTTTTGGTTCATAGTGCCTGGTGACCTGGAAGCAATTATGACTTTAAAAAAATGAAAGAGCCGGAAAATATTCATCTTGAAGCCTGGCCCTGGATCTGTCCTCGAGAGGATAGGCGTGGCCAGTAGACAGTTTAAGGAGGAGGGCTGGGTCAGTGATGACTAATAAGTAAAGAAAACCAACTTTGGGACCTACTCCTCCAATAGAGACCCAGAGCTCTTGGTAAAGCTCCCGTAAGACAGAGGCAAACTTTAGAGCAGCAAAAGGAGAGGCCACCTCATCATTCCACTTGGGAAAAACAGCATCCAAGACACCCCTGAAGAGATCCAAAAGACCACTGACACTGAGATCTCAGGGCTAGAGGGAAAAGGCCGTGATTTCTGCCCAGAAGTCTTTTAGAGTGAAGGCAAATCTGCTCATTGTTTTTCACAGGAAAATGTATACACACCCAGCAAGGACAACTTTACCCGGCTTTAGATGTGGAACTCCTACTACAGAGCTTGCCCTCCTGATTACTCTGCCTTCTTCCGTGTGTATTCAACAGAATGTGTTAGGAGACTAACATTTCTGTTTTCCCTACTTGATTACATACCGCAACCCGTGCCCCCAGTGAGGAAGTTACCCCAATTTAAACCGTTCTGGCCGGGTGCAGTGGCTCATGCCTGTAATCCCAGCATTTTGAGAGGCGGAGGCAGGTGGATCACTAGAGGTCAGGAGTTCTAGACTAGCCTGGCCAACATGCCGAAACCCCGTCTCTACTAAAAATACAAAATTAGCTGGGCATGGTGGTGTGTGCCTGTAATCCCAGCTACTCAGAAGGCTGAGGCAGAATTGCTTGAATCTGGGAGGCAAAGGTTGCAGTGAGCCAAGATCAGGCCACTACACTCCAGCCTGGGTGACAGAGCTAGACTCCGTGTCAAAAAATAAAAATAAAAATAAACTGTTCTTTAATGATCTAATACATATAAGGGTATTCTAAAATTCTCCTCAGTCTTTCCCCCCAATATCTATATTCCCTCATCTTTCCCTACCATTAACCAAATATCATTCCCTGAAACTCAAGAGTCCCATAGACCAGCCAGACGTGGTGGCTCATGCCTGTAATCCCAGCACTTTGGGAGGCTGGGGTGGGTGGATCACTTGAGACCAGGAGTTCGAGACCATCCTGGTCTACATGGTGAAACCCCATCTCTACTAAAAATACAAAAATTAATCAGGCTTGGTGGTGGGTACCTGTAATCCCAGCTACTCAGGAGACTGAGGCGGGAGAATCGCTTGAACCTGGGAGGCAGAGGTTGCAGTGAGCCAAGTTCATGCCACTGCAGTCTAACCTAAACAACAGAGTGAGACTCTGTCTCGAAAAAAAAAAAAAAAAAAGTCCCATAGACATGCCCCCAAACACTTTACTTTGCTTCCCTTCATGCCAAGTTGGTCCCTCTACTACCGCACACACAAAATCAACTAGAAATAATCTCTCAGGCAATTTAAAGGAGGAAGAAGGGCCTTTGTGCTGTTCATCCCAAACTTTTGCCTGACTAAAAATCTATTCTAACACTTTCTACTTCCCCTGGATTTTGTTTTCCTATCCAAATATTGCCACAGGTATCTACCCCAAGGGATCAGTCTTATAAGGCATATTGTATCTTTTGCCCAGATACATTAATTCTGGTATTCAGTGGGAAGGCTAACTAGTTGCCAGCACACAGGTCTAGCACAGACACCTTCATAGACTCTTTGGGTACTTCCATGTCTAAAACCTTACCTATAAACATTTATGAGACTGGATACAAAGGAATGTTAACTGCCTGTTAAATGCATGAGTGTTTACTCATTCAAATGAATGTAGTTACCCCAAAGTAGTCACCTCAGAAGGCTGGACAGTCATCTCAGCTGAGCGGCCAGGGCTTGCAATCTCCCTGGAGTTCCTCTGTGAGCATTAGCATCCAGACCCATGCTACGCCCTTTTCACGCTCCTCACTAGTGCTGGATCCCATCTTTTCAGGGTCAATCTGATGTTTAGGAACATCCAAAATCCATTTAGAACCATCTACTCAAACAGCAGCAATATTAAACAGAACCATCTAATCTAGTAATGCCTTGAAAAGTGATACACTCTAGGACCCATAGCCTACACTGTGGTGGGAAAACTTGGAGAACACTCCCAGTCCCCAATTCTCAGCCATCTCAGACTATCTCTCTATGTCCATTTACCATGTCACCTGCAAAATGGGAATGAACTACTAGTCCCTACTAAAAATTTGGAATAACATGAAAGCACTTAAAAAAGGACCACAGGCTGGCCGGGCGTGGTGGCTCACGCCTGTAATCCCAGCACTTTGGGAGGCCAAGGTGGGCGGATCACCTGAGATCAGGAGTTCAAGACCAGACTGGCCAACATGGTGAAACCCTGTCTCCACTAAAAATACAAAAAATTAGCTGGGCATGGTGGCGGGCATCTGTAATCCCAGCTACTCAGGAGGCTGAGGCAGCAGAATCACTTGAACCCAGGGGGTCAGAGCTGAGATTGTGCCATTGCACACCAACCTGAGCTACAAAAGCAAGACTCTGTCTCAAAAAAATAAATAAATAAAATTAAAATTAAAAAATAAAAAAGGACCATAGGTAATCTATTCCAAGAATGAAGTAGTCAAATGCAAAAGTTTTAATCTTTTGCTTACATTTTGTTTCTTTCTTTGAGACAGGTCTTGCTCTGTAACCCAGGCTGGAGTATAATGGCATGATCATAGCTCACTGCAACCTTGACCTCTCAGGCTCAAACGATCCTCCCACCTCAGCCTCTCAAGCAGCTGGGACTACAGGTGTGTGCCACCACACCTGGCTAATTTAAAAATTTTTTCAGTACAGTCAGGGTCTCCCTATGTTGCCTAGACTAGAATCAAACTCCTGGCCTCAAGCAGTCCTCCCACCTCAGCCTCTCAAGCAGCTGGGACTACAGGTGTGCGCCACCACACCTGACTAATTTAAAATTTTTTTCAGTACAGTCAGGGTCTCCCTATGTTGCCTAGGCTAGAATCAAACTCCTGGCCTCAAGCAGTCCTCCTGCCTTTGCCTCCCAAAGTGCTGAGATTATAGGCGTGAGCCAGTGTGCCTGGCCTCACTTACATTTTCATACCGCCAGATTCTTTTTGCTTTCTACCCATTGCTATGATACTTTTTTCCTATTATTCAAACAGTACTCACTTCCATTTCCTGCTGTAAGAAAATTACTTTACTCCATTTAACAAAAACACCTCATCATAGCTTTATAATAAGACCTAGGCTCTGGATACAAGATTTTATACAACTTCCAGATGTCACACAAAACTTAAGTGATCATTGTGAAATTAATCAGTCCTTTCAAAATGCAAAGCAACCTCAAAATGTCACCCTAAATAGCTAGGGTCATTTTTTGAGTACTTCTAATTTCTGCTAGACCAAAAACACAAATTGGCTTTCCTCAATCTTGGTCTTCAGCAGGATTATATAAATATTTAGTGTGTTTTTCACACTCTAAAGTTGAATCACTGTAATATGAGACATTCTGAATCCCTTTTGAGATGCTTCTGGGTCCTCCCTGCCATAGACTGTGACAGTGGCCCTCTGGTGTCTCCATTTCGGTATACCATATTCATGATATACATTTTTTCACCTAAAGACAATTCCTGGCCAGGCACACTGGCTCACGCCTATAATCCCAACACTGAGAAGCCAAGGCAGATGGATCGCTTAAGCCCAGGAGTTCCAGACCAGCTTTGGCAACATGGTGAAACCCCATCTCTACAAAAAATACAAAAACTAGCCAGTCTCATAACCCGGTCTCTAAAAATATATATATATATATACATACACACACACATACACATACACACACACACATATATATATATATAGTTTTTAAAAATACAATTCTTCCTCACCCAACTTATGCTTTTATAAAGGTCTCCTGGACTACATACACAGATATTTGGAGAGACCATTATCAGGTTATTCTTTCTATTTTCTCACAACAGAACAGACTCAGCTATGGGTTCAACTAACTTTATATATGTTACTCATTCAAAGGTGTATCTATACAGCATTCATTAAACAGTATTAGCTCAAAGAGTTTGTTGTTGTTGTTGTTGTTGTTGTTATTTTGAGACTGGGTCTCAACTGTCGCCCAGGCTGAAGTGCTGTGGCATGATCATAGCTCACTGTAGCGGCACTCCCGGGCTCAAGTGGCCCTCCCACCTCAGCTTCCCAAGTAGCTGGGACTATAGACACACGCCACCATGCCTGGTGCCACCAAGCCCAGGTAATTTTTGTATTATTTTGTAGAGACAGGGTCTTGCTACATTGCCCAGGCTGGTCTTGAATTCCTGGGCTCAAGTGATCGGCCAGCCTCGACCTCCCAAAGTGGTGGGATTACAGGAGTGAGCCACTGTGCCTGGTCCAAAACTTTTTTTAAAAAATCAGCTATGCCTGGTGGTATGGGCCTGTAGTCCTAGCTACTTGGGAGGACGAAGTGGGAAGATCACTTGAGCCTGGGAGGTCGAAGATGCAGTGAGCCGAGTTTGCACCACTCTACTTCAGCCTGGGCAATAGAGCAAGACTCTATCTCAGAAACAAAAATAAAATAAAAAGAATATTTTCTGCTAGGCACAGTGGCTCATGCCTGTAATCTCAGCACTTTGGGAAGTTAAGACAGGAGGAATGCTGGAGCTCAGGAGTTTGAGAGCAGCCTGGGCAACACAGGGAGACCCTGTCTCTACTAAAAATAAAAATAAAAACAATTGTGGTGGCCTGTCCCAGCTACTCGAGAGGCTGAGGCAACAGAGCCAGACCCTGTCTCAAAAATAAATAAATAGGCTGGGCATGGTGGCTCACACTTTGGGAGGCCAAGGCGGACAGATCACTTGAGGTCAGGAGTTCGAGACCAGCCAGGCCAACATGGCAAAACCCCATCTCTACTAGAAAAAATACAAAAATCAGCCGGGCGTGGTGGTGGGTGCCTGTAATCCCAGCTACTCAGAAGGCTGAGGCAGGAGAATCGCTTGAAACCAGAAGGCAGAGGTTGCAGTGAGCCAAGACTGCACCATTGCACTCCAGCCTAGGCAACAAGAATGAAACTCACTCCCAAAAAATAAATAAAAAATATAAATACGAAAATTAGCCGGGCGTGGTGGCTCACGCCTGTAGTCCCAGCTACACGGGAGGCTGAGGCAGAAGAATCACTTGAACCTGGGAGGTGGAGGTTGCAGTAAGCCGAGATCACACTACTGCACACTTGCAAATAAATAAATAAATAAAATAAACACAGCAACCCTTTTCCGAAAGCAATGGTTTTTAAAAATGTCACCCATGGCCTGAAATGTTCCCTAAAGTTTCAACTGGATATACACTCCTCAGTTCCTGTCCTGAACTATTGAGCAGTGTTACAGCATAGCTGTTAAAGAAGCTGCCACTTCCATCTCAAAGGTGGATGCAGTGATGAGTCAAGCTCTTTCTTCCTAGGACGTTGTAAATGCTAAATGTGTACTAATACAACAGGAATATGAAGAAAGAGGACAGAGAATCAAAATATAAGGGGACCACCAAGAAGCTGCTGATAGTTTTCATGCTGCCACCATGTTTACTATAATATAATAGGATACAACTGAACAAGAAAAATTAGGTAATAATATAATAATAGATCCCATTTATTGAGCACCTACTATGGGCCTGGGATGATTCTGTGTAATCCTCACAGCCCTGTGAAATTAGTATTATCATCTCCATTGTATAGATGAGAAAACTGAGGCTCAACAAAGTTAAGTGGGCCGGGCACAATGGCTCACGCCTGTAATACCAGCACTTTGGGAGGCTGAGGCAGGAGGATCACCTAAGGTCAGGAGTTCGAGACCAGCCTGGCCAACATGGCAAAACCCCATCTCTACTAAAAATACAAAGATTAGCTGGGCGTGGTGCTGGGTGCTTGTAATCCCAGCTACTCAAGAGGCTGAGGCACAAGAATCACTTGAACCCGGGAGGCGGAGGTTGCAGTGAGCCAAGATAGCACCACTGCACTTCAGCCTGGGTGACAGAGCAAGACTCCATCTCCAAAAAAAAAAGAAAGAAAGAAAGAAAGAAAGTTAAGTGAAGACCTGGTACAGTGGCTCATGCCTGTAATCCCAACATATTCTGGGAGGTTGAGGTGGGCAGATCACTTCAGGTCAGGAGTTCGAGACCGGCCTGGCCAACATGGTGAAACCCCATCTCTACTAAAAATACAAAAACTAGCTGAGCATGGTGGTGGGCACGTTTAATCCCAGCTACTCGGGAGGCTGAGGTGGGAGAATAGCTTGAACCCAGGAGACGGAGGTTGCAGTGAGCTGAGATCGCACCACTGTACTCCAGCCTGGATGACAGAGCTAGACTGTCTCAAAGAAAAAAAAAAAAAAGGGCCGGGCGCGGTGGCTCACACCTGTAATCCCAGCACTTTGGGAGGTCGAGGCGGGTAGATCACGAGCTCAGGAGATCGAGGCCATCCTGGCTAACACGGTGAAACTCCGTCTCTACCAAAAAAATAATAATAATAATACAAAAAATTAGCTGGGTGTGGTGGCCAGCGCCTGTAGTCCCAGCTACTCGCCAGGCTGAGGCAGGAGAATGGCTTGAACCTGGGAGGTAGAGCTTGCAGTGAGCCGACATCGTGCCACTGCACTCTAGCCTGGGCGACAGAGCGAGACTCTGCCAAAAAAAAAAGACAGACAGACAGAAATAAAGAAAGAAAGTTAGTTAAGTGACTTGCCTCCTGCCACACAGCTGGGAAGTAGAAGAGCAAGCACTCTAACCTGAGGTTGTCTGTCTCTAAAGCCCACCCCCCACCCCGCCCCAGGCAATTCTGAGGAGCTCAAGTCTGAGAACCACTGTACTATACTAACTGGGGTGTGGTACAACCAAGTTAAACTGAGTAAAGCCTCATTATCAGAAGATAATCATCTCATGGATTCAGGTATAGAGCGTATCAACTTACCTCTGTGATCATAGTCATATACGGTGCACTTCTCTACAAAACTTGGAAAAGCAAAAATCTGCTTGTTCTCCTTGTCCCTGGACATCAGCATTATAACAAAATTCAACAGTACCCTTAAATGGCACTAACACTATGATTTCTAGGCATACCTTAGTAATGAGGTAACCAAATTTTGTTTCTTAGCAGACCGACGGTAAAGAAGCTCAAAACACAAAGCTTTCCCTGCTTCTTGGTACTCTGGATTCCTCATGGACCTTTAGCTTAAGGTTTTCTTAAAATACAAAGAAGAGGTATCCTGCCTCACATACTGTGATGACTAAATCTGAAAATTACCACATTTTACAAATAATACATCAGCTGTATTCAAATTCATCACAATTCATTGACCAGGGAAAATATGACCTTGACATGCAGCCTGCAGTTACTTTTTTTTTTTTTTAAGATCCTTTTTAGGCCGGGCGCGGTGGCTCAAGCCTGTAATCCCAGCACTTTGGGAGGCCGAGACGGGCGGATCACGAGGTCAGGAGATCGAGACCATCCTGGCTAACACGGTGAAACCCCATCTCTACTAAAAAATACAAAAAAAAAAAAAAAAAACTAGCCGGGCGAGGTGGCGGGCGCCTGTAGTCCCAGCTACTCTGGAGGCTGAGGCAGGAGAATAGCGTGAACCCAGGAGGCGGAGCTTGCAGTGAGCTGAGATCCGGCCACTGCACTCCAGCCTGGGTGACAGAGCAAGACTCCGTCTCAAAAAAAAAAAAAAAAAAAAAAAAAAAGATCCTTTTTATGTTTTATGGGGAAAGGGAAAGGGTGGCTTCTGCTTAGAATAAAAAAGAAGAAAATTAGAACAGCATATTTGAATTACGGGGATAGAAACACAGAGTTAAATTTTACTCTTGACCAGAATGAAACTTCAGTTCGCCAAAGAAAGTTCTCATCATAAAAGATTGCTTTTAAGTTATGAACAGTGGGAAAGGGAATGATTTAATTTAGAAAAAGAACCATTTCTACATTATTTTAAGGATAACCATTCAAAAATGGGCATTAATAAAGCCTAGTTCATATGTAAAATTCTATAAAATACTGTACTAGCATCCTAGTGGCCAAAAAGTAGATATTACCTCCCTCTTTGGCCATCCTGACACTAAACACTCTGGCAAGCATGGACTCACACCTAATTCAAACTCCAGCATTAAGAAACTTCCCTTCTCTTTGAAAACCCAAAGGCCTAGGGTCTTCCCTCCGGGTTATGTAATCATCAGTGGCTTCTCCCTTTTCCTATTCTACCCCAACTATTGTGTCACTTTCTCCAGTGCCCTCTCCGTTCCACTCTGGTGTTCACTTTCCCACCCAAACTTGACCTCGAATTTCTTCACTCTGATTCTGATGCTGATGGGCCCTGAAGAACAGCTCTCTACTCTCTTTGGCTGTTCTATTTCATCCCAAGCTTAGCTCAGCCTAGAATCAATGAATTACTCTATATGGCCTCCAGTCCAAGCCCTGATTAGAGCCTCTCTTCCATGTCCCTAACCCCACCCTCCAATTCTGGCCCACAGGCTCTCATGTCACTCACTGTTCTTTATCCAGTTTCACCCTGGAATTTCCATCACTCATCTCCTCATACCTAGGATCCTTCCCATCTGCAGACTGGAAACACTGGTGGATCCCTACTTTTTCCTTCTTTCAAGTCCACTCTGTTTAGGACAGTGAATCCCTCCCCCCGTTCGGTATCCTTACTTTAGTCTAAATTTTCTAATTAATGTTTAGATGTGTAAGGCCTGGATCCCAGCTAACCTCTGCTTCCTGGGCCCTCCCAGGGCAGTGGCTGTCAAAGGCAAGCTTTTCCGCTCCCTAACACCAGCTCCAAAAGACATCTGAGTGAATATCTTCCTCCTTTGGCTCTTAATTCCTCTCTTTTTCTCTCACATTCTGCATTTTAACCTGTATATAATCTCTAAATTCCCTATTTCCTTATGGATAAATATGCTTGTATTTCTCTCTAAAAGCCAGTTTCTCCCCAACCCTACTTTTACTCCGTATCTTCCTTCTCTCTTGCCCCAACCTTAGTGATTCCAGCATGAAATTGTAAAGAGCTTTAAGAGTTCTTCAAAGTTTACTTTGGAAAACATTGTCCTGGCGATTTCAAGGTTTGACTTTTTCCTTAGTTGGCCCTTACGTGGGACCAGTGATGATCACCTTCCTTTTCCCTTCATTGCTCAACCAGCCCTCTTCCTGACTTCTTCTTGCCTTCCTTCTATCTAGTGTCCAAGTCCTTTTTTCCCATAATTGTGTTTCTCTCAAAGAAGCCCTTCTCTACAACCCATAATCCAACTAATAGTGTCCTGAGATCTTCCAATCCCTGTACTAAACATTTATTTCTTTTTCTTTCTTTCTTTTTTTTTTTTTTTTTTTTTTTTTTTTGAGATGGACTCTCGCTCTGTTGCCCAGGCTGGAGTGCAGTGGCGCGATCTTGGTGCACTGCAACCTCCACCTCCCGGGTTCAAGCAATTCTTGTGCCTCCACCTCCCAAGTAGCTGGGATTACAGGAACGCCCCACCACACCTGGCTAATTTTTGTGATTTTAGTAGAAACGAGTTTCACCATGTTGGCCAGGCTGCTCTTGAACTCCTGACCTCAAGTGATCTGCCTGCCTCAGCCTCCCAAACTGCTGGGGTTACAGGCCTGAGCCACGGCACCCAGTCCATTTTTTTCTGTTTCATGAACTGCATCACAAATGAAGCAGAGCCCTCTGGAGGACCCCTTTTTTCTTCCCAAGAATGTCTATGTCACTGAGAAAGGGATCCTCCCTCTTTATGTACACTTTCCTGACAAATCAAAATAGCCAGACCCACATGAGTGTTCTTGGTGCAGCCATCATGTCTTGTGGAACTCCCTCCACTCTGCCCAATGCAGACTCCAGCAGCAGAGCTTGCCGGGGCCTTAGCTTTTCTCTGCCCTATGCCAATGATTTGATTTGCTGTCCCTTCCTTATTGGCCTATTCTAAAAAAATAAAAAATAAAAAAAATAAAATAAAACCAAAAACTAGTCCTCCTGAACTCAGACATCAGTGTCCCCTCTCCTTCCTCATCAATGACTTACAGCCAGGACAAAAATAAACCAGGCAGGCAGATCACCTGAGGTCAGGAGTTCAAGACTAGCCTGGCCAACATGGCGAAACCCTGTCTCTACTAAAAATACAAAAAATTAGCCAGGCGTGGTGGCGGGCGCCTGTAGTCCCAGCTACTCTGGAGGGTAAGGCAGGAGAATCACTTGAACCCAGGAGGCGGAGGTTACAGTGAGCTGAGATTGTGGCACTGCACTCCAGCCTGGGCAACAGAGTGAGACTCCATCTCAAAAAAAAAAAAAAAAAAGAAAAGAAAGAAAGAAAAGAAAAGAAATCTACCCACCCTTCTTGCAAAGCTGGTATCAGGATCAGCCCTCTTAAGGTCAATTTTACTCAGGCTGTGTGCCCCAAGGCCTGTACCTTTCATCCCTCACATCTGCCCCAAGGGCAGTTGCCTAAGTTGCCCTGTCAAAAGATGTCCGCCTAACAACATCCTCATGACTTAGTCAAGATGGCCATATCCCTAAACTCTACTATCAACCTTCAGATTCTCTTAACTTGACTCACCAAGCCCCTTGCTCCTCCCAGCTCCCTCGGTCTTTGCTACTAACTTTTCGCCTCCATCGAAATTGTACAGGCTCCTCCCCAGCCTTTTGCTTCTATTTGGAGCCCCGGGATGATTCTTAAAATTAGGTTATCCCATTTAATCCCCAATGGAATCCCCCAAATTTCTCTCCTACATACTGTCATCTTTAGTACCACATGGTGACATCACCATCCAATTAAAGTACCCTAAACTCTGCACCAGATATCCTCCACTGTGCCATCTACCATCTTCCCCATAATAAAGCTCCCTCAATTCCAACATTCAAGGACAGGACATATCAACAGAAAAGTAAATAACCTTAAAACTCCCTTCCAACCTTGAAATTTTATTATCAACCTAATCCACTCCCAACCCCAAATACATCCACATTTATTTTCCCATGTAACTCAACGGCATGCTTTTGAGAAAGAGCCTTCTAAGTTGAAAGAACCACAGGGCTAACCACTGTAACGCTAACCTACAACTCATCTCCAGAAGTCTCACTGAAGATTTTTGCAATTGTACTCCACCTCTGTACCACAGGGACGACCTCCAAACTGCCTTAACAGTAGTCAAGCTGTGGCACAAAGTTACCGGGCCCCCTTCCCACACTAACGTAAAGAGCCTCTAAACCCTGGGCTAGATGCTTGCTCACCAAATGATGCCTGTGCTTACTGTCTACTCCAGGAGACATCAAGAATGAATATCACCCCATCGACAGTTTCGATCAGCCAACATTGAAAATTTCAAAACAATGAAACAAAAACATAGTGCTTCCACTCAGGGAGGGAGGAGGTGCGAGCGGAATAGAAGGGCACCCCCACGGGCCTGTGCTGTTGGCCTCCCGGGTTTGCAGTGTTTCCCTCCCACCTTTCCCCTCGACCACGTCTTCCCCTACAACAATTTCTCGCACCTCCATGACGCGAAATCCCCAGCCGAGGTGCGGCCGGCTCCTCCCAGCCTTGCCCCGGACGTCCCTCTGGCCCAGCCTTCCTCTCGGCGGGACCCCGGCGAGGAGGGCCCCCTCCACCGACCCGTTCACCTCCCTATCCCTTCCCCGGCCTCTTGGCGCCCCTGCAGGGCTCTGTCCCGAAGCCGAACCTCGAGAAGCCAAGCCCACGAGGCCCGTCGCGGGACTCACACCCCCCCTTCCTTCTCCCAGCACCTCGTCCTCCATGCACCCGGCCCCCGGGGCTCCTCGTCGTCGTCGTCCCGGCTCGTACCGCCCCCCGTCGGGGGCTCCACCCCCCCGCCTGCCCCCGCCCCCAGGACGGCCCCCTCCCCACCGCGCACCGCCTGCGCCCTCTGCTCCGGCACGGGACTCTCTTTGGCCTCCGTTCCCCGCCCAGAAGCGGCGGCGGCGGCGGCGGCAACGGCTGCGGCGGCCCCAGCAGGAGCAGCAGCGGCGGCGGCGGCAGCGGCGGCGGCAGCAGCGCCGCCCCGGCCCCGCCCCGCCGCCCGCCGGAGCCCCACGCCCCGCCCGCCCGCCCCGCCGCCGGACTGCTCCCCCCGAAGCCCACCACTAAGCCCTCCCACTCCCCGGCCGCGATCCGCTCGAATCCAGCTCCGCTGGGCCTGCTGTCCGTTCCTCACGCCCCTTAAGACCCAGGGTGGGGGAGCCCTGGGGTTCGCGGCCATCCCTCTCCCTCCTTCTCCAAGGGCCAGGGGATTGCCCCTGATCCCGAAACCCGGCCCCGTAACCGGAGCCTCCCTCCTTCCAGCCCTCGGCTTCGCTCGCCGACCCCTTGCCTCCAGGCCTGGCGCGAAGCGGGTGGAGGGCTTGCACGCCGGATCTCCCCTCTGGCTTGCCGGTGCTAGTGTGAATTGCCCCCGATCTCATCTTCCTTCAATTTAAGCCCCCTCCCCGCCGCGCCCGGCCCGGCGGCCCCCGCCCCTAGAGCGAGGGCAGCGGAGCCAGGGCGCTCCGAAGTCATCCCCCGCCTTTTTTCCAGGGACTCGGATAATTGCCCCTGCCCCCATCACAGCACTCCCACTCCCGAACCCAGGCCCCGCCGCCACCTAGGGGTACCCCTTACCCTACGGTTCCCGCACCCCAGCGCCGGGAAGAAAGCAGCCCTGAAGAGCACCCGTCGCACCTCCCCTCTGAGGTTGGAGGGTATTTTCTCCCGGTCTCTTCAAGACTTCATCACGGACACCCCCCCCCCCCAAAAAAAAAAGCCTTTTCTCGCCCTGCCCTGCTAGCCAGCCTCCCTTCGGATCGTCGGATCCCTGGATCGGGGGTTGGGGTCAGGTAGTTAACAAGACCATAGCCTCCACCTCCTTTTCCGAGGAGTGGGGTAATTCCTATGGTTTCCCCCCCAGGATCAACCGACCCCCGTTTCCATGGAGACCCCCGCCCAGCCGGGAAGAAGACTCTCGGATCGTGGCGAACGAGTCTCACCTGGCTAAGAGAGAAGGGGGTCGAGGAGGGGGTAGGGCAAGTCAGGGGATGGGGTACGAAGGTGGGAAGTGGAGGGGAGCTGTCCCGAAGGGAGGGGCAAAGACAGAGCCAGCTCCAGGGAGCGCTACGTCCGGGGACACGAAGAGGACGGCGCCCCCGGGGGGCAAGCCGAGCGGCCGCAGGGAGAAGAAGGAACAGGGTTGGAGAAAGGCTTAAGATAGAAAGAAGCGGGTGGGGGGATACGAAAAAGCCGGGGAGTCAAAAGGGGTGGAGGGGTTGGGGGAGAGAGAAAAAAGACGCACCTGTTCCCGGGTCGGCTCCGCGGGGAGGCTCAGGCCGCCACCCGGGCTCCCTCTTACTCCCTCTTAACCGCCACCCGCCTAATACTGCCCCGATCTGATGCCGCCCTCCGCCCCTTATCGCCACCGACCTCCTTCTCCTCTCTCTCGGCGGCGGCGGCGGTCGGACTCTAGGAACTGAGAGGAAGAAGGGAGGGCTCAGCAAAGCGGAGGAGAGACAGAGCCACACACTGGCAGCAGCCGCGGCGAGCGAAAGAGTGAGGGGGAGAGCGGTGTGTGTGTGTGTCTGTGTGCGAGCGAAGCCTGGTGGAGTGGGTGCCGGTCGCAGAGCTCGACGGGAAGTGGAGTCCGGCTGGGTCCGCGGGCGGCGCCAACCCCCGCGCCACCGGACTACAACTCCCAGAATGCCGCCTACGCGGGTGGGGGGAATGGGGAGGAGGAGGCGAAGGGAGGGAGCAAGAGAGGGAGGGACGAAAGCAGGGAGCAAGCGGCGGCGAAGGGGGCAGAGCCAAGCAGCCCCGGTGACACTGGGAGGGGAGGAGAGGAGGAGGGGATCGCTGAGAGGACCGAGCGGATTCCGGAGAGGGAGGCAGCAGTGGCTGCAGCAAGCCGGGCAAAAAGCTAGACTCCCGGGAGAGGCGGAGGCGCTCAATCTGCGGGGCTGCAGGAGCCCCACGTCCCCCCCCGCGCCTCGACGCCCCTCGAAGGGGGAGGTTGAGGAAGGGAGAGGGTCAGTGAGCCGCGGCCAATGGGTTCCCTCTCTTTCTTCCAACGCTCTCCACCTTATACCCCGACCTGACTTTCTCAGGCCACTGGTGCTGATCCAGTGTGCAAATCTCGAGACCCCAGATCTCCTCTGCTGGGCAGCAGAGAACAGACGCATTCAGTCCCCTTCTCCCAGGGGCCTGAGGGAGGCTCCCCTTGCAGGCAGGGCGTGACTCCCCCTTCTTCCCGCCCCCCTCTACCGTCGTCGCCACCCCCCCATCTCCCTCCCCGGAACCCCTCCCCTGAAGCCGGGGCTCGCCTCTCTGTCTCCCCGCCAAGACACGGAGTCCCTCTGGGGACAACTATCCAGCCCCCTCCCTTATACTGGGCCCCTACCCACCAGTATCCCCTTCTTAGCGTTGCCCCCTCACCTAAATAATGGTGGGGGTGACCCGAGTTGGACTGGTGGCCACTTTCCCTCCAAGGCTAGCCGTCCTTCCTCACGACGACCCTGTGTAGAAATAGAGAAGCATATTAATACTCCCGTCCCCCCTCCCCCCCAGGTTTGGATACCCGTGGAAGTGGCTCACAAGAAAGAGGGGTTGGTAGTGGAAGTGAGCTGGGGTTGAATCCCAATCTTCAAACCTCATCCCTGCCATGGAATCCAGGTATTCGCCTTTTGCTTAACAGCCATTAAATCGCTTGGGTGGGGGGTAAATTATCTAAACCCCAATGTCCACGCGACTCGAAGCGACGCTACCTTGTAGGAATAAGATACGAACTAGGTTGCCGCCGCGGGAAGGAAAGTATCCCCCACCCCCGTCGCCGTCCACCCCCAAAAACACATACCCCTGGGAGAGTCAGATGGCTGAAGAAGGGGAAAGGAGGTGAGAGTGCTGGAGAGTAAAAAGACTGTGGCGGGGAGGGTCCGCGGCCCCCACTATGAGAGCAGAATCCAGATGCTAAGAGGTGGGTGGGGGGTGCGGCATAATCGCAGACGGTGTCTTCCTCGCTTTTCCCGGAATCGCCGCTCGATCACCGTCTAACACTCGGAGTTGCTTACCACTCAGTCCCCTAGCCCCATTTGTGCGCGTGAGGCGGCCAGAGCCCGGGAAGCCCGGGCACAAACTCCGCGGAAGCTGGCCTTCGCTGCCGCCGCGCTGCCGCGGGCCTCCCTCCCTCCGCTCGCGGCCCCGCCGATCTACCTTCGCCCCCGGCCGAGGCCAGACCCCGCTCCACAACTCCACGCCCCTACTCCACCCCCGGCTCTCCCTCCCCTCGCCCTCTCCCAGCGGGTCCGGCCCAGCCCCTAACGCCGCCCCGCCCTACCGCTCGGTCCAGAGCCCAGCAAGTGCCCCGAACTCGCCCCCCGCCCCCACGCCCAGGCCAGTCCGGCCAGGCCTGGTTTCCCCCTCCTGCCGCGCCCCGCCCCCGAATCCACGTCCTACTTCGCCACCCAACTCGGCCCGGTCCGGGTTCGGCCTGCGCCCACGCCACCGGAGTCCCCGATTCGGTCCGGTGTACGGCCACCTACCCCGCCCTTGCCTGGGTGCTGGCCTGGCCCGCTGCCTGCGCCCGCCGAGCCGGCCCAAGCGCGCGGTCCGGGTCCGGGTCCAGGTGTCGGCCTCGGTCCCGGCAGTGTTGCCGCGACTCGCCACGAGGGCTCGTTCCACGCAAGATCGGAACCCACGCGGGGTGGGGGCCGCGGGAAGCAAGTTTCTTTATCCTCCCCCCGCCCCCGCCGCAGGGCCGCACCGTTCCCCCACCACCCCCGCCTCACGGCGCCCCCTTTACCTGGGCAGAGCCCCCAGCCGCTGTCGCAACTTTGCTCTTCTCCACGCCGCCGGGGAAGCGGGCGAAGCGGGAGGAGGGAGGTGGCGGGGGGTGCTGGGATCAGGCCGCTGGGCTCCGGGAGGACACGTGGGGGAGGAGGGGAAGGAGGAGGAGGAAGGGGGGGCGGGCCTGCAGTTCTCGGGGCTCCCCCTGCCAGCCCCGGGGAAGCCGGAACCTCGCCGGGCAGCCGCAGACCCCGCACTGGCCACGGGGGAAGAACGGAGCCACCTTCCTCGGCCAGCCCCCGGCTCCAGGAAGGGGGGGTCGAGCAACGCGCTGTTCAGGTCGGAGAGCGAGCGATTTCGCTCGTGCTCTGTGTGACTCTCTTCCCCCTGTTTTAGCCTCAGTGTATGTTGTGGGGGCGCAAAGGGTCTTGCATGCGGTGGGGAAGACGTCCCCGCCGGATGCCCCGCCCCTCCCCCGGCCCCCCACTTCCCCACCCTGGGCGACCTCAGTGCGTGGTTCTGGCGCTCAGGCTTCGAGGCCGCCCGCGGGCGCAGCCCCAGCCCCGGCGCCGAAGTGGGACAGGTGCTGGGGAGAGGAAAATGCCGGGGCTCACAGCCTCGCCTCTCGTCTCCGGGGCGGCCCACCCTTGGTGGCAACCTCCGCGGCTGCAAACCCCCTGGGCCACCCTCAGTGGGCAACACCACCTGGGCGTGGAGGCATCTGGGGATGGAGGCGGGGTGGGGGGCGGGTGGCGAGAGACCCGAGGGAGGAAGAAGGAGGAAGGGGATGAAAGGTCTGTGTAAAGTGGGAAGCCTGCACGATTCGGAGCCAAAAGCCCAGCTCTAAGAGGACTCGGCTTCTGCCGGCTTTCCTTGGGCTCCGCAGTCACCAATCCGAGCCCCCTTGACCCTTACCCTTTACCCTAAAGACTCTCTGCCTGGCCAAAGGAATAAACCCTCGTGTGTGTTTACATCCCAGATCATCCCTGGGACTGAAGGGCTGAGAAGCTTGCGGTCCACATTCGAACTCTGATGACTTTACATTGACTCCGAGGAGAGCAGCTAGCAGCTTGCGAAGAAGCTGAAGCTGCCGGCCGATTTGCTTTCAGTCTTAGGGTGTTTCTTAGCAGCTCCAGCCCTGAGCCCGTGATAGGGACTTCAAAGGCATCGCCTCAGCCTAGAGGGTATTAGGGGAGGTGCCCAGCAGTTCCTGGAGGATTCAGTGCTTTGTAAACGGAATTTGAAATGAATAGCAGGAATTCGAAAAAAGTCTTTATGTGCAGATATATTGATATTATTTGTTATATATTTATCCATGCTGAGGAAGTCAGAGGGTCATTTGGACTAGAAGGAAGCCCTGCCAGATTAATGTCTTCCTCCTCCTCCTCCCCACCCCACCTCCCTCCTGCTAGGCCCAGAGGTTCCATCTCTTAGCTTGGATATGTCTTCTCCCCTTTGGAAGTACTTTAGAGATGGCAGTTGAGCCTTGCCTGGTATGTCTCCCTCACCTGGTGTGAGGGATGTGGGTGAGCATTGGAGCAAGCTGTCTAAGGCTGCAGTGGCTTTGCTGTTGCCCGAGGCCTGGTGTTCTAGGACCCCTCTTGCTTGTCCTCACCACCGTCAAAAGCTGTTGCCAGCAACGTGGACATGGCGCTGGCCATTTTATTTTGCTTTGGGAACCTCTCCTCAAGACATTCTACTTGGCCACTCCTAACCTCTCATGCACCCCACCCCTACTCCTGCACACCGCATACACACACACACACACACACACACACACACACACCTTAAAAAATATTTGGCCTAAGTTGCATCAAGGGGAACGTGAAGATTTGGAAATGATCTGTTTAAGCCAATCAATATGTGAACTCAAAATGCATTATTAAGGAGGAAATCGCCTCCGTGGGGCCTGATGATGCAGACCCCACCAATTCTGCTTTGATTTGAGTTTACTGTCATCGCTGATTTTAATTAACCCAGAAATTACTAAATCTCCATTTCTTGAAAGCCCTTAGGGCTTTAGGGCTACTTTGCTCCTTGGTTTGAGGCCGAAACAGATCCTGAACACCTCGATTCGCACTAGTCTGTGTCTCACCATTTGGCTGCCTCATTTATCTGGCGAAACGAAGGTTGGGGCAAGATGATTATTTCCTGGCTGAAGCTCTAGCTCCTCTGAGCCCTTTCCTGTTGGGGGCCAGGCTTCCTGCCCTACAGGAGATGATGGGAAACCAAGGAGCAGGGTGGGGAGAGCTGTGGGAAACCTTGTGAAGAATGTAGATATTAATGATTATTTTATTTGAGGCTAGAACCACAACATAACCATAATAATAATAATACCTACCTTTGTACAGCATTGGAGTGTTTACAAAACTCTTTCACTTGTGTTATTTCATTTGTTTCTCACTATAACTCTCCATGTTGTAATTGAGGAAACTGAGTCTATGAGCATCTGTGAGTGGCTTGCTCAAGATCACATGGCTGGTGAGTTCCTGAGCCAGGACTCAACCCCAGTAGTCCTAACTCTACATCCAGGGTTCTTTTCAGTATGGTATAGCGCCTCCATGTAATGCCAAAATAGTCTTTTTCAGGAAGATTGCTTTTCTTAATTATTTCTCCCATCAGTAACATCTACTGAGCAAGGCCTGGACTCTCAGAGAGGCAGCTTGGTGTAACGGAAAGAGGGTTGTTTGGGAAAGTGCTAAGAACCAGGTCCTAGTCCTTCCTTACCCATAGCTAGCAATGGGACCTCAAGCAATCCCTGACATTTGACTGAGTAGTGCCAGCCTGATACCACGGACTGTATTTTGGGTCTTCTCTTTACCTCTTAAATATGGTTATCAATGTACCTGCCCTACCTCCCTCACAGGAACATCCCGTGAGCAATGAGGTACGGATGGGAAAGAGTTTTGTATACCGTAAACTACTGGATTCATGCTGGAGTTTTTTTGTTTTTGGTTTTTGGGGATTTTTTTTTCTTTTGAGACAGGGTCTCACTCTGTTGCCCAGACTGGAGTGCAGTGGTGCAATCATGGCTCACGTCAACTTCAAACTCCTGGACTCAAGCGATCCTCCTGCCTCAGCCTCCCAAGTAGCTGGGGCTACAGCATGCACCACCACCACCACCACCACACCCAGCTAATTTTTTTTTTTTTTCCATTTTTAGTAGAGACAAGGTCTTGCTATGTTACCCAGCTGGTCTTGAACTGCTGGACTGAAGTGATCCTCCAGTCTCGGGCTTTCAAAGTGCTGGGGTTACAGGTGTGAGCCACTGCACCCGACCATGCAGGAGTTATCAGCATCACCAACCTCCCTAGGTGTAGCACAGAGGCCTAAGGGTGACACGGGCCTGGGCTCTGCCCTCCTGAAACTTACTAGATAAAGCAGGACATTTCGGGGGTCACAGGGTAATTTAGGCCCCAAACCAACCTCTAACTAAATCCATAGGGTAATTAGTTTAATCCTCTGCTTTGTTCTGTGATCAGAGCCCTTGTCTCGCTGGTAAAACAGCCCAGCCCTATGCCCCCACCCCGCCCCCCACCCCCCCCAAAAAAATTCCAGTGGTTTAGATCTTTAGAGTTATCAGAATGAAGCAAATTTGAAGCTTCTAGTTGTCCCTTTGTTCCCTGCACCTCAATCAATTGAAGGTGAAGTTAGTTTTGGAACTTAGGATCTCAGGACTGCCAAAGGGCTCATTCTAAGTTACCTGTCTTGAAAGGGAACGGGTTAGGGGGGCGGGACGGGGGAACAGAAAGAGCTGTGCAAACTACAGGAAAGAGTGACCATGTGTTACACTGTGAGCTCTCTAGTGTTTCACTTATGTTTCAGGGCACAAGCGGGGTAGGGGAGGAGTCCTTGCCCCTATTTGTTATTGGTAAATTTCAAAGGCATGAGCCTTTTTTGCAAGAAGGATTGCTAAGGTAGATATATTCCAGCTGCCTACAGAGTACTGGATACTAAGTACTGGCTCCCAGAGAACAAATGGCCTGGTCTCTGCCCTCTGAGAGCCCCAGGTGTGGATGGGGAGACAGCATGTCCGGATAAACTGAACTCTGTAAACAACCAACAACCTTTTTGGATTTTATAGCCAAGGGAGTGAAAATGAGGAAAGGGGCTGAAATCACCCCAGAGGCCTCACCAGGTCAAGCTCTTCAACTTGCTGACCACTCACCTCTTCCCTGAGACTCCTAGGCTCTAAACAAAGTTCTTTCTTAAAAATTAATTTTTTTTTAACATTAGAGATGGGGGGCAGGGGGTCTTGCAATGTTGCCCAGGCTGGTCTGGAACTCCTGGGCTCAAGTGATCCTCCAGCCTTGGCCTTCCAAAATGCTGGGATTATAGGTGTGTGAGCCACCATGCCCAGCCAACAAAGTTCTTAATTAAACATGCAGTGCTAGAAGTGGAAGGGACTCTAAGAAATCTGCCCTCCTGAAAAACTGGTTATGGTTGGCCACTGCCAACAAAATCAAGTCCATGAGCCTTCATCTAGTCTTTAGGGCCCTCCCTGATCTAGTTCTAGCCTCCTTTCATTCCATATCCCTCACAAACCCTCTTTTCTGACCTGACTGGCCCCCTCGGCATTCCTTGGATAACGCATCCATTTTGTCAGCTCTGCTTCCTTACCCTCTTTTTTTTTTTTTTTTTTTAACACTTAAAAAAATTGTACAGATGAGGCCGGGCGTGGTGGCTCACACCTGTAATCCCAGCACTTTGGGAGGCCAAGGCGGGTGGATCACCTGAGGTCAGAAGTTCAAGACCAGCCTGGTCAACATGGTGAAACCCCGTCTCTACCAAATATACAAAAATTAGCCAGGTGTGGTGGCGGATGCCTGTAATCCCAGCTACTGAGGAGGCTGAGGCAGGAGAATCACTTGAACCCGGGAGGCAGAGGTTGCAGTGAGCCGATATCGCGCCATTGGGCTCCAGCTTGGGCAACAAGAGTGAAACTTCATTCAAAAAAACAAATTGTACAGATGAGTTCTTGAGTTCTCTTTGTGTTGCCCAGGCTGGTCTTGAACTCCTAGCCGCAAACGATCCTTCCCTCTTCGCCTCCCAAAGTGCTGGGATTACAGGTGTGAACCACCATAGTGGCCTCACACACTTTTTGTTGTTGGGTTTTTTGTTTTTTGTTTTTTGTTTTTTCGAGACGGAGTTTTGCTCTTGTCGCCCAGCCTGGAGTGCGATGGCGTGATCTTGGCTCACTGCAACCTCCCTCTCCTGGGTTCAAGTGATTCTCCTGCCTCAGCCTCCCGAGTAGCTGGGATTACAGGCACGTGCCACCACACCCAGCTAATGTATTTTTAGTAGAGACAAGGTTTCACCATGTTGGCCAGGCTGGTCTTGAACTCCTGATTTCATGTGATCCACCCACCTTGACTTCTCAAAGTGCTGGGATTACAGGCGTGAGCCATCGCACCTGGCCCCTCCCACAGCTTTTTACATGTCCTTCTCAGCTTATTGAAATCTCACTCAACTGTTACTCAAGACAGCTCTCTCAACCGGGTGCGATGGCTCACGCCTGTAATCCCAGCACTTTGAGAAGTCAAGGTGGGTGGATCACTTGAGGTCAGGAGTTCGATACCAGCCTGGGCAACATGGCAAAACCCTGTCTCTACTTAAAATACAAAACTTAGCCAGGTGTAATGGCATGCGCCTGTAATCCCAGCTACTTGAGAGGCTGAGGCAGGAGAATCGCTTGAACCTGGGAGGCAGAGGTTGCAGTGAGCTGAGATCCTGCCACTGCACTCCAGCCTGGGTGACAGAGCGAGACTCTGTCTCAAACAACAAACAAACAAACCAACAAAAGACCATTCTCTCATGCCCCTTTCCCTGACACCCACACCCTCCCTATGGAAGTTGACTGCTCCTCTGGGGTACCCCCACAGTTTTTAGCTTGTCCCTTTAGTTAGCACTTCTACACTCTGCCTATCTATCTCTCCGATTAGATTTTAAGTTCCTTGGATAAAAGGACTCAGTACTTCTCATCTGTGTATCACAGCCTCCTTCATCTCCCCCCAAGACCTCCCACCTTGGCACAGAGTAGGACTTGTTTTACAGTGGAGAAGCTGAGGCCCAGACTTGACTTCCCTTCTTGCCAAATACTCATTTTAAAGTCTGGGTCT
Organism: Rhinopithecus roxellana; assembly: GCF_007565055.1. Classification (NCBI taxonomy): domain Eukaryota; kingdom Metazoa; phylum Chordata; class Mammalia; order Primates; family Cercopithecidae; genus Rhinopithecus; species Rhinopithecus roxellana. The sequence goes on along the minus strand of NC_044555.1, from coordinate 124,766,411 downwards.
CTTTTAGTCTTTCTCTTCCCACTCAGTGGTTAAGCACACAATCTCTGAAGTTAGACAGACATGGTTTGAATACTGGCTCCACCACTTCCTAGTGCTATTGCCTTGCATACTTTTCTGTGAGCCTCAATTCCCTCATTTGTGAAATGGGGGCTAATAAGTACCTCCTGAAAACATTATAAGGGCAGGGCGCAGTGGCTCATGCCTGTAATCCCAACACTTTGGGTAGCCAAGGCGGGTGGATCAGTTGAGGTCAGGAGTTCGAGATCAACCTGGGCAATACGGTGAAACCCCGTCTCTGTATATAGAAAAGAAGAAGAAGAAGCAAATGTTATAAGGATCACATGAGTTCTTGTATGTTAAGCACTTAGAACAGTGCCTGGCACCCAGTAGATGCTCCATAGTAGTTTAAAAAATAATAATAAGGAATTTTTAGAGTTCAGAACTTGAGAGCACCTGCTTCATTTAAGCCTAGGAATAAAACTCACAACCTGAACATAAAGAAAAAGAGAGGTATTTTTTGGAAGGAGAATAGAATAAAATTTAGCAAGAACTTTCAGCAAAATTATTACCTCTTGCCCCAAAGAGGCTAAAGAATATTGAAGAACAGCACCCATTTCAGTGGCCCACATTAGTGGGTACTCAACAAATTCCACTGAATTCGGGGTACTGCTTTTCTCTTGCCATGGTGGTGATTCTGTACAGGCTTAGGGATGTTAGCAGGGACTGAGGTGCCTTGCAGAACCCACTTACATCATTCTTGATCCATTTAATGTACCTACACCTGAGCTCCCCTCCACCTGGCCAAATCCTTTGAGCCCCACCTACATGAAGCTTTTGGGTAATGCCTTTGCCTCTGAGAAGTCCTCTCGTCCCTGAACTCTTGGCCCTGTAGGTAAATACTGCACAGTTTAGCACTCTTCTGTGCCTGTTCCTTAGTTAGACAGCCCCATCTGAGAGCAGGCATCTTGTCATAGAAGTCAGCATTCCCCATAATGCCTGGCAGCATTTGTGCAGACCACACTCCATGAATACTTTGGGATTGACTGACAAGTAGGCATTCACGAGGAGCAGTAGGGGCATGGGTCCCCTCAAGTCCTGCCCACCATGCCTTCTATCAATCCTCTGTCCCCACACACACCACACTTCTCAAACCAACCACCTACAGACACCCCAGTGTAGCCATCTTGTCTCTTAAAATTTGTAAATATCTGGACAGCAAGGGCCACGTTTTCCTGTGTCCTCCACGCAGCACAGCATAGAGCTTCTAGCATTAACAGCAGAGAGTAAGCACATAGTGTCACGAGCTATAGATAACTCAGTAAAGATACCATTCTTAGTTCGGCTCTCTCTCTCTCTCTCTCTCTCTCTCTCTCTCTCTCTCTCTGTGTGTGTGTGTGTGTGTGTGGTGTATGTGTGTGTGTGTGTGCTGTGTATTCTTGTGTGCCTGTTCTTGCTCATTAAACTGCAAGAGCTCCACGGGAATTGTCCATTTTGTGATGAAAGTTAGAAGATGATTTAAAAACAAGTTAAAACCTGGGATTTTGATTTTTTTTTTTCTTTACAATCTAGGGAATGAATGTTCTGCCTTTAGTACACATTCAGTTTATACTCTTACCAAATTTTCTCAAACTTTAATGTACATCAGAATCACCTGGGACAGCTCCCTAAAATTTAGATTCCAAGGCACCATCCCACTTAGGGTTTTATTGAATAGGTTGGGGTGGTGCCTCGTACTTTGCATTTCAAACAATCTCTACAGTAAATTATAGAACCAGTGGGTTCTGGGACTACATCTTGAAGGACATTAAGCACTTTTTTCCTTTTCATCTTTACCATAGATCCCCAAACATTTCACTACCAAGGGTTTTTTTATTATTTCTTTCCCTTCATGGACCCCATTTGACACACAGTTATGTTATGTGCCAGACACTGATTGAAGGACTTTACAAATATTAGCTTATTTAATACTCATAACAAACCCATAATGTAGATACTATATCTTTCCCCTTCTATAAATGAAGAAATTCAGGTACAGAGAGATTCAGTGATGACTTGCCAAAGCTTGTCCAACTAGTACATTTTTAGTCAGTTGAAGTCAAATTCATATGAAATTAACTGCCAGGCGCAGTGGTTCACACCTATAATCCCAGCACTTTGGGAGGCCGAGGCGGGCAGATCACAAGGTTAGCAGTTTGAGACCAGCCTGGCCAATATGGTGAAACCCTGTCCCTACTAAAAATACAAAAATTAGCCAGGTGTGGCAGTGGGTGCGGCAGTGGGTGCCTGTAGTCCCAGCTACTACTCGGGAGGCTGAGGTAGGAGAATCACTTGAACCCAGGAGGCGGAGATTGCAGTGAGCCGAGATCGTGCCACTGCACTCCAGCTTGGGTGAGAGATTGAGACTCCGTCTCAAACAAACAAACAAACAAAAACACTTTAAGGTGTAAAATTCACTGGTATTTAGTACATTCCCAGTGCTGTACAACCACTACCTCTCTAGTTCCAAATTGTTTTCATCACCCCAAAATGAAACTCCTTACCTGTCAAGCAGTTGCTCCTTGTTTCTCCCTCCCCTCAACCTCTGGCAATTACCTATCTTCTTTCTGTTTCTGTGGATTTGCCTATTCTGGATATTTCATTTACATGGAATCATAGACCAGGCACAGTGGCTCAAGCCTGTAATGCCAGCATTTTGGGAAGCCAAGACAGGAGGATCACTTCAGGCCAGGAGTCCAACACCAGCTTGGGCCATATAGCAAGACTCCAACTCTTTCCTTAAAGAACTAAAAGTAGAACTACCTTTTGAACCAGCAATCCCACTACTGAATATCTATCCAGAGGAAAATAAGTCATACTAGCCGGGCCCAGTGGCTCATGCCTGTAATCCCAGCACTCTGGGAGGCTGAGGCGGGTGGATCATGAGGTAAGGAGTTCAAGACCAGCCTGGCAACATAGTGAAACCCCCATCTCTATTAAAAATACAAAAGTTAGCTGAGCATGGTGACACATGCCTGTAATCTCAGATATTCAGGAGGCTGAGGCAGGAGAATCGCTTGAACCCAGGTGGCGGAGCTTGCAGGGAGCGGAGATCATGCCAGTGCACTCCAGCCTGGGTGACAGAGACTCCATCTCAAAACAACAACAACAACAACAACCTGGGTGCGGTGGCTCACACCTGTAATCCCACCACTTTGGGAGGCCAAGGCGGGAGGATCACGAGGTCGGGAGATCAAGACTATCCTGGCTAACACGGTGAAACCCCGTCTTTACTAAAAATACAAAAAAAAAAAAAAAAAAAAAATTAACCAGGTGTGGCGGCAGGCACCTGTAGTCCCAGCTACTCAGGAGGCTGAGGCAGGAGAATGGCGTGAACCCGGGAGGTGGAGTTGGAGTGAGCCCAGACTGTGCCACTGCACTCTAGCCTGGGAGACAGAGCAAGACTCCGTCTCAAAAAAACAAAAGGCCGGGCGCGGTGGCTCACACCTGTAATCCCAGCACTTTGGGAGGCCGAGGCAGGCGGATCACGAGGTCAGGAGATTGAGACCATCCTGACGAACACGGTGAAACCCCGTCTCTACTAAAAATACAAAAAATTAGCCGGGCGTGGCGGCGGGTGCCTGTAGTCCCAGCTACTTGGGAGGCTGAGGCAGGAGAATGGCGTGAACCCGGGAGGCGGAGCTTGCAGTGAGCTGAGATCCGGCCACTGCACTCCAGCCTGGGTGACAGAGCAAGACTCCGCCTCAAAAAAAAAAAAAAAAAAAAAAAAAAGAAGTCGTACGTAAAAGATACTTGCACAGGCATGTTTATAGCAACACAATTCAAAATTGCAAAAATATAGAACCAGCCCAAATGCCCTTCAATCAATGAGTAGATAAGGAAATTGTGTGTGTGTGTGTGTGTGTGTGAGAGAGAGAGAGAGAGAGATGGATAGATGCCGGGTATGGGGGGTGGCTCATGCCTATAATCCCAGCACTTTGGGAGGCCAAGGCAGGCGGATCACTTGAGGCCAGGAGTTCGAGACCAGCCTGGCCAACATGGCAAAACCCCGTCTCTACTAAAAATACAAAATTTAGCCGGACGTGGTGGCACATGCCTGTAATCCCAGCTACTCAGGAGGCTAGGTCATAAGAATTGCTTGATCCATGGAGGCAGAGCTTGCAGTGAGCCAAGATCGCACCATGCACTCCAGCCTGGGTGACAGAGCAAGACTGTCTAAAAAAAAAGAAAAAATTGTGAATGTGTATACATATATATATACACACACACAATGGAATACTACTCAGCCATAAAAAGGAACAAAATAATGGCATTTGCAGCAACCTGGATGGAACTGGAGACCATTATTCTAAGTGAAGTAACTCAGGAATGGAAACCCAAACATCATATGTTCTCACTCATAAGTGGGAGCTAAGCTATGAGGATGCAAAGGCATAAGAATGATACAAAGGACTTTTGGGTCTCAGGGGAAAGGGTGGGAGGGAGGTGAGGGATAAAAGCCTACACGTTGGCGGGTGTAGTGGCTTATGCCTGTAATCCCAGCACTTTGGGAGGCCGAGGTGGGCAGATCACTTGAGATCAAGAGTTCGAGACCAGCCTGGGCAACATGGTGAAACCCTGTCTCTACTAAAAATACAAAAATTAGCTGGATGTGATGGCGCATGCCTGTAGTCCTAGCTACTAGGGAGGCTAAGACAGGAGAATCACTTTCGAGACTCTGTCTCAAAAAAGAAAGAAAGAAAAGAAAATTCCAAAATCTGATATGTCATTCTGCCTGAGTATTCTAACTAACTAGAATTTCACCACTAAACCTGGGCACAGTGGCTCAAGCCTGTAATCCCAGGACTTTGGGAGGCTGAGGCGGGTGGATTGCCTGAATTCAGGAGTTTGAGACCAGCCTGGGCAACATGGCGAAACCCCGTCTCTACTAACAATACAAAAAATTAGCTGGGCATTGTGGCGGGCACCTGTAATCCCAGCTAATCGAGACGCTGAGGCACAAGAATTGCTTGAACCCAGGAGGCAGAGGTTGCAGTGAGCAGAGGTTGCAGAGAGCCGAGATCACGCCACTACACTCCAGCCCGGGCAACAGAGCAAAACTCTGTCTCAAAAAAAAAAAAAACAATAATAATAATTTCGCCACTAAGGATGCACATGGCTATGTCTTGGGGGCCAAATATAGAGCCCCTTAACTGCCCCCCAAAAATGTGACAGCCTGTGCTGGACTTACCAGAGAGGCCTTCCAGACCTGAAGCTGAGGTGAGAATGCTGTCTCAACACAAGGCCGATCACATGATTTTATCTCCTGAATTTTCAAGGGTGTGGACAAAAAGCAACCCAAACAGGCTTGCATCTCCTCTGGAGTTTTGTGATACCCACTGCTCACGGCTGAGAGCCCCATTTGATGTTCTAAGTGTTGCCCTCTCCGTATTCGGTCCCTTGTTGCTCCGAGACCGAATAACCAGGCTGGCTTCAAAACCATTAGCCCCGCCTTTGCTTAGCAGAATAAAATGAACATCAAGGCGAGCCTTGAAGGGGGAAGATGCCATGAAACCTGTGCTGGAGAGGTGAGGGGTGAATGAGGAGCAGTGAAGGCTTCTTCATCTCTGTAGTGCCAGGACCTAGCAGAAAGCCTGGCACCAATAGGAAAGCATTCAATGTGTGTTTGTTGACTGAATGTCTGACTGAAAGAGAGCCTTCTTCTTGGTCTGGAGGTCATCATGGAGGCGTTATAGAGCTGCTCTGTGGGGACAGAGAATGGAAGGAAGTTGGTACAGGTCTGGAGTGTCCTGCCAGGACCTACACAGACCATGTTTTTCTCTGCCTGAAAATTTCTCCCAGGCAAAGTTCTCAGCGCCTGCAAGCCTCAAAAGTAGATTCCTCCAAGCTCACTGTGTACTTTATTGAACTAAACTCAACTCAGGGAAACTTAACAGTGGCATAGTGTTGTGAGGAGAATCCAATGAGAGCACCTATATAAAAGCATATTGAGGCCTGGCGCGGTGGCTCATGCCTGTAATCCCAACACTTTGGGAGGCCAAGGTGGGCAGATCAAGAGGTCAGGAGTTCGAGACCAGCCTGGCCAATATGGTGAAACCCCGTCTCCACTGAAAAAAATTCAAAAATTAGCCGGGCGTGGTGGTATGTGCCTGTAGTCCCAGCTACTCAGGAGACTGAGGCAGAAGAATCGCTTGAACCCAGAGGCAGAGGTTGCAGTGAGCTGAGATTGTGCCACTGCACTCCAGCCTGGGAGACAGAGCGAGAGTCCATTTCAGGAAAAAAAAAAAAAAAAAAAAAAAAAAAAGCATATTGAAAAAGAGAGAGGGGCAGGGAATTCTTGATAACTCACCAATATCAACTTTGTGTGGTCTAAGTGACCCTTTGTATGTGCTATTTGGCCAGGTAGGTTTCTATGTACAGATCCTAACCCTGAACATGCACACGCACGACAGGCACTCCCACACATACACATTTTATAATGCAGTAGACTCCTGTGTGCCAAAACCCAAATAACTACAATCCTCAAAGAATCGGAATGCTTTTTTTGCAATACAATGCAATAATCCCTTACATTTGTATGGGGCTTTGCGGGTCACAAAGTGCTTCCCCATCCATGACCCCATTTGTTTGCTGATTGATGTTCAGAACGGTTCCAAGGCTTTGCAGGATCCTGAAGGCCCTTGAAAAGACTCAAATAGCAATAACCTGTGGTGTGAATGGCCTTGGCTGTGTGCTGAGCCTCTGAACACCAAGCCTCTTGTTGTGACAGAGACATCCAGGGGTTCAGCAACTTGCTGCCACAGACTTGCAGGGACTCAGCAGCACTTGGGAGACTGGGTTTGTAGGACATGATTCCTGCAGCTGAAAGGAGCTGAGACCCATCTGTACAAAATCAGCACTATACTAGCAACAGAGGAGGCCAAAGGGTTGGCGCACCCCTCCCTGATTTCATTCCATCAGCCATTCAATGGGCAGACAGTGAGCACTTGAGCTCCTTTCTCTGGCTTGTTCTGGGTATTGAGGGTACAGACATAGCAAGACATGTTTCTCTCTTTCTCTCTCTCTCTCTCACACACAGACACACACACAAGGCTTCACCTGGAGCTCCAAACCCCCAGGGCTAACCTGCCTCTGCCATGCTCCTGTATTAAGAAGAATATTGGGGGCCAGGCATGGTAGCTCACGCCTGTAATCCCAGCACTTTGGGAGGCTGAGGAGGGCAGATCATGAGGTCAGGAGATTGAGACCATCCTGGCTAACACGGTGAAACCCTGTCTCTACTAAAAATACAAAAAATTAGCCAGACGTGGTGGTGGGTGCCTGTAGTCCCAGCTACTCAGGAGGCTGAGGCAGGAGAATGCCGTGAACTGGAAGGCGGAGCTTGCAGTGAGCCAAGATTGCGCCACTGCACTCCAGCCTGGGCGACAGAGCGAGACTCAAGCTCAAAAAAAAAAAAAAAAAAAAAGAAAAAGAAAAAATAGGAGAAGAAGAATACTGGAGGCCAGTGTGTAATCCCAGCGCCTGTAATCCCAGCGCTTTGGGAGGCCGAGGCGGGTGGGTCACGAGGTCAGGAGATCAAGACCATCCTGGCTAACATGGTGAAACCCTGTCTCTACTGAAAATACAAAAAATTAGCCGGGTGTGGTGGCAGGCGCCTGTAGTCCCAACTACTCGGGAGGCTGAGGCAGGAGAATGGCGTGAACGCGGGAGGTAGAGTTTGCAGTGAGCCAAGATCGCGCTACTGCACTCCAGCCTGGGCGACAGAGCGAGACCCAGTCTCAAAAAAACAAAACAAACAAACAAACAAACAAACAAACAAACAAAAAAACAATAATATTGGATAAACCAGATCCATGGGAGAAAAATGAAATTTTATAATGCATATTAATAATAATAGTAATCCCTCACATCTGTACACAACTTAATAGTTTACAACACTTCCATCCCTATTCCTTTATTTGATCCTGGGTCCTGTCGTCGCCCTTCATATTCAAAGACAATCTTCTGATTGTGATCTCTATCTCCAGTGCGAGTGAAGCAAGGCAAAGGCAGGACCAGGAGGCCCTCCTGCACTCTGCTAACAGACAAACATGGTGGGCTTTCTTCTCTTTCTCTTTCTCCCTCTCCTCCCCTCCCCTCCCCTCTCTTTCTCGCTTTCTCTTTTTCTCTCTTTCTGGAGTCTCTCTCATTCTGTCGCCCAGGTTGGAGTGCAGTGGCACGATCTCAGCTCACTGCAACCTCGACTCCTGGGTTCAGCTGATTCTCCTGCCTCAGCCTCCAGAGTAGCTGGGATTACAGGCACGCATCACCACACGGAGCTAATTTTTGTATTTTTATTAGAGACGGGTTTTGGCCGTGTTGGCCAGGTTGGTCTCGAACTCCTGGCCTCAACTAATCCACGCCTCCCCTCCACCTCCCAAAGTGCTGGGATTACAGGCGTGAACAACTGTGCCCGACCGGCTATTTTTTTTCACCCTTTTCTTTTTCTTCCTCCTTCTTTCTCTTGCTGTGCTGTCTGTGGAGCCTGAAGTTGCCTATGACTCAGCTTCCCAGCCTCCAGGGAGCCTGGCACCCTGGGGAAAAGAGCTGCTGGCCAGCTAGCCCCCCAAGCTGGGATGCCAAGTCTTTAACTCCTGCAGAGTGAGGAAGGGAGATCCTCCTCTTTAGGCAGCCCTAAAGTGAGCCCCAGCCCACTTCAGCAAATTGGGCAGGCCTGCCATGGGAGAAAGGGAGCAATTTCAATAGAACAAGGAAAGGAGGGTTCCCTGAAGCTATTAGGAGGATGTGAAATGGGGCTCTGAAGCTGGGGAGGCAAGCGCTAAGTTCATGCTTCACAAAGTGCAGACATAGGAACCTAGGCTTGCAGGAGAAGATGCTGGGGAAGGGAAAAGAGGAGTCCCCACTATGGTGGCTCACGCCTGTAATCCCAGCATTTTGAGAGGCCAAGGCAGGCAGACCACTTGAGGTCAGGAGTTCAAGACCAGCCTGGCCAACATGATGAAATCTTGTCTCTAATAAAAATACTAAAATTTGGGCCAGGCACAGTGGCTCACACCTCTAATCCCAGCACTTTGGGAGGCTGAGGTGGGTGGATCACTTGGGGTCAGGAGTTCCAGACCAGCCTGGCCAACATGATGAAACCCTGTCTCTACTAAAAATACAAAAATTAGCTGGGCGTGGTGGTACCTGTAGTCCCAGCTACTTGAGAGGCTGAGGCAGGAGAATCACTTGAACCCGGGAAGCAGAGGTTACAGCGAGCTGAGATAGTGCCGTTGCACTCCAGCCTGGGTGACAAGAGCGAAACTCCGTCTCAAAAAAAAACAACAAAAAACCAAAAATTTGCAGTGAGCTGAGATGACCCCACAGCAGTCCAGTCTGGGCAACAGAGTGAGACTCCATCTCAAAAAAAAAAAAAAAAAAAGAAAGAAAAAGAAAAAGAAAAAGAAAAAGAAAAAAAGAGTCCCCCACTGTATCTACTGGGTTTCTGGGCCTTTTAAGAAACCTGCTTCACTCATGCATCCCCATTCCCTCACATACTCAAGTTTTTTTTTTTTTTTCTTTCTTTTTTTTATGTTTGTTTGTTTGTTTTTTGAGACAGAGTTTTGCTCTTGTTGCCCAGGCTGGAGTGCAATGGCACAATCTTGGCTCACTGCAAACTCCACCTCCCAGGTTCAAGAGATTCTCCTGCCTCAGCCTCCCAAGTAGCTGGGATTACAGGCGCACGCCACCACTCCTGGCTATTTTTTTTTTTTTTAAATTTAATAGAGACGGGGCTTCATCATGTTGGCCAGGCTGGTCTTGAACTCCCGACCTCAGGTGATAGATCTGGCTAGGCCCCCCAAAGTGCTGGGTTTATAGGCGTGAGCCACGGCACCCCACCTAAAGTATCTTCTTTCATTTGTCCAGTCTATTCGCTGAGCCCCCTTCTACCTCCATTCCTCTAATGTAGCCCCAAGTTTTTGAGCTAACGATGCTTTCAGTGAAAGGCCAACCCAGAGAGTTCTGAAGTCATCCCACCCAAACATTCTCAAATTCCCCCATCCATCCCTCTCTCTACATGGTTCTCAGCCCATAGCTGTGGCCATACCATTCATGCCTTCCACCTGGCCCAGAGCCGCCCCAGATGGGAATGCCTAAGAAACGAGGGAGGAGTAGGGGATATAAAAAACACGGTGCTGTGGTGGTTTGCAGTAGTAGAGGATCAAAGCCCATTTTCTCCTGGTGGGAGGGATCAGAGCTGTCTGTCTTGGCAGTTGCGCGCAGGGGGCCCAAGCAGCTGGGAAAGCTGCTGTCAGCTAGTGGCCAGGTTAAAAAGAGATGACGGTGTGAGTGACTGCCATGTCGGGGTGGGGAAAGAGACCCACGACCCCCTCCCTTCATCCCTGGACGTGACCAGCAATCCGTTGAGGCTTCCAACCTAGCCTAACGTCGGAAACTCCCTTCTCTCAGGAAAAGAGCTTCGTTCCAGCCCAGGAGCTTCCCTGGTTGAGCCCTCTTCTAGCCCTTGCCCTGACGTTTGGGGCCGGCCGAATTAGCATTGTCACTCTGGCAGTGGCAGCCAGTGTGGGGCGGGAGTGTGTAATTGCAACCACTTCCTGCCCCAGCTTGCCCTCGGGCTGGCCCCGCCCCTGAGGACAGTTGGGGCGGGGCCCAGGTATAGTGAGGGAGTCCAGTAGCGGATGGGGGGCGCTGGCTAGTGGGGCCGCCCTCCAGGGAAATCAGCTGAGACTCATAAAAGGGCGAGGGAGGGGGACGCCTTAGTTCCAGCCAACCATCACGAGAGGGCTGGGGCCTCGGGGCATTCTATTGGCACAACCCGTCCCTGCAAGGGAGGATCTAGACAACAGCCCCTCTCCGACTAGTATACGACTAGTTCCAATATTAGCTTTATTCATGAGCTCCGGACACGCTGAAGCCCCAGAGGAGAGGGGGAGGGAAGAGCTGGGGTCTACATGGAGGGATGCTCTCCTCTCTGCCTTGGCACTGCTCTCTGCCCCAGCAACTTAAGTCAGATAGAAGGGCCGGGAGCTGCGGAAGACTCTGGTGGTGCACACCACCATTAGCCTGCAAGTGTCTCCTGTCCTGGAGTTTCCGGGATTCCCTGGCAGGTTGTATCGTGGGTCTGTCTGGCTACCCTGGCCTGGGAATGCCCAGCATGTACAGAGCCAGTCCTATATCAGGTGCTCTGGAGGTATAAAAGAAGCAGAAAAACGAGTTCGAGGCTGCACTGTGCTACGACTGCACCTGTGAATAGTCACTGCCCTCCAGCCTGGGCAGCATAGCAAGACCCTGTCTCTAAAATAAAAATAATAATTTTACTTTTTTTTTTTTTTTTTGAGACAGAGTCTCTCTCTGTCGTCCAGGCTGGAGTGTGGTGGCACAATCTCGGCTAACTGCAACCTCCGCCTCCTCAAGCGATTCTCCTGCCTCAGCCTCCCGAGTAGCTGGGACTACAGGCCTGGGCCACCACGCCTGGCTAATTTTTGTATTTTTGTAGAGACGGAGTTTCACCATGTTGGCCAGGCTGATCTCGAACTCCTGACCTCAAGTGATCCCCCTGCCTCGGCCTCCCAAAGTGCTGGGATTACAGGCATGAGCCATTGTGCCTGGTCAGAAAATAATAATTTTTAAAAGAAAAAAGGAAGCAGAATGATAGCCCCCTCCTTTTGAAGAGCTGGATATCAACTGGACATTAGGGTGGCAGAGTGGACAGAGTGTGCTTTGTAGTCAAAGACGGAGATTGTAGACCTGCCCTACTCCAATGCATCAACTGTGTGACCTTGGGCAGCTTGCTTATCTTCTCTGAGCTTCAGCCTCCTGGTGTCTAAAGTGAAGCTACTAATACTTGCCTTATGAAGTGTGGTAAGAGTGAAATAAGACATGCATGGGAGAGTGCTTTGAAAGCTGTGAAGCACTATACAAAGACAGGGATGACAGTATTAAATGGGGTGGAGGTGGGAGACAGGACCCTAATGGGAAATATGAGCAGGCACCCATGATTAGGGTTCATACTCTCCACTGGAGTGTTACAAGAGTGTGTTGTAGTGAGGCTATCTGAGGCAGGCGGGGGGTTAACTCTGCGTAGATTTCCAGTTGGAGGTGGGTCTGAGAGAGGAGATTCCCTAGGAAAAGGCGGTCAGGCGAGGTGGAGAAAAAGCCATAATTTCTCTCCTTTTGAGAAGGGCTTGCTACGGTCCTGGTTGCCTTAATCATGCCCGTGTGAAGAGAGGCCAGTGGTGGGTGAGGGCGGCCCCACTACACAGTTTTGTTTAGGGGGAGGGGGTGGCCTGTCAGCCCTCAAAGTATAAGGCAGCAGCTGGAAGCGCGCCGCTTACTCACATACCACGCCTGCAGCGTGCACACGGCTCGCTGGAATGAGCCGGGAATGTCTCCTCTCCTCGCCCTCTGCAGACCGAGAGACGGAGAAGAACCGAGGGGAGCTGGGTGAGCCGAGCACATTCAATGACAGCTGCAAACCTATGGGCTTCTCGGTCCCCTTCACTCTCTGGCAAGGGCTGCCCAGCCCAGGTGACCCCTGCCTTCCCTTCTCTGATCAGCAACAGCCAGCCCTGCCTTCCCCTAAGCTGGGATAGGGCCATCTTCACTTGCTTGGTAAGTTTTGGGGGAAGGGTGTACCCCTGTGTCGTGGTGGCACACGTGGTTGGGGATGCAACCATGTTTATGCATGTCAGCAGCCATGTGTGCAGGTTCAGGCAGGTGTCTGCATACAAACGTGTCACACATGTGCAAGCTCTGAGTGTCAAGAATTACAGGACTGACATTTCTGCTCCTGTCTGACTTTGGACCAGGGACCTTCTCATCTGTAAAATGAAAAGACTTGTACCAGAGCATCTCAGGGCCCTTTCAAGCTCAGATGTTCACTGTTTCTACTATGTAGGGCTGTGGCTGCTTAAAAAGTCAGGGCAGTGAAACAAAATCAGCCCAACCAGTTATGACGTTGCCTGTCGACACCTCAGATGTTTAGGTTTGGAGATTCAACTTTCAAAAGGCCATTTACTTGGCATCATGTAACATCTGTTCACTTTCCAAGGAGTGACACCCCGACTGTGGCATGATGGTATTTTGTGTATTTGCTTTGTTTGTGTGTTTACGTGAACGTGAGAACATCTGTGGGCGCATGTTTAAGTTGCATCACAGGATATTAGTGCTGAACAAGATCTGAAGGTCATCCCGTTGGATCCCCTTCCATTTCTAGTACGTTTATTCAATATCTCTTTTGTAAGCAAGGATCTGTGCAGGGAGCTCTGGAGATAAATAAGGCATAGTCTCTGCCCTCCAGGAGCTCCCCATCTATGGGGGAGAGAAACATGTCAACAAATAATTACAATACAATGTTATAATAGAGGTATAAATTCTAATCTATGGGAGCACAGGGGAAAGCCCAATTAATTCTGCCTGGGAATGTCTGTAATGGAAACTCGGCCGTGACAGTCTCACTTTACAATCATTCTACAGTCAATGAGTTTTCATCTTCAGTTTTCCACCTCCAAAATATTCTTCCTAGTTCTTCACTCTCCACCACCTCCTCTCAGCAAATCTAGGAAGATGCAATGAGTCGATGGCATCAAGGAGAACTTGGAAACCTCTAGTGAGCGGGAAGGGAGAAGTCCCTGGCTGACAGTGTGAAGCTATAGAATGAGTATGTCCACACAAACGACTAGTCTGCACAAGCCGAAAAAGATTGGCCAGATGGCATACTGATATCAAAATGGCCCACTGGGATCAACTGTGACCCACACTCCTTTCAGCTACAGGCCAGCGAGAGGCTCATGTGGGGACAGTTGAGGTTGCCTGGGTCAGTGGTTTAGCTAACGCTGAGGTAGGGTGGGGATTGAGAGGGAAGCCAAGGGAAGTGAGAGTCCAGTCCTTCCTGCCTGGCCAAAGGGGTGTGCAAATGGAGATCACTTTCAACAGGCATGCCCTTTGTGTTCTCTGCACTAGGAATGGGGCTGCCTTGCCCGGTGCCCCTGGTGAGCAGCAGCGCAGGTCTGTGAGATGGTGCTGAGGTCTGTGAGATGATGCTGAGGATAATGGGGCAGCCTAAGTCAATGTGGAGGGCAGATTAGAGCAAAGCTAACTGGCAGTGGGAAGGAGGGCCAATTAAGTCCGGATTCCGCCGCAGGTTCTAACCACTGCCCTATCCGCTCAGGAATTGACCATGGGAGACAAATCTCCAGCCCCCCAACCTCCACCCCAATCTAGCGTCCTTCCCCCTCTCGGCGGGCAGAAGACAACGCCCCTTCGGGGACTACCACCCCACCAGGGCGGGAGCACTCCCTCCTCCTCCCACCCCTCGATCCATAAAGCCAGGAGATGCTACCGCGAAGGGAACCCTGGGAGTGTGCCTTGAATGACCCCCAAACACATCTGGATTTTCGGAGTTCAGGCCAGCCCCCGAAACGGACCCCAGGGAAGTCAGCCAGAGGGAGGGAGCGGGGGAAGGGAGAGGCAGCACGGAGTTCAGGGCCTGCCTTTTAGGACTCCCGGCCCCACAACTAGGACCGTCCCAAACTTCCTGTTTCTTCCGGCCGCTCTGACCCCGGGGCTGCGGCTCCGAGATAGCTCAGGGCCTGGAAGTGCATGCTGGGTAAGCGCAGACGGACGGAGTAGGCGAGCTGCTCGCTGTCGCCGCGGCGCAGGGCCGGTGTGGGCGCGCGCGCTCGGCTTCCTTCCCCGGCGGTCACGCTTTGCATGTGGGATGGGCAGCGGGCAGGTGGCAAGGAGGCCCCCACGCCTAGGGCTCGGGGAGGAGCCGGGGCCTGGGCGGGGGCGGAGGGGGAGGGGGAGAGGGAGGAGGCGGCCCGAGGGGCGGGGGCCGGGAGTTGCTGCATTTTAAAGGGAAGCGGAGTTGCCTTCGTCGGAGGCCGAAGTTCGAGCCGGCCTCGCCGCGTCGAGTGCAGGAAATCCTGGAGGGGCAGCGCAGCCTGCTCGGCCCCCGACTCAGAGCCGAGCTCTCGGGCCCCGGCTGAAGCCCCAGGGGGTAGTTGAGGACGAGTTGAAGGAAGTCCTTCTTTACTCAGACTAGAGAAAACTTAAGGAAACTGTTAACCCCCTCCCCAAAGGGGGTCCAGGTTTGGGATTTTTTTTTTTTTTAAGTGCAGGCAAATGCTCGACTCCAGGGAGAAACTAAGGCGATCCCAATCGTTGAGGGGTGGAGGTCGGAAACGACAGCCCATTCCTCAGTACTTGGTCCTTAATATCGGCTGCTTAAGGTTGCGGGGATGGGGTGGGAGGGGGGGTGGGGAGGGAACCTATTGCTGCTACTAAGCTCCCGCTTCAACGTTAGAGAGAGGAGGAGCTTTGGAAAGATGGTTAAATCCATGAAGGTGGTTAAATCCGAATAGAGGTTTAACCCCTACCTTTTCCCGCACCTTCCTTTGGGGCCACACCCCTTGCGCGAAACCCCATCTCGCTTCCACTCTTTCCATCTCTCATTATTCCGTACTCTCCAGCTCTGCCACATGTTTGCGTTGTATCTTAAGGGAATTGGTCTTATGCCCTCGCACAGGGGTTGATGTTGGACATACGACCAGGCGAGATGGGAGATAAGAGCACACGGCACACTCGGGCCCACTTCAGAGATTACTGCCCCCATTCTGAAGATGAGAGGCTGCCCAGAGAGCCCAATCTTTTGCTGAGCTCACACAGGGAATTAGGAATAGAGGTTTAAAACACAGCTTGAGGCCGGGCGCGGTGGCTCACGCCTGTAATCACAACACTTTGGCAGGCGGAGGCGAGAGGATTGCTTGAGGCCAGGAGTTCGAGACTGCCCTGGCCAACATAGCAAGACCCTATATAAAAAAAATTGTAACAAAACGCAGCTTGGGAATGGGAGCAGGTTTGATGCTTAAGACTCAATTAAGCAACCGTATCCCTCACCAAGTCTCTTCAGACACCCACCCCACTAGCTGAGTGCTACTTTAGCAAGCCTCGATTATTCTCTCTGATGGCACACTGCCCTAGGGCTATTTGAGTGTGTTTTCATCACCTGTGCTAGATTAGGAGTACCTCAATGATGGATATAGGGTCTCAATATTTATCATCTCACCTCAGTGTCTACTAAAGTGCCTGGCACATAGAAGACAATAAATGTTTCTTTGTTGAATGATAGAAATTAGGAATCCAGACTTCAGCCATTTTCTCCCTCCCTCCTTCCTTCCTTCCTTCCTTCCTTCCTTCCTTCCTTCCTTCCTTCCTTCCTTCCTTCCTTCCTTCTTTCCTTCCTTCCTTCCTTCCTTCCTTCCTTTCCCTCCCTTCCTTCCTTCTGTCCTTCCTTCCTTTCTTTTCTTCTCTTTCTTTCTTTCTTTCTCTTTCTCTCTCTCTCTCTTCCTTTCTTTCTGTCTGTCTGTCTGTCTGACAGGGTCTCTTGCTCTGTTGCTCATGCTACAGTGCACTGGAGTGATCATGGCTTACTGCAACCTTGACCTCCTGGGCTCAAGCGATCCCTCCACCTCAACCTCCTAAGTACCTGGGACCATAGGTGCACGCCACCATGTCCAGCTAATTCTCAAAAACATGTTTTTGTAGAGACAAGTTCTCTCTGTGTTGTCCAGGCTGGTCTCAAGCTCCTAGGCTCAAGTGATCCTCACGCCTCAGGTCTCCCCAAAATGCTGGGATTACAGGTGTGAGCCACCATGCCCGTTCATCCCTTTTTCAAGTCAAGTGCTGCCTTATCTACCCATCCACCTACACACCTGGCTTAGAAGCACCCCATTCGGGGCAAGGTCTTTCTATTACCACACATCCCTGGTGCTGGGCTTTGCACTTAAGAGGGGCTTTCAAAAATAGGCACAAAGAGTGAGGGGCCACCTTTGGCTTGCCTGGCCAGGGGCAGGATCAAGCCGCCCAGTTACAAATCTGTTTTGTATGTTCTGTGCCCTGGTGCCCTTCTTCCAAACCAAAATATAGCAGGCAGTGCAAACATGTATGCAAATGAGCCAGGAGCCCTGCTGCTTTCAAAAATAAATGATGGAGCCCGTATCAGTAGTTGCAGTGTGTCTTGGCAGGGTTTAGAAGGGGCCCTGCCCACCCCTTGCTAGTTCTCTTGGGAAGTGCAGCACAGTGAGAAGCAGTGTCTCCTACCCACCTCGTTTCCCCCTCCCCTCCAAAACTACAAACAGCCACAAACCACATGGCCCACAAGCAACTGAGATTTGTGGCCTTTGGAACCTCCCAGGGCAGGGGTCAGTCAGCAGGTCAAAGGGGGTGTAGGCATCACACAGTCCAGAGTCATTACTCTAATGCCCTCTGGGAGAGTTTCGAATCAATGGGCCTATTTGTCCTCCCTCCAGGGAGGACTGGGGGTAGGGCAGCGGGGGTCCATTATCAAGCTCACCCCCACAACACTGCGTTCAAGAAGCTCACCCTTGGCCTGGCATCCTGCAAACCTTACTGCTACCCAGAAGACAGAAACCGGAAGTGGGATGATGTCTGTGGGGATGGGCAGATAGCATGTCTCCTTTGCATTCTAGGTTAGGAATCTAGGAGTCTGGACTTTTCTGTGGGAGTCTCTGTGGCATTTACAAAGCCAGCCGGGTGACTTTGGGCCCCTGTTGACCTCTCTACATTTTGGCAAATAGCCAGTTTCCAGCAAGACCATGCCCAGACCCAATTGTCTCTGTTATTTCTGGGAGAGTTTTAGAATCACTCCTTGTGGGAAAGAGGTTGGATAGTATAGTGATTAGAGGCCTGGACTTGGGCGTTGGCCAGACCTGGATTCCAAACCCAGCTCTGCTACTAACCAGCTGTGTGACCTCTTCAAGTTACCTTCTCTGAACCATGGTTGCCTTATCTGTTGAACAGGGATAATAATAGTACCTACCATATGAGACTGTTATTGGGATTAGTGTGCTATGTACTTGGCAGTTTGTGAGGGTTCAATAAATAGTAGTTGTGGTGGCCATTCTTACTAGGTTTGGTTGCAAGCGAGTGCTATTCTGCCTGGTCCCCGTCAAGCCTGAGGCCCTTCTCTGCTCAAGTTCCTCCCTAAGATACTGGAGATGGAATTCTTTCTGTCACCCCTCCCCTCCCAGCATTTGGGTCTTTTGTTCTGGGATTGGCCAGGGCCATGCCTAAGGTGCAGCAAGTGTGGCTCTGGCCACAGGCATATCCCCTGAGGGCACTTAGCCTTATTGACTAAAATGGTATTAAGTGGTCAGAGGGGGGCTGCGGGGGGCGGGGGAGGACTAAGGGAAACAGTACCTCCGAAGACTCTAAAATGCATGCACATGGTTTCTAGGGCCAGACTAGTGCCACCTAGCTAAGAGTGCATTTACACTGAGGCTGCTTTGAGAATGTTTTGTCTGATTTGCTGGATAACCTTGATCTTCAATGGCCTTTTTAAAATTTTACCCCGGTATGGAATGGGAAGGAGCTCACTTTTCATTCCAACTTTTGGTGGCAGGAGTTGGTAGGATGGGAAGGGCCCCTCACTAAGTGCTGGGCAACATGGCCCAGAAACAATCTGGTTCAGCCAGAAGTTCATGAACACATAGGCCAGCTCTGCTTTTGTAGGGCACCTTCATCCCACTTTTGGATTCATCCTTACTGTTGAGTTTGAACTGCTAAAGGGAGAGAGACTGGGTTTCTCCTATCAGACCTGGAGCTCCCTGAGGTTGGAGATCTTGTCGACCCCACTGTACCGGGAACCTTCCGACGGCAGGGGCCGAGTCTCTTCCCTTAGGCTGGCCGTTCTCCAGCCTGGGAACCGAGAAAGCTGCCTCCGCCCCCGGAGCGTGTCCCCCACCCGTGACCGGTGTATTCCTTGGTATTCGAAGCACCCGGAGGCTCAGCACCCGCGGCGGAGCGATTGGCGCGAACAAGGCCCGGAAGGATGCTTCGGGGCCCGAACTCCCCAGACCTCTGGCTGGACAGGGGAGGGGGAAGCTGCCGGCTGCCGGAGGAGGGAGAGGGAGGGGCCACGTGGTGGTGGGGAGCTGCAGAGGGGTGCCCCTGGGTCCGTCCAGGCCCTTTTGTCTGTCCCCCGCGCCGAAGCCCCCTCCCCAGAGTGGGCTGGCTGCGGGTGAGGAGGGAGGCCCCGGCGTTGGCGGGGGTGGGGTGGGGGGGGGCGGTGCGGAGGGGAAGGGGAGAGGGAACGAGCACTATGGGGGCTGGGAGAGGCTGGAGGGGTGGAGGGCCAGAGGCCGCGTCAGAGAGAAGCGGCTGGAACTGCCCGAGAAGGCCAGGAGGAAAAAGCGGAGGAAGGAAACCCATCCTGCCCCCAACACCCCAGTGTCTCCTGTTACCGACCGAAAGGTGCTGCCTCAGGAAGAGGTGATCGGAGCCGTTGAGAGCAGGCGGTCACGTGAGCCGAAGAGGCAGAGAGAGAGAGAGAGAGAGAGAGAGAGAGAGAGAGAGAGAGGAGGGAGAGAAGAGAGAGGAGAGCGAGTGAGCGAACGCGCAGAGAGCCAGCACGAGAGAAAGCCGACGGACAGACCGACAGACAAAGAGCCCAAGAGGGAGGCCAGCGTGGACCGCGAGAGAAGGGAGGAGCGCAAGGGAGGAGGGGAGGGCGGCCCCGGCTCTCCTCTTCCCTTTCCTTATTTTCCCCAGCCTCAACTCTCTGGCCTCACACTTGGGGGGGCCCAGTGACCGAATGGGGGCCAGAGAGCCCGTCCTCCGGCAGAAGGAGCCCTTTATTCTCGCTATCTCACTCTGCCCAGGCAGCTAGTTTTGAGGCTTCCCCACTCCTGGAACTACCAATGGGGCTGTAATTGAGCCTGGTTAATACCCCTTTTTAGCTTGCAAAATACAAGCAATTCCCTGTTATCCACAGGCGGCTTCCCCAGGGCCTCTGGACTCTGGAATCTCCAGGACCCTACAGTACCCCACCCCAAGCCTTCTGGGAGTTGGGGCCCTGGGTAGGCCCCATTCCATTCTGTCCATTTCACTGGGCAACAACAAATGAGGCTGGGGGAGGAGTCCACTGTGCCAAGCATGGTACTAGGTCCAAGAGGCTGCTGAGATGGGCCAAACGGCTGAGCTACCTTCTGGAAGCTTTTACTCTAGAGGGAGAGGAGGTCACAGACAGACAGAAAAGGCTGACAGTGGAAGGGTCTGTGCCCTGTGCTAGCAAAGTGCCAGAGGGAGTATGGAGAAAGGAGAAATGACAGGAACTAGAAGACTTCTTGGAGGAAGTAGGATTTGGGCAGGCCTTGAAGGCTGAGAGCTCTGGAACCCAAGGGCTGCAGGGGCAGGTGGAGGGATTATTCCGGGGGAGAAAGACTGGAACAAAGGCTGGCTCCTAACAGGAACCTGGACTGGTTCTTAATTATAAAGGTAAATCTGTTGTTTTAAAACAAACTGGGGGCCGGGTGCCAGTGGCTCATGCCTGTAATCCCAACACTTTGGGAGGCCAAGGTGAGTGGATCACCTGAAGTCAGGAGTTCAAGACCAGCCTGGCAAAACCCCATTTCTACTAAAAATACAAAAATTAGCCGGGCGTGGTGGCACACGCCTGCAGTCCCAGTTAGTCGGGAGGCTGAGGCAGGAGAATTTCTTGAACCCAGGAGGCAGAGGCTGTAGTGAGCTGAGATCGCCCCAGCACTCCAGCCTGGGTGACAGAGCAAGAATCCATCCAAACAAACAAACAAAAAATCACCAAAAACAATAACAACAACAAAAATTGGGGCTGGGTACAGTCAGGAGTTTAAGACCAGCTTGTCCAACGGTGAAATTCCATCTCTACTAAAAATACAAAAATCAGCCGGGTGTGGTGGCAGGTGCCTGTAATCCCAGCTATTCAGGAGGCCGAGGCAGGAGAATTGCTTGAACCTGGGAGTTGGAGGTTGCAGTGAGCTGAGATTGCGCCACTGCAAGCTAGCCTGGGCGACAGAGAGAGATTCTGTCTAAAAAAAATTACATTAATTAATTAATTAAAATAAAACAAATTGGATTGTAAACATTACTATTTTTCTTTAATTGCAGGCCCTACTGCTGGCGCATCGTTAGTGCTGATTACTGGGAATTGGCTATGATTTTCCAAAGTGCTACCAGTCCCATGAAAACTTTCCTTAGCCTGCTTTTTCCATTGAGGAAACACGGGCCAGAAGGAAATGAAGTCAGTATCCTGTCCCCTGTCCCCCTGCCCCACAAGGATAGGAGGTAGCCACCCACTCAGTAAGTATGGTCCGGGGCACTGAGAGGTTTGCCTTGGCATTGCCTTTCTCTCTTGTCGCACATGTGGGCTCACAATTGGAATCACTGGGGTTGGACAGCCCAGCCAGGGATTCCAAATCCGGATTCCAGGTCCCTGTGAGCAGGTCAGGTGTTCCTTGGGCATCTTGGTTCTTTCCGATTGGCATCTTAATCATGTGAATCACGTTATCTGTTATTCCTTTTTTTTTTTTTTTTTTTTTTTTTGAGACAGGTTCTCTTTGTCACCCAGGCTGGAGTGCAGTGGCACAATCACGGCTCACCGTAGCCTCCACCTCCCGGGCTCAGGTGATCCTCCCACCTCAGCTTCCTAAGTAGCTAGGACTACAGGTGTCCACCACCACAACTGGCTAATTTTTGTATTTTTTTTTTTTGTAGAGATGGGGTTTTGTCATGTTGCCCAGGCTGGTCTCAAACTCCTGGGCTCAAGCGATCCACCTGCCTAGGCCTCCCAAAGTGCTAGGATTATAGGCATGAGCCACTGCACCTGGCCATGTTATTCTTTTTAGTTTGCAAATTTCAGTCAACTCCCTGTTTGCCACAGGGGGCTTCCCAAGGGCCCTGGGAACCCAGTATCTCCCTGAGCTTAGACCACTCTCCACTCTGGCTACCACTGGGCTGCACTAGGAGTTGGGGCCTGACAAACACAGGGGTATTTCAGTGGGGAGAAGGACATAGCTACAAGCCCAGTGGGTGGCAGCCCAGAATGTGGGGTCCCCAAGGCTAGGAATATCACTTGAGAAATTGGTGGCTGGGTGCCCAGGGCCATGGGGACCAAAGTCTCACAAGAAGGCTGTAGACCTAAGGGCACCCTTCTCAACGTTGTAGTGAAAGACTGTTCTCTCACCAAACACCTTGTGTATACAAGCCAGTAGCATCATCACAATCAACCTTTTTGTGACTGTTACTCATTTATTCCTTCCTTCAGTCCTCTATTCTATAAACATCTATTCAACATCACTGTGTGCCCCTCTGTGCTCAGGACTGGGGACAGAGTGCCTCCCCACCAGGGACTCTGGGCTCTACTGAGAAAGAGATCACAAATTCTAAGGAGCAGGAGAGAATGCTTCCTTTTATTCTTAATATAAGGATTAATTAGATGAGGAAAGGGACTGTTGGGAAAAGGCAGAAAGCAGATGCTCATTATCAAAAGTTTAGAAGACAGAGAAAAGAAAAAAAAATAATAATTTCTTTTTATTTATTTATTTTATTGAGACAAGGTCTCACTCTGTTGCCCAGGCTGGAGTGCAGTGCAGTGGTGCGATCTCAGCTCACTGCAACCTCCGCCTCCTGGGCTCATTCGATCCTCCCACCTCAGCCTCCTGAGTAGCTGGGACCACACATGGCCGCCACCACACCCGGCTGATTTTTGTATTTTCGGTAGAGACGGGGTTTCGCTATGTTGCCCACGCTGGTCTCGAACTCCTAAGCTCAAGGGACCCACCAGCCTCGGCCTCCCGAAGTGTTGGGATTACAGGTGTGAGGCACCGTGCCCAGCAATAATTTCTTTTTGAGACATGGTCTTGCTCTATTTGCCCAGGCTGGAGTGCAGTGGCACTATCATGGCTCACTGCAGCCTCAACCTCCTGGATTCAGGTGATCCTCCCACCTCAGCCTCCCGAGTAGTTGGGACCACAACAGGCACACGCCACCATGCCCGGATAATTTTTTTGTATTTTTTGTAGAGACAGGGTTTCACCATGCTGCCCAGGCTGGTCTCAAACTCCTGGGCTCAAGCCTCAGCCTCCCAAGGTACTGGGATTACAAAAACTAATTTTTTTTTTGAGATGCAGTCTCACTCTGTCACCCAGGCTAGAATGCCATGGCACAATCTTGGCTCACTACAACCTCTGCCTCCCAGGTTCAAGTGATTCTCCTGCTTCAGTCTCCCGAGTAGGTGGGACTACAGGTGCACGCCACCATGCCCAGCTAAGTTTTGAATTTTTAGTAGGGACAGGGTTTCACCATGTTGGCCAGTCTAGTCTTGAACTCCCGACTTCAAGTGATCCACCCACCTCGGCCTCCCAAAGTGCTGGGATCAGAGGCGTGACCCACTGTGCCTGGCTCATAAAAATAATTTTTAATTGATAATTTTAATAAGGCTATTTCTGAGCTTTGTGTATTTTAGCATGTTAATCTCTGGGAGTCTCACCTATAAACTGGGAGTGGGTCATTATGCAAAGACATGGTGATTATTTATTTATTTATTTATTTATTTATTTATTTGAGACACAGTTCCGCTCTTGTCGCCCAGGCTAGAGTGCAATGGCGCCATCTCAGCTCACTGCAACCTCCGTTTCCTGGGTTCAAGCGATTCTCCTGCCTCAGCCTCCCGAGTAGCTAGGATTACAGGCATGTGCCACGACGCCTGGCTAATTTTTGTATTTTTAGTAGAGGTGGGGTTTCACCATGTTGGCCAGGCTGGTCCCGAACTCCTGACCTCAGGTGATCCGCCTGCCTCGGCCTCCCAAAGTGCTGGGATTGCAGGCATGAACCACTGTGCCCAGCCCATGGTGATAATTTATGTAAGTAGAATGACAAACGCAGAACCTGGGGCTTAATAAATCCTTACTATTTTGCAGGTATACTGTAACATAACTATCATCCAGAGACAGCTGCTGTTAACATTTTGGTGCATTTCCTTCCAGGATTTTTTTAAAAATGCTTATTTTTTCCACATAGTTTGTGATGTAACTCAATACACAGTTTTATAGCTTGCCTTTTTTAAAACTTAAAATTATAACAAGAATTTCCTCATGTTATTAAAAAAGGTATTTGTAAACATCAGTTTAGTGGCCACATAATAGCCCATTGTGTAGATTCCTGTTGCTTTTTAAAAGTTCTCAAGCCTACTGTCTCCTTTGTCCTCTACCCTTTACCACCCAGCAATACTCTTGACTCTGAGGTGGAACCACCTGTTCCCCATCCCCCACATTCAGATCCAATTATTTCCTGAGACATTTATTGGGATCTGTACTTTCACTGAGGCATTTCCACAGATGTCTGCCTTTATGCTTAGTGGCAGCCAAGAGATCCTCAGACCTTGTGTGTGGTGTCTCCCTTTACGCTTAGTGGCAGCCAAGACATCCTCAGATCTTGTGGTACCATGTTGTAACTCAGTCTGACTCTTGCCTCAGCGGACTCTCTCCTCTTTCCCCTGGCCATCTTTGCCTCTCCTCACTCCCTAGAATGCCCCCTGAGCCTAGGCTGGGGGATTCCTCAAGGATTCCTTGGAGGCCAGTCCTGTTTTCACCCTTCCAACCAGAGATGGCACTGCTCTGCAAACTCAGTTTTGATGGCGCCAAAAAAGTAAATCACGGCGGAAATAAAAGTAGACCAAGGGGTGAGCACTGTAGCCGTCAGCAAGCCTCAGGAGAGCCAGATCAAGCTCCCATGTCTGGAGGAATCTTCCTAGATGATCTTCTCTCCTGGTGTTGGTGAGAATGATAATTACATAATAGGGAGCCAGTGAGGGGATGGGGTGCTTTAATTGGGTCCTTCCTTCCTTCCTTTCTTCTTCCTCCTCCTCCTCTTCCTCCTCCTCCTTCTTCTTTTTTTTTTTTTTTAACGGACTTTCACTCTTGTCGCCCAGGCTGGAGTGCGGTGGCATGATCTCGGGTCACTGCAACCTCTGCCTCCTGGGTTCAAGCGATTCTCCTGCCTCAGCCTCCTGAGTAGCTGGGAGTAGTGCCCACCACCATGCCCAGCTAATTTTTGTATTTTTGGTAGAGACAGTGTTTCACCATGTTGGCCAGGCTGGTCTTGAACTCCTGACCTCAGGTGATCCACCTGCCTCGGCCTCCCAAAGTGCTGGGATTACAGGCGTGAGTCACCGCGCCCGGCCCATTTCTTTTTTTTGAAATAAACTCCTCTTGTTTTTTTGTTTGTTTGGCACAGTCTTGCTCTGCCACCCAGGCTGGATTGCAGTGGCGTGATTTCTGCTCACTGCAGCCTCCGCCTCCTGGGTTCAAGTGATCCTCCCACCTCAGCCTCCTAAGTAACTGGGACTACAGGTGCATGCCACCATGCCCAGCTAATTTTTTTTTTTTTTTTTGTAGAGATGGGGGCCTCGCTCTGTTGCCCAGGCTGGTCCTGCACTCCTGGCCTCAAGTGATCTTCCCACCTTGGCCTCCCAAAGTGCTGGGATTACAAGTGTAAGCCACCAGGCTTTTATGCCTTTGAGGTTCTCTCAACTGGGGCTGGAACTGTCAAATAGATATCTTGCTATGGGAAAGCCTGAAGCTCAATAGACGTACTCCTGAATGCAGCCCTTCAGCTTCAAGACAAGGCCTTTTTTTTTTTTTTTTTTTTTTTTTGAGATGGAGTCTCTCTCTGTGGCCATGTTGGAGTGCAGTGGCCTGATCTCGGCTCACTGCAACCTCTGCCTCCCGGGTTCAAGTGATTCTCCTGCCTCAGCCTCCTGCGTAGCTGGGACTGACTACAGGGGCGCGCCAGCACACCCAGCTAATTTTTGTATTTTTAGTAGAGACTGGGTTTCACCATGTTGGCCAGATAGTCTTTATCTCTTGACCTCATGATTCACCTGCCTCAGCCTCCCAAAGTGCTGGGATTACTGGTGTGAGCCACTGTGCTTGGCCAAGACAAGGACTCTATAGATATCCAGAGGGTTCACTACCAAGCAGGCAGTCAGGAGTTCTAGAACATGAGACTTTCCTTGTGGAGAAGGGAATAAAAAACCTACTGGGGTTCTAGGAGAGGCTTGGGATTCTAGTCAACAGGACAGTCCCAAGGACAAGAGCTCGTTTAATGGAAAAAATAGCCCAAGTTAGTGGAAAAATACTGCATTATTTAACCAATGGTTTGGGGATATCTGATTTGGAGAAAAAATGTTAACATCGTCAGGTGCAGTGGCTCACACCTGTAATCCCAGCGCTTTGGGTGGCCATGGCAGGTGGATCATTTGAGGTCGGGAGTTCGAGACCAGCCTGACCAACATGGAGAAACCTGTCTCTACTAAAAATACAAAATTAGCCAGGCGTGGTGGTGCACACCTGTAGTCCCAGCTACTCGGGAGGCTGAGCCAGGAGGATGGCTTGAACCCGGGAAGATGAGGTTGCAGTGAGCCAAGATTGTGCTGCTGCACTCCAGCCTGGGTGACAGAGCAAGACTCTGTCTCAAAAAAAAAAAAAAAAAAGTTAACACTTCATGATCTTTGCCCAAGTAAATCCCAGAGGAGCCTAGTTAGGTTCTTGGTTGTAAACTACAGACCCTTACTCTACCATAAGCTGAGAAAGAGTTTGCTGGAAGGCTATGGGAATCTCACTGTGACTGGAAGGGTGAGAAACCAACCTCAGGAAAAGGGTAGGAACCAAGGAAGGCAGGCAGAGTCAGGATCAGGCCACAGGCCTGGCTTGTTTAGGATGTCGTGACGCCACGGACCCTCCAGAGACTTGCCACTGCTTTTCTGTGGACCTGGCTGCTGAGACATTCAGAAAAAAAATGCTGCTCTTCCCTGCAGTACAATATTGCTCAAGTTCTAAAGTCCGGAGAGAGAGATAGCATCTGGCTGGCCGACCCTGAGTCACAGCCCCACTACCTAATTGCCAGTGGAGAGGGAGAGGGATATCTGCCTTCCATGTTTCTTGGAATTTGTTTGGAATCATCAGGGTGTTTGGATACTAAATAACCAAAACCAAAAATGCCAGTTAAACTCAAGGATGTTTGAGCACTAGCTTTGATAGGTCCCTGGCCAAGTGTTCTACAAACACTATTTCCTTTAATCATTAAAACAAACTTGTAAGTTGGAACCTATTATTATCCCCATCTTATAGACAAGGAAGTTGAAGACGCCTTTGGTCACACAGCTAGTGCATCCGGGATGGAGCTGAGATCTGGCCCTAGCTCCATCTCACTCCAGAGTGAGATGGTTATCCACTATGCTCCAGAGTGATCAAGAATGGCCAAAAATAGGCCAGGCATGGTGGCTCACACCTGTGATCCCAATGCTTTGGGAGGCCAAGGCAGGAGGATTGCTTGAGGTCAGGAGATCAAGACTAGCCTGGGCAACATATCAAGATCCTGTCTCTACAAAAAATATAAAAGAAAGAAATTACCTAGGCGTGGTAGTACCTATCTATAGTCCCAGCTACTTGGGAGCCTATAGTCCCAGCTACTTGGGAGATTGAGGTGGGAAGATCACTTGAGCCCTAGAGGTCAAGACTGCAATGAGCTATGATTGCATCACTGCACTCCAGCCTGAGTGACAGAGTGAGACCCAGTCTTACAACAGGAATGGCCAGAAATGAAACCATAAACAATTTAGATGAAAATAGGTGAATGTCCTTCTGATCCTGGGAACAGGGAACGTCTTTCTAGGCATAAAGGTAAAATAACAATAAAGGATGTGATGAATAGATTTGGCTACGTAAAACTTCTTATTTTAAAAATAACTCCACAAGCAAGATTAGAAGGCCAGCTGGCAAGGAGTATTTGCAATGTGTGACAGAGTTTTAGTATCATTGATATATAAAGAAGTCTTGGCCGGGCGCAGTGGCTCATGCCTGTAATCCCAGCACTTTGGGAGGCTGAGGCAGGTGGATCACAAGGTCAGGAGATCAAGACCATCCTGGCTAACACAGTGAAACCCCATCTCTACTAAAAATACAAAAATTAGCCAGGCGTAGTGGCAGGCTCCTGTAGTCCTAGTTACTCGGGAGGCTGAGGCAGGAGAATGGCGTGAACCCGGGAGGCAGAGGCTGCACTGAGCTGAGATTGCGCCACTGCACTCCAGCCTAGGTGACAGAGAGAGACTCTGTCTCAAAAGAAAAAAAAAAAAGTCTTACAAATCCACAAGAAAAAGATAAACACCTCATTAGAAAACTGGGCAAAGGATATGAATTGGCAATTCTCAAAACAAGAAATATTAATGGCCAATAAACTAGGAAAAACATTCAGTATTAATAAAGAAGCACAAATTCAAATACTGAGATATCTACATATCATTTTTTTACCCTTCAAGTTGGAAAAAATACATATATACTTGTTTGTCTTTTTATTTATTTATTTATTTTTGAGACAGTCTCACTGTGTCACCCAGGCTGGAGTGCAACGGCGCCATCTCGGCTCACTGCAACCTCTGCCTCCCCTGTTCAAGCGATTCTCCTGTTTCAGCCTCCTGAGTAGCTGGGACTACAGGCGTGCATTACCAAGCCTGGCTAATTTTTTGTAATTTGGCGGAGACAGGATTTCGCCATGTTGGCCAGGCTGGTCTCAAACTCCTGACCTCAGATCTGCCTGTCTCGGCCTCCCAAAGTGTTGGGATTACAGGTGTGAGCCGCAATGCCCAGCCAAGTATTATTATTATTATTATTATTATTATTATTATTATTATTTTGAGATGGAGTCTTGCTCTGTTGTCCAGGCTGGAGTGCAGTGGCACGATCTTGGCTCACTGCAACCTCCGCCTTCTGGGTTCTCGCCATTCTCCTACCTCAGCCTCCTGGGTAGCCGGGACTACAGGTGCCGGCTACCACGACCGGCTAATTTTTTGTATTTTTAGTAGAGACAGGGTTTCACCGCGTTAGCTAGGATGTTCTCGATCTCCTGACCTCGTGATCTGCCCGCCTCAGCCTCCCAAAGTGCTGGGATTACAGGCGTGAGCCACTGTGCCCGGCGGGCCAGCCAAGTATTATTGAAATAAATTTTAAAAGGCTGGACATGGTGTCTCATGCCAGTAATCCCAGCTACTCGGGAGGCTGAGACAGGAGAATTGCTTGAATCCGGGAGGCAGAGGTTGTAGTGAGCCGAGATGGCACCATTGCACTCCAGCCTGGGCAATAGAGCGAGACTCCATCTCAAAAATAAATAAATAAATACATAAATAAATAAACAATAAAAATTAAAAATTAAAATCAGCTATATTGAGGGATAATATAGCTGCAATTAGCTGAGTTCACTTAAATCATACAATTCAAAGAGTTTTGACAGGTGTACCCACTCATGAAATCACTGGCACAATCAAGATACAAAACATATCCATCACCCCCAAGACTTTGCTCATGCCCCTTTATAATTCATCTCTTCCTCCACCTCTGTCCCCAGACAACCATTGATTTTCTTTCTGTCACTATAGTTTCATTTGCCTTTTCTGGAATTTTATATAATGGGGTTATACTTGTTAAAAATACGCATGCCTAAATTATCTGATATCCAGTATTTGCTTAAAAAACAAAAAATAATCCATTGGCAGGGGGACATGGGTGGGAATGTAGGTGAAACAAAATCAGGGCTGTTATACTATTTTACTTTTGTATGTGTTTGAGTTTTTCCATTATAAAATTTTAATATGCATCATCACCTCTTGATCTGGTTGTTCCTAAAATCAAATATGCATAAAGGATGCTAACGTGATATTATATTTATAATAACAGGAAAAGGGTAAACAATGTAAATACCCAACAAAGGTTGGGTAAATAAATTACAGCACATTCATTGAATGGAACACATGAGGCCCTTACAAATTGTATTTTCAAAGGATATTTAATGACATTGAAAAATGCAATGTACATTTTATGTGAAAAATGCAGGTTAAAAACAGTTACAGCATGATTTCATTTTTATCTAAAATATATAGTAAATATAAATAAAACACTGGAATGTTAATGGTGCTACACTCTATGTGGTAGGATTACAAGTGATTTTTTTGGGGACGGTCAGGGGAATGGAGTCTTGCTCTGTTGCCCAGGCTGGAGTGCAGTGGTGCCATCTTGGCTCACTGCAACCTCTACCTCCCTGGTTCAAGCAATTCTTGTGCCCCAGCCTCGTAAGTAGCTGGAACTACAGGTGTGCGCTGCCACGTCTGGCTAATTTTTTTTTTTTTTTTTTTTTTTTGAGACGGAGTCTTGCTCTGTCGCTCAGGCTGGAGTGCCATGGCATGATCCCAGCTCACTACAACCTCCACCTCCTGGGTTCAAGTGATTCTCATGCCTTAGCCTCCCAAGTAGCTGGGATTACAGGTGTGCGCCACCACGCCTGGCTAATTTTTGTATTTTTAGTAGAGACAGGGTTTCGCCATATTGGCCAGGCTGATCTCGATCTCCTGGCCTCAAGTGATCTGCCTGTCTCAGCCTCCCAAAGTGCTGGGATTACAGGCGTGAGCAACCAGCCCTGGCCCCGGCTAATTTTTTTGTGTTTTAGTAAAGATGGGGTTTCACCATGTTGCCCAGGCTGGTTTCGAACTTCTGAGTTCAGGCGATCTGCCCATCTCGGCCTCCCAAAGTGCTAGGATTACAGACATAAGCCATTGTGCCCGGCTACAAGTGATTTTTATTATCTTTATAGTTTCCAGTATTTTCAAAATTTCTACAATGAGCATGTGACACACACACACACACACACACACACAGTAGAGACAAGGTCTCACTGTGTTACCTAGGCTGGTCTTGAACTCCTGAGCTCAAGCCATTCTCCTGCCTTGGCATCCCAAAGTGCTGGGATTACAAGTGAGTACCCAGCCTATAATATTTTTAATATAGGAGAATAGTCTTTAATTTATCTTTGGTACTTTGCATTTTTCCAGATTCTTTTCTTTTACATTGTCTTATTTTTAACCCTATGAGACCATAGAATAACTTTTATTATATTCCCATAGACCCAAAGTGGTATATTTTCAGAACTAGATACGACCTTAGAGATAAAGACTGATTCCCCCATTGTTTAGATGAGGAAACTGAGGATCAGAGAGCTGAAGTAACTTGCTTGATGCCAGAAAATTAGTGTCAGAGTCGGAACCAGAAGTCAAGCCCCATGGGGCTGACTCCTTTTCACTGCTTCATAGAACAAAGGATCCCAGTTAAACCCAGTTCCTGACAGAGACCACTACTAGATATTCTTGAATAGGATGCCCCAAGAAGAGATAACTTCCTTGACTGTTGTGTGTGTGTGTGTGTTTGTGATAGAGATAGGGTTTCACTATATTGTCCAGGTTGGTCTTGAACTTTTGGCCTCAAGCAATCTTCCCACCTTGGGCTCCCAAAATGTTGGGATTACAGGTATGAACTGCTGCCCCTAGCCAATTTCCCCGATTTATAATCGTAGTCCTGAATCTCATCTTAATCCAGGCCACAATGGACTCCTCAACTTTATACACAGACCAATCTCCCTAACCCTGGCCAGGGTCTGAATCCCGATCTGTGTTGCACAGTCAGCCGTTTCTCCACCCACTTACCCTCATCATGCAAATCTGCGTTGTTGAAAGGGATGTGGGGTGGAATATGAGTGAATCAATACAGTCTCCTCCCTTCAAGGGTCAAGGGTGACACTTTCTTACAGGCAGGCGGGCAAGCACTTTTTAACCAGAAGGCAAGGGCAAGTCCAGAACTCCAGTGGAAGATGCTCAGGGGCAGCATTGGAAGTTGCGTAGAGTCTAGAAAACCTCTCTTGCCAGTTCGCGTGGATATTCAGAGCCCTCAGCCTGCTGATCAGAAAGGCCTGGCCCAGAGGACTTTTCCTGGTCCTGAGTTAGCTGAGGGATGGGAGCAGCCCAGCCAAAGGCAGTTCTTGAAAGGCTTTTGGGAAGCAGGGGCGGGGCCCAGGGGTGGAGACTGTTGAGAGAGCTACTGGAGGAGCGCCAGAAAAGATCGAGGGAAAAGTTGTGACCCATGATGCCTGGTTAAAGGAATTGGAGGGACGGAAAAGAACGGACCATTCCATCTTTACCTCCATTCCTGGAAACTCTGTCAGAACTCCTCAGTGCTGGGAACCCCAGCCGAGGTGACGGGGCTCCCCCAGGGATAAGGAGGTCTGTAAAACTGGAAAGGAATTTCCCTTCCTGTGAGAAAATGGAACCAGTTATATCATCCCTCAGTGCCTCAGTTCCCCCATCTGTGCAATGGAGCAGCAATAGCCTTCCTGCTCCTGCCACCTTGGGCTGTGGAGTGGGAGGAGAATGTGTGAGAATGCATAAGACAGAATCAGGTACAACATGCTTGAATTATCTCTACTTTCAGCCGCAGCTGGGGAGTACAGGTAGCACTAAGAGCTATAATTCAATTTTGGCTTTTCCTACCCACCCCCAGTTTAAACTTCCGGTGGTGGGGCAGCGGGGTGGAGGGGGTGGTGTGTGGCTCAACCCTTGCCTTTCTCAATCCTGCCTGGCCTGGTAGGGAACTCTTATCCCTATTGTCACTGCTCAGGTATTAGGGTAACTCCTCAATGCCCAGCATTTTGCCAAATGGAAATAATAACTCCTTTGGTGGTATGAGGTGGCCCTGTCTGTGTCTTTATCCAACACTTCTCTGTTTGAAGTTCCTGACATTTGGAAGATGAGTTGTCTCTTTCTAGCTGTAAGTGCATATGTGCTTGTGGATTTTGAGGCAGGGGAGTGTGGGGTGGCGGTGAAGAGAAGGAGGAGGGGAGGTGAAGTAGATAAAGGGGAGAAAAGTAGGAGGTGGTGCTGCAGGCATTAACAAGCCCAATCGATTTTGGTAGGTCTTTCTTTCTTTCTTCTTTCTTTCTTTCTTTCTTTCTTTCTTTCTTTCTTTCTTTCTTTCTTTCTTTTTCTGATGGAGTCTCACTCTGTTGCCCAGGCTGGAGTGCAGTGGTGCCATCTCAGTTCACGGCAACCTCTGCCTCCTGGGTTCAAGAGATTCTCATGCCTCAGCCTCCCGAGTAGCTGGGATTACAGGTGTGCGCCACCATGGCTGGCTCATTATTGTATTTTTAGTAGAGACAGGGTTTCACCATGTTGGCCAGGCTGGTCTTGAACTCCTGACCTCAAGTGATCCACCTGCCTCGGCCTCCCAAAGTGCTGGGAATATAGGTGTGAGCCACCTTGCCCAGCCCTAATAAATTTTGTTTCCCCTCCCATAAATGCTGAGACTAGAAAAACCTGAGAGTAGCTTCAGGGTGTTTTAAGGCTTTTCAGACCCCAGTTAGCCCTCGGCCCACCTGGGCAAATGAAAGACAAGAATGGAAAAATAAAAAGGAGCGATCAAGATAAACATGTGAATCTCCTTTTTACCTCCTGGTCTTTGTAGAAAAGATGCCAGTGGCAGCAAAGGCAGAAACCCAAGAGGCAACATGGAGGACGCAAGAGGACCATGGGAAGAAAAAGGCAGCCGACCACATGTCTTTCCTGAAAGCCTTTCCTTTATTTTTCTGTAGCTGAAACTGTGAGCTCAAGGGGCTTACAGTGTGGTCCAGGAAACAGCTTACAAGAAACAACTAGATAACAAGGAGAGAGAGCAGAGCATCAATATTCAGGTGAAAAAAAAATCAGACCACATCAAAAGGTTGGAAGGTGGGCAGGATCAGGGAAGGCTTCTGGAAGGGGGTGAGATTTTAATCTTGACTTGGAGAATGTAAGTATAGAGAGTGGTGAGGAGGGCATCCCAGGCTGGAGGAACATCATGAATCCATGTTGGGAGGTGGAGGGTGGGGGCTGGTGGTGCAAAAGAACAAAGGCTGCAAAGAGCAATGTCTGTTGCGGGAGGCAGGAAGCAGACAGCGGGAGGCAGGGAGCAGACCGTCGTGGCTGAAGAGGAGTGCTGAAGAGGAGTGCGGGTTACAAGGTCATTTTGGAGATCTGAAGAGAATGTACTGCACTGGTGGGAGCAAGGAGAAAAACTTTGTTTCCCTTTTGAGAGTATGGCCTTCGCAGACATGGGGGAGGTGTTTGCCCTCTTCCCTCAACTCCTGGGTTCGCCCCCAGCTCCCCACCCAGGAGACATTTCATGGACAAAAATCAGTGTGTGACCATACAGGTGTGCATGTGTGTGTATGTGTGCATAGTACTCTGCAAAGCATGCACAAAGCATGTCGTGTACATTGTGAAATGGAAGCAGAGCAGGTGGCAGCCTGTTCGGCACCCTTTGAGGCAGGCTGCAGGGCACAGTGAGAAGGGCACAGGGCTTGGATTTAAATCCCAGCTGTGCCATCGCCTATCTGGGTGACCTAGGGAGGTCCCTTTCCTTCTCTGAACCTCATTTCCTCATCTGTAAAATTGGGATAATAACAGTACCTACTCCATAAAGTTGTGGTGAGGGTGAAATGAGATGGCCTGTAAAACACCTGGCCCATAATAGGTACTCAGGCATTGACAACTTTTTATATTCGTTACCCATTTCCCCATCCCATGCCACTCCCAGAAGCCTGTTCTGCAAACCTGAATTCCCACCATTTCCCACAGAGTCCTGGCTTCTTTGTTCAAAGTGCTGTTCAAGGCAGTGCTAGGCACTGTTTTGGTGGAAGTGGAATACAAACATGAAGTGGAAACAAATGTTGCAAAATCTTAGCTGTGGAATCTAGGTGATGGGAGTTCCTGTTACAATCCACTTATTTGTGCAGATTGGAAACAAACAAAAACTATAAAGAAACAGAAGCACCCTTGGTCTCTAAGAAGCACTTCTTGGCTTGGAGAAGGTTATGTCTATCCCGTCTATCCCATGGGAGATAAGTCAGCAACTAATTTTTATGCCAGGCGGAATGTGCAAGGGGGCCCTCAAAGAGGGACATAGTGTGTGAACCCATAGGAAAGGGGAACATGACTTCACCTGGGGCACTATTGGCAGCTTCTCCGAGGCAGGCACAGGTCAAGTGGTCCTTTGAGGAAGAGAGTCTGATTTGCAAGTAACAGGGTGGGTGTCCTGGTTGCAGTGGGCCAGGCTCAAAAAAGCAATTGCCAGCAGCACAGACTCTGGAACAGAACTGTGATAGTGTGCTTTGAGAACTGCAGTTCAGTTGGGTGTGGCAGGAGGGAAAATACATTAACCCCTTAGCACTCCACAGACAGTTGTGGAGAGGGCTTAATTGATCAAGCTAACCTGCTATTTTCTGGTTAAGTGCTGAGCCAGGAGGGGGCCTACTTCAGGGCTCAACTGGGAGAGGAGGGTGAAGAATGGAGCCTGAGAACCCATCTGGTTGCTGGGGAGGGGTTGCTCCAGGTGTAGAACTGTACAGGAGGGTGCCTCTTGGGGTTGGTGTGGGGCTGTTCAGGGCCTCAAGTTCAGGGCAGAATAAGGAGACAAAACAGGACCTGATGGAGTAAAACTTTTCTCCTCCCCATGCCACCTCAGCCTGTCAAAGGGCCACAAGTCCCCTGATACCTGTTTTCTTTTCTTTTTTTTCTTTTTCTTTCTTTCTTTCTTTTTTTTTTTTTTGAGACGGAGTCTTGCTCTGTTGCCCAGGCTGGAGTGCAGTGGCATGATTTCGGCTCACTGCAACCTCCGCCTCCCAAGTTCAAGCGAGTCTCCTGCCTTAGCCTCCTGAGTAGCTGGGATTACAGGCATGCACCACGACGCCCAGCTAATTTTTGTATTTTTAGTAGAGACAGGGTTTCACCATGTTGGCCAGGCTGGTCTCAAACTCCTGACCTCAGGTGATCACCTGCCTCGGCCTCCCACAGTGCTGGGATTACAGATGTGAGGCACTGCGCCTGGCCCTGATACCTGTTTTCATTCCTTTCCAGGGACCTTAAGGATTTTTTTTCAAGTTGAGGAGGCTCATATGCAATTACAAGACCTGGGAAGGGGTGGCATGTTAAGCCACTGTCAGCTCAACTCCTTACTTGCACAGAAGGAATTCTCTAAACTTACCAACCTTTCAGATAGAGGGAACCACTCTCCTGGAACAGGAAGGGAGGAAAGGAGAGGGCTAGGAGACTGTCTATGAAGGGCTGGTGATGAAGAGGGAGACTCCGTTTGGCTGAGAACAGGCCTTCTTAGCAGGTGACTGGGAGGACATGGAGCTTCAAGAAGGTGGGGCAAGGCAGCGAAGACCAAGGACTTTGTTTAGGTCACAGTTACTTCTGGGAGTCCTGTGTGCCTCTTCCTGTTTCCCTTCCTCCACAGTCTGGTCCCTCTCAATATTGTGATCACCACAACAGGAAGGAGGCAACTAAGAACAGCCTGCAGTACTCTGCAAGAATGGGCCTGGCTGACTGGAAGGATGCTCAGCATTGTACCTGGCTGGTCCCCACCTGGGAGGGCTAGCTTAACCCAGGCTTCTTAGCCAGGTGCCAGGAGAGCAGACCCCAGAGCCCAGCAACCCTCGGGCAGGACAGTCCATCCTTAAGAGCTGGAGTGAATTCCAGGTTAAAGGGATGGCCTGAAGAAGTTGGAATTAACCCACCAAAAGCATCCCCTTTGCCAGTTGTATTTGGCAGGGGGTCTGGAGACCATGTTCACCATTTTATTGCTAATATCTAGCAACCACAAGTCATTTTTTTCATCTACTTTTTGAGTGTCTTCTGTACACAAGGCATTTTATTATGATCAATAACAGCCAACAGACATCAAACATTTACGATGTGGCAGGCTCCTACATTGCACCAAGAACTTTACTTGTATTATCTTAGTTCATTCCTGTAACAACCCTGTGGTGTCGGTACTATTAATGTCCCTATTTTACAGAATGTGAAACAGCGGCTCAAGGAAATGAAGTAACTCACTGAAGGCCATACAGCTAACAACTGATTGAGGCAGGACTCAAACTCAGGTCTCATTGGCTCCAATCCCACGTGCTTCTGCACGTAAGTAAGTCCACTCCACAGCCTCCAGCATGCTTTGCTGCCGTGCTCCTCACTACACCATGCCTTCTCCCAATTAGTAGATTAGTCATGTGTTGACACTTCTAGTCTCAGTCTAATGGCTTGTTTATTTAACTGATGGATGCTGCTCCCCATTTGAGGCCATTAGCATTTAAACAAAACAAAACAAAACTGTTGAGCCTGGCAAAGTGACACTGTGTTTACTGTTTTTCTCCCAGTGTTAATTGTGAGCATTTTCCAAATATGTATTTTGATGTGCTAACTGTCCCTAAAGAGGCCTGTAGAACAGTTTAGCAGTCTTCTCATGCAGCTCCAGCCCCACTCCCCATAATCTCCTTGGTGAGGGGGAGACGTCTTGGCTAGGATGGGGAAGAGGGATGGTGACCGTCTCAGTCTGATTAGGGGGTAGGGGAACTGGGCTGGGCCTGTGACTCTGTCCTTGGAGGCTAAGTCCCAGAGTATCCTCGCTTCACGCTTGGGGAGGGAATTTGGTATTTCTTTCCAGGACAATAAGAACATCTGTGCCAAGGCAGAGGAGGAGGCCGGGCGCTCCGAGGCATCTCTGCTGGAGTCTCTTGACACTGTCCGATTGTTACTGTTTCAGTTTCTGCTTGGATCACTGACCGTGTCCATTTAGAGCAGGCTGACTTGGGCGAAGACAGTGTAGGGCTGAGGAAGGACAGAGAGGACCCGTCTGGTTGGGGGTGGAGGTGTGAGGTTGGCAGGGAGCTGGACCAACTCTAAAGTGACCAGGTTACAAATGAGCTGCTGCAAAGTACAGGGTGAATCTTGCACCCGTAAATGGGAGGAAGGAGTGCTTCCACTGTCCCTGCCCCCCCGCCTACTCGCCCCCCCAACCCCTGGGGGTAATTGCTGTTGACCTCTGGTCCAGTTTGTTTGCAGCCTTCCTCTTCTGACGGATTGGGCTTCAGGTCGACCTTGGGGCAAATGGATGAAGAACTACAGGTTTGATCCTTATATGGGACAGTTTGCTTCACACTGAGAAAAACCTGGCTACTTTCTGCCTCCCAGCTCCAGTTGCAAACTGGAGTTAAAGTCGAGTTTCTGGCTCCCTGCAAACTATTCCCAGTACTAGAAAGTCACGTTACCCGGTGTGTTCGTGTGTTGACTGCAGCCATGTCTAGTTCCCAGCGAGTCGGCCTCCCATTGGGGATGAGCTAAGACGGCTCCTTAGTTTCTTCCTCGCTCAGACTTAGCCCTGGAACTGGCAGTTCTGGGGACCAAGAGGTAGGCATCTGCCTCCAGCATAATTAGTTACATCAGTCTCAAAAAGCATTGATGGCCCATCCCTTTGGGTATCATGCTGTGCCTGGCACGAGCTAGTAATCCCCACCCGGTCCTGGCCCTCCCGAGTTTACAACCTTAAGTCACACAATAATGACACAGATCCCAAAGGCGAGCAGTTAACAAATACATCCACTTGTCCGCCAATCACAAGGGATCCATTGAGTGAGCCACTGCAACAAACAGGGCCCCCTTCAAAGAGCTTCCAGTCTGGTGGGTAAGTAGGTAAGACTAAGTGAGGGGCTTGGGAGAAGAGGTTGGGGCGAAAAAACACAGTCAACTTGGGCATCATCGAACAGACTTTTTATTCCTTTTTTTTTGAGACAGAGTCTCACTGTGTTGCCCAGGCTGGAGTGCAGTGGCGTGATTTTGGCTCACTGGAACCTCCGCCTCCTGGGTTCAAGCGATTCTCATGCCTCTGCCTCCGGAGTAGCTGAGACTACAGGCGCCCACCACCACGCCCGGCTAAATTTTTGTATTTTTAGTAGAGATGGGGTTTCGCCATGTTGGTCAGGGTGGTCTCGAACTCCTGACCTCAGGTGATCCGCCCACCTCGGCCTCCCAGTGTTGGGATTACAGGTGTGAGCCACCGTGCCCGATGCGACCAGACTTTTAAATAAAAGTGTCTATTGGCATGTGGGTGGGTGGCTGGGTGTTCTGTCGACTTGAGCCACGTCCCTCACTCTGGGTCCGGCGGGGTCTATACAAAGAGCTGTGCAGTGCGTAGTGGGGAGAACCCCGGGCGGAGAGGCAGCGGTCCGTGGCGCTTGGCGTGGGCTCGCCCTCTCTCCCTGGGTGGCCGGGACGTGTCACTAGACCTCGCCTCTCTGAGTCTGACGGTTGGCTTAGGGTCCCTCAAGGCTCGGGCATTTTCAGGACAGTCCCCCGCCCTCCTCCCGCCAGCCATGAGTCTCAGCTGCGCGTCGCGCGTTGGTGGCGGCACAGGTTTGGGGTGGGAGCCGGGAGGAGGCTCCGGGTCAAGTCATCCCCAGAGGTAAGGTCGCGACGACTCCCCGGGACGCGCCGGCCCTGCCTGGGCTGCGGGAGGAACCGCGGTCGGCCCGTCCCCCAAACATTTCCGACGGGCGCCTGCGCCCCGTGAGGCTTCCGAGGGCCGGGCTGGGCGGGGGAGACCCAGCACGGCCCGGGTTCGCGCTCCCGGGCTGCCTGCCCGCCCGTCCGCTAGGTGCCCGCGGCCACGGGGCGCCGAGGCTCCCCGATGGCTGGCTGCGGGCTGAGCGCTGCGCTGGGCCGGGCCGCTGCAGGGCCTGGGCGAGCGAGCGAGCGGAGCGGGGCGGCGGGGGTGCGTGTGTGGGGAGAGCGCGCGGGAACGCGAGCCGCCGGCCCGGGAAGGGTGGGTCGGGGAGCGGCGGCGGCCGCAGGAGGAGCGACCCGGGAACCGGAGGCCGGCCGGGCTGGCGGGCAGAAGCCGCGGGGGGGAGGGCGGAGCGCCGAGGGCGGAGACGGGGCCGCGGAAGGGAGGGGGCCGCGGGGCGCGGCCGCGGGGCGGGGCGCCGGGACCTGGGGAAGATAAGAGCGTGCTCGGGGGAGTGAGGGCGGGAGCGAGGGAGGGGCGGGGGACTTAGAGACCAAAGAGGAGACAAAAGGACGGGGTGGGTGGGAGGGGCATAGACGAGCGGGGGTAGGGGAGGGGCGCCGGGGGACGCCTAGCGGGGAGGGGTGTGTGTGTACCGCGGGGGGGCATAGTGTGGGAGGGACTTAGGGAGGGACATGAAGGGACAACATAAGAAGGGAGCGCAGGGGTACGGAGAAAAGGGGGGCGGGAGTGCTCCACCACACTCGCCACGAAGGCAAAGGGAGGCCGCGAAGGGGAGGCCGCTGGGACTGGCCACACACAGGGACGGGGGTCCTGGGGATGGACAGTCCGCGAGGGAAGGGGGTCGGAGCTTCCGCGGTCTCGGGAGGGGAAGGGGGAGCCGACACGGGGAAAGGGGGTGGTGCGGGGACCCGAGGGTGGAGGCGGATGGGCGTGTGTGCAGCGCTGAGGGCAGGGATTTAACGCCGCTGTTCAGGATGACCCAAAGACCACGGTGGGGGCTGCACAGACGGGACGGGGCTACCGATGCAGGAGGAGAACTGCCCAGGGGAAAGTGGGACCTACAAGGGTTAGGGAAGGGTAGCGGGGGCGGCCTCGGACTCGGCAGGAAGGCGCCACCACCGCCCTCTGCCCGTCCCCAGTGTGCCCCGCCCCGTCCGGGGGCCCTAAGGGCAGCGGCCTGGGCCGTGGGGGAGCCGAGCCAGGGCGGAACCATTCGGAACAGAGAGGGGGGCTTGGGGGGAAGGGAGGAGCCAGGGGTCAGAACCCTGTTGGGGGCGGGGGGGGGCGCCACACCCTGGGAAAAAGGCTTGGGCACATCCAGAATGGACCAATCAGCGAGCAAGGCCAGGGTGGCGTCAAGGGGCAGCTTCGGCCAATGGGAAGGGAGAACACTTCGGAGGTTCGGAGGAAGAAAAGAAAAAAAAGCCCCACGAAACAACAATCGAATCCGTTTGGGGGCTTGGAAGGCTGGGAATGGGCGTAGTTTATGGCACGTTCCGGCACCTGCCCTCTCCTTTGAAGGATGGGGTCGCTTGCATCACTCCTGGGTAGTGGGGAGCAAACGGAGCTGAAGAGGGTCCCGGGAAAGTAGACGGGGATTGGCCGTTTACTGGGGACACTTGATTGGGTGCTTCAATTTGGGGGGTGGGTGGGACAGAGGTAGCAGCTTTGTGCTCAAGAGTGCAAGAGAATGTTGTGGTCTCTTAAACGGAGGCAGGAGTGGGCAGGGGTCCCGCATCCCCTATCACTGGCTACTGACTTAAGTGTCAACCAGCGAGTGGATCGTGGATAATCTCAAGCCAATGGATAACTTAAGCATGCCTTTTGGGCACTGAACACTGCTCAACATACTCATTTCTCTTCCCTTTCCGGAGGATGAGCAATGGTAGGGGGCCACAGGGGACCGCTGGGGAATTCATAGAAATTTATCCTTTGGCTTTT
Source organism: Rhinopithecus roxellana (assembly GCF_007565055.1). Taxonomy (NCBI): domain Eukaryota; kingdom Metazoa; phylum Chordata; class Mammalia; order Primates; family Cercopithecidae; genus Rhinopithecus; species Rhinopithecus roxellana. Next base: position 124,725,429 of record NC_044555.1, on the reverse strand, counting down.
CACTTCAGTTTGATGTGTAACACTAGATACATCGCTCTATTCTGAAAAATTCCTCCCATGAAGATACTGGGACTAGCTACCCTTGAGGTCTAAACATTTTGGAACTGATTTGGAGAGCGGTGTGCTCAGAAGAGAAGGCCGTATCTGTTGGGGGGATTGCAAAAGAAAATTTGGGAGTGGTACAACTTTTGGCCCAGGGATTCCAAATGTCTTGAAAACCCCTGAAACTTTATGTAAAATGCCATACAAATGTGTGTGTGCGCACATTTTTCTGGAGACAGTTCATAACGTTCAGCATATTTTTAGAGGGACCTGTGACACAAAAATGAACCCACTGTGGTCTAAGAATGCTGGGGATGGGACTGAATCTCCAAGGCAGGAGGCAAGGTGCAGTAGTGGTGTCATTTTGGAATTAGGTTTCCCAAATTCGTTGTTAGGAAATTGAGCTGCAGGGGCTCTTTCCATATATTTCTCGCCATCCAAAGGGAGGCCAAGTTCCTCAGAGCTGAGAAGCCCATGTGAACTGTCACATAGCAAAGCAATGCTTGAATAAACTACACTTTCAATCAATGGTGAGGAGTGGGCCCTGAGTTAGGAAGGAAAGGCAATAGAGGTTTACTTCTGAAATCACATCTACCTTTATCTACAAAATAAGGGTAAAACCTCCTGGTCTTCTTATGAGAAAATAAGTAGAAGGTTATATACGAGATATTGTAGACAGCAGCCTGTACAAGCCGGGAAGCTCACACGTATGAAAAAAATGGCTGTGGTTAGACTTGTGGGGACAGAACCCAGCTTCGGCACCGTCCTGGTCTTAAGATCAGTCTAGGGCAGAATCCAACTGCAGTTTGTACATCCTCTTTCTAGGTTCAGAGGTTAAAATATACAGTATTTTATCGTTATTAACCCTGTCTCTTCCAGTTGGCAGTTATTAATGGTGGATCATATCTGATGTGATATATTTAAGATTACAGACTACAGTGAATTTTCTCCACTTCGATTTAGGACCAACTACATAATCCTTGGTAAGAAAAGGAAGTGGCCCTGACAAGTGCAACTCGAGAAATGCAATGCTGGAGAATCCAAAGGTGTCTGACTTGAACGAAATGATTCCACTGGGGGACAACACAACATATACTGCAGGTAAATAGATTTAAAAATGCCTTTATTTTTAAAATGTGGCTCAACTACATGCAATGTACTGAGCCAGTTTTGGAATCCACCCTGTACCAGAGTAAAACTGGACCAAAGGAAGTGAAGTCAGGGCTCCTGGCTGTCACTCCTCCAGCAACTCAATCTACAGAGCTTTTCTTCAGCTGTTTTTTGTGACGTGTGGTGATTCGTTTTGGATTCCTCTGTATGACAGACAGGTCCGACCTTGAGGAAGACCGGTAGCCCACATCCTCTGCTTTTATGGGGTTAATGATATGGCCTGGCTTGGTGACGACCTTGGGAGTAGTCAGCTTTTGGAAAGCCCTCTGGGTGTTCCATGTGGATCCAATGGGGGTCTGGATGGTCCTTTCAAATTGCCAATGGTGGGTAAATGGATATGGAAGCACTCGTACCTGGAAAGGAAGGAGAATGATTTGGTATGAGGCAGGCCTGGGGTGCAGTTATACACTGTACTGGCAACTCTCATCAGGTACTGTTTTGGTACAGGCCACGGTTCCACATGATGACTGCAAGTGAAGAGACTAAGAGGTTAAGGCATCCCATCGCTCCCATCTGCTCTTAGGAGTCAAATCTGCTTGATGACATTTGGGAGTAGGGGGGCCTAAGCTGGCTCTGGATCCCCTGTTTATTCAACAATTCAGGGTCTAAAAAACCAACCTGACACTACTTCTTTGTTTTTGCTTTTTTTTTGAGACAGAGTCTCACTCTGTTGCCCAGGCTGGAGTGCAGCGGGGTAATCTCTGCTCACTGCAACCTCTGCCTACCAAGTAGCTGGGATTACAAGTGACACTGTCCCTATCCAGCTACAGGAGCTCCAGGGCTGTTGTCCCAGAGTGAGCTTTCCTATATAACACTGTCACTGCAAGAATCCAGACCATTGTGTATCCCTGTGGATTTTATAACTTTTCTACCCTCTTTATGCTCTCAGTCTCCTCCTTCCCTCTCTTAGGATTGATGTTTCAAGGAACCCGAATCCTGAACTCTACCAGGCCGTTACACTTAGTTTCATCTTTTTTTTTTTGTTTTTGTTTGGGTTTTTTTTTTTTTTTTTTTTTTTTGAGATGGAGTCTCACTGTCGCCCAGGCTGGAGTGCAGTGGCGTAATCTCAGCTCACTGCAAGCTCTGCCTCCCGGGTTCACGCCATTCTCCTGCCTCAGCCTCCCGAGTAGCTGGGACTATAGGCGCCTGCCACCGTGCCCGGCTAATTTTTTTGAATTTCTTTTTTAGTAGAGACAAGGTTTCACCGTGTTAGCCAGGATGGTCTCGATCTCCTGACCTCATCCGCCGGCCTTGGCCTCCCAAAGTGCTGGGATTACAGGCGTGAGCCACCGCGCCCAGCCCACTTGGCTTCATCTTCTTTTGGCACCACAGAATGTAGAGCTGGAAGGCCCTAGATATTGGCAATGGTCATCTCTGGCCTGAAAATTTGGCTTAGAGGGAGGAAATGATGGACCTAAGTAAATGAGGAGCAGCATTGGAGAACAGAACCCAAAGCTCCTGTTTCCTTGCCTGGTATTCCTCCACCACATTTCTACCTTCAGACATTTAAATAATCTTTCAACACTTCCCCAATGGCCAAAGGAGGAAAACACGTAAGGAGAAAATGGGGATGTAAAAATCAGTAGTCTTTGGCAGGGCACGGTGGCTCACACCTGTAATCCCAGCACTTTGGGAGACCGAGGCAGGCAGATCACTTGAGGTCAGGAGTTCAAGACCAGCCTGGCCAACATGCTGAAACCCCGTCTCTACTAATACAAAAATAAGCTGGGCGTAGTGGTGCATGCCTGTAATCCCAGCTACTCAGGAGGTTGAGACAGGAGAATAGCTTGAACCTGGGAGGTGGAGGTTGCAGTGAGCTGGGATCATGCCACTGCATTCCAGCCTGGGTGACAGAGTGAGACTCCATCTGAAAACAAAACAAAAACAAACAAAAAAAGCAAATCAGTAGTCTCTGGAAACATTTAGTGGAATACTCAAGAGAAGCTAAGCACTATCTGGTGGTCCTGGTAGTAGCGAAGGAAACAGATTCTCTTTAAGTTAAGGGAATGTCTTATTTGGGTTGACGGCTACATCTGTGCTTGTCAACCAGGGCAACAGAAAAAGAGAACACCTGGACAAAGAGAACACCTGGACAAAGTATTCAGTCTCAGAAGTCCCCCCTAGGCACCTTGAAGCACTTTATTCTACTGCATGTTGGAACCTGCAGTAACTTATTAAAAAGATGAAAATCAGGGGAGATTCCTAGAAAACTATTTGTCAGTTTGCCATGACTGCATTAAAAAAACAAACAGACCCCTGGAAGGGAACGGTCGTCTTTATTGAGCTCCATACTCTACCTATCACCTGGAATCCTGGCCCACCGAAGCACCCTTTCCCCCCTTCCCTTATCGTGTAACTGCCTATTTTCTAGTTATATAGCCTTAATTGGGACTGCAGTAGTTACGTTTCAGTTTCTGCAGTGATTGGTTCACAAAATAAGATAAAAAAGAATGTTACTGAAATGTATATCTTCTTACCTCTGTTCTGTAGCCATTAGTTCTTTATTCCTTCAGAGGGAAAAATGTAACTCATTTCAATATACTGGCTGGGGACAGATCTCAGAATTGAAGGGAACATAAAGGTCATCTAGTCCAATCTCATTCTTGAGTCCCCTTTACACGTACTCATACTCCCAGAGCAGCCTTGAATTTCTGTATCTCCTCTAACTTCTACTTTATGTGACTTCATACAGTAACCTTCAATATACTTGAACACCGTAATCACGCTCAAATTTTCTTCTCTTGTAAACATCCCCAGCTCGTTATCATGTGACACAACTTACAGTCTTCTCATTCTCCTGAACAAGTACCGGTTTGTCTTCATTTTTCTTCAGCTACAGCTCAAACCTTATAGCCTCTGTTTGAGCATTACCTTGACTCTAAACTTTTTTCCTGGCCAGTAATTAAAACAGCATAGCCTATCTGAGATGATAAATCTAACAGCCATTCAGCGAAAACAATAGATTTGATTCTGTGGTCAAGATCACACGTCCCTCTTGACTACACATCACTAGAATACTCCTCTCAAGCAAGAGAGTCAGGCAGCTAAAGAACTCTCTAAGTTCTCACCTGATGAGCCGCTGTGTGGATGTTGCGCTTCTCATTGATCATCACATTTGGCAAATTCTTATCTTTTCTTGGAGGACCCTCAGGGGCTTTAATGAGAAACCTGGAAAGCAAAACAACAGGACATCTGACTAGGAGCATTAAGGACTTAGTCAAAAGGGTAGGGAGGACACCGAAGGGCGATGGGGGAGAACCTAGTGCCCTTATGACAGACTTTCTTCCGCATTCTTACCGGCGTCTTTTCTTGGCACTGGGCTTTAGGCCCACACCACCCCACTCGCCCCAGCCAGGTAGCGTCAGGTCCACATCCTTTGGCTTACTAGCTTCCACGGCTTCCCTCTTCTCTTTCAAGAAATCTCTGATGACATCATCCCCAGCAAAAGCTTCCTTTATCATCTGCCTTTGGTTTCTCTCCTCTTCATCTTCCTGGGGAGAAACAAGCGAGAGCTACAGCTTGGCTTATGAGCTGTGGTTCATGGTGAGAACGGTTGAATTTTGGGTCGTGACATTTTAGCGCCCCCTAGAGGGAAGTGCTGAACAATGATGGTCTTGAGATACAAACTAATGCGCAGCCAATCATGCTCCAATTTTCTTCCCTCTAGGGTAAGTATCTCTAGCTCATTATCATATGACACAATTTTAAACTTTTAAGTAAGGAAGCTGCAGGGTGGAGGAAGGAATGGCCCGTGTTGGCAGCAGGAGCTCTAAGTGGCCAGACTGTAGGCTTCATCCAGCTTATATCCCTTAAAAGACAGGTGCCAGGATGCTTCACTTTAAGTTTCAGATTAACTGGGGAGTCTTAGACCATTTGAGATCCCACTAAATAAAACTTTGGCAACAGTTCAATGAGTCACCTTCGAGTTGTCCTGCCTGGGATCTGGTCAGAACTCTGTTACTCCCTCTTTCCTCTGAGAGCAGTTTTAGAGTCACCCCAGAGGAGTTTTGGTGGATCAGGGTTTCGGAAATAGGGGTCTTGACAGCACCCATATATCTGCATCTATTAAAACATCACTGGGACTAGCCTGGCCCTATACTATTCTGGACTTCTCAATTACTGAAATGTGCCCGCAGCAAAACAAAGCTTCATTACTCCTTGTGCAAGGACACTTTCTGAACAATGGCCCACCACCCTGGCTCTGCTCACCAGCTCCTCTATTGTGGGAACTGCCAAAGACTTCACAGAGGGAGACTGTGTGGTTAGGAGGTTCTGTAGGTCGATCATTTGCTCCTTCTTTTTCTTCTCCTTAGGGGCATCAGGGCGATTATTTGGGGTCCTCTCTGACTGCTGCCCTTCTAACACAGGTCTGGGAAGCTCCTTATTTTGAAAACATTCTTCTTTTCCCAGCTCTTCTAGTTCTTCCAGCGTCTGTACTCTCTCTGGCCTCTGTAGCAACAGGGGCTCCTCTTCTTCTGGGGCAGGTTCCTCTCTCTGGACCTGGGGAATAGTCCCCTCTGAACTTGCTTTTTGCTTCCTGGACTGATCATTTTCCTTCAATTTCTGAGCTAGTACCCTCAATTCAGACAGCACCTCCTGGCTGCTGGAATCTAGGGGAAAAAGAATGAAAGCTGTCAGAAAAAGGAGGTATGTACGTTGTCTGGTCGGTAAGCATTTGTTGAGCACCCACCAAGTGCTAGGTACCACATAAGACATTCTAACGAGGACAAACGGGGAAAAGAAGATTCTGTACATTGAATCTCCTAGAGAGTACACTAATCATAGCAGGCAATGGAGTTTGGTAATTAAAAGTAGCATGTGGCCAGGTGCGGTGGCTCATGCCTGTAATCCCAGCACTTTGGGAGGCCGAGGCGAGCAGATCATGAGGTCAGGAGATCGAGACCTGGCTAACACGGTGAAACCCTGTCTCTACTAAAAATATAAAAAATTATCCGGGCATGGTGGCATGTGCCTGTAGTCTAGCTACTTGGGAGGCTGAGGCAGGAGAATCACTGGAATCAGGGAGGCAGAGGTTGCAGTGAGCTGAGATTGCACCACTGCACTCCAGCCTGGGTGACAGAGCGAGACTCTGTCTCAAAAAAAAAAAAAAAAGAAAAAAAAAAAAAAGTAGCATGTGCGATGTTGGATATGGTGGCTCACACCTGTAATGCTAGCACTTTGGGAGGCCGAGTGGGGAGGATCGCTTGAGCCCAGGAGTTCGAGACCGGCCTAAGCAACATAGTGAGAACTCATTTCTACCACCTCCACTCCCCCAACAACAACAAAAAATTTCCAGGCATGGCAGTGTGCATCTGTAGTTCCAGCTACTTGGGAGGCTAAGCTGGGAGGATCACTGGAGCCGGAAGGTCAAGGCTGCAGGGAGCTATGACTGTGCCGCTGCATACCAGCCTGGGCAAACAGGACAAGACCTATCTCAAAAAAAAAAAAAAAAAAAAAGTAGCATGTTGGAAAGCAGACGTCCTGGGTCCTATTCCCAGCTTTGCCAATGATCCACTGTATGACTGGGACTGTGGCTTAAGTTCCTCGTGCAGTAAACCCCACTTGGGAAGATTGCCCCAAGTTCCAAATTTTAAAAAAGGAAGCCACTTTAACAGGTGGCTTCTGAATGTAACTTCGTTGTAATTTATGCTTTACTGCTTGTAAAAACCTTATCCAGGATTTTCATCTTTTTTTTTTTTTTTTTTTTTTTTTTTTTTTTTTTTTTTTTTGAGACGGAGTCTCGCTCTGTCGCCCAGGCTGGAGTGCAGTGGTGCAATCTCGGCTCACTGCAAGCTCCGCCTCCCGCATTCACGCCATTCTCCTGCCTCAGCCTCCTGAGTAGCTGGGACTACAGGCGCCCACCACCACGCCCAGCTAATTTTTTTGTATTTTTAGTAGAGGCAGGGTTTCACCGTGTTAGCCAGGATGGTCTTGATCTCCTGATCTCGTGATCCACCCATCTCGACCTCCCAAAGTGCTGGGATTACAGGTGTGAGCTACCGCGCCAGCCTAGGATTTTCATCTTGACTCAAGAATTTCTACTCCATATCTTAAAGCAGTATTTCATAATCTGCTGTTGCTGAGTCAAGGGATGAAGTAGCTGCTTTTTCCAGTGGATGTAGCTCACACTTCCACTGGCAACATCTGAGCAAATAACACTAGTCTTAAGAGTCTGGAGGGGCTGGCATCCCAGCACTTTGGGAGGCTGAGGTGGGTGAATCACTTGAAGCCAGGAGTTTGAGACCAGCCTGACCAACATGGTGAAACCCCGTCTCTACTAAAAATACAAAAATTAGCTGGGCATGGTGGTGCATGCCTGTAATCCCAGCTACTTGCGGGCTGAGGCAGGAGGATTACTTGAACCTGGGAGGTGGAGCTTGCAGTGAGCCAAGGTTGCACCACTGCACTTCAGCCTGGATGACACAGACCTGTCTCAAAAAAAAAAAAAAAGAGTCTGGAGGGAAACCTGGCAGTGACATGCTTCTAAACTGGCTTTTTCATCGACTCAAGTTGCTACCATTCCCAAGTTGATCCTGCTCTCTAGCTTTGGCATGAAGCCATTGTAACTCCTCAGATCTGGCCTTTGGACACATGTATGTTTATTTCTCAAGAATCAGGTTTCCTTGTTCATTTTCATTGGGGTCCGTGACTTTCCAGTATTTTAGGACACTCTTGGAAGGTTTGAGAAAATTCAATTTATTTACTGTCTAAGGAAATGCAAATCTATCTTTCATCCTTTCATATCACAGTCAGCCGCTCTGCACATTTAGCTAGATAGTCAGTTGTTGAGGGGGCTTAAGAGAAAGCCACTAGGGTCCTGTGGTCATATATGGACACCCCAACAATCTCAGCCCGCTGTGCTGCTTTCCAAAATTCTCTCAGAAGTGACTGCTTGCAATTATTAATCCCAGAAATATCCAGCCAAAACTATTAAGTAAAGGTCACCACAATACATTCTAAATTATAGCTCTTTTAAAATAAATTTTTGTATGTGGAAACCTGAAAAAAACAAAGGAAAAAAAAAGGAGTCTGGGTGCGGTGGCTCACACTTGTAATCCTAACACCTTGGGAGGCTGAGGTGAGAGAATAGCTTGAGGCCAGGAATTCAAGACCAGCCTGGACAACAGAGCAAGACCTCAGTCTCTACAAAAACTTAGCTCAGCATGGTGGCACATACATGTAGTCCCAGCTAGTTGGGAGGCTGAGCCAAGAGGATCGCTTGAGCCTGGGAGGTCTTAGGCTGCAGTAAGGTATGATTGCACCACTGTACTCCAGCCTGGATGACAGAGCAAAACCCTGTCTCTTAAACAAAAAAAAAAGTAGAAAAAAATAATTTTTTTTTTGCCATGTAAAACCAGATTTTTGCCGTCATCTAAATGCATTCCTATGTGGAACCAAACCAGACCTGGTAATTTGTCCAGATAGCCAAGTGATTTCTCAATATAGGTCGTTTTCCTAGGCAGGCTTTTTAGTGTCCTGGTTTATTGCCAGAATGGGAACTCTGACCAATCTCACAGGTGCTAACACTGTTAATAAGATCTCTTCAAGATAACAGGTAGAAAATACAAAGTACAAATAGAGCCTGAGCATGGAGTCACAATTCTAATTTGCCATGTAGCCCCGTGGAGTCATTCATTCCGTAAAGTCTCACCCCATGTAGACACACATAAACTAGCATTAAGAAGTGCTAAAAATGCCACTTCTACTTAACCAACAAAACAAAAAAATCTGGCAATTAGAAGATGTTTCCTAATGTCTCAAAATCGACCTATCTGTGTCTATAGGTGTGAATGGACTTTCAGATTTGCCATTCTACCATATGTACTTCTCCCTGGTGTGTAGGTACCAGGAACACTAACTCACACCCTAACTTCAAGGATGGTTTAGTTATTATGGCTTTCTGAAGGCTGTAAGCCCCCAAAAACAGAAAATGTGCCTGAATCACGTTGCATGGCCATGCAGATGACTGCTTATTAAATGCCTTCAAAGAAAAGTAGTTATGAATGTAATTTCTCTACAGGGATCCAGTGCATGCACTCTTGCAAGTCCCTAGAGCCTAATCACTATGCAGTTGTGTGTGTGGGTGGACACATTTTTTTTTCTCCCATAGTCTGTCCACAGCACTAGGAATTTCTCCCTTCCATTTGATCACAGCTCACCTTTTGTTTCTTGACTGCCTGCTGGCTCAGCATCCTGGCTGAGCTCAGATCTTTTTCTAAGGGATCGCCTTTCCTCAAATTCTCTCAACAAAATTTCTTCTTCTGCCACTGGTCTCTCTTCTCCCTCACTTTCAGAAACTTCGTGGGCCTCAGGCTCTGGCAGTTGCTCAGGGTCCTCCTGGGTTGCAGCCTCTTTGGTGTCACTGGTACAGCTCCTGAGCATCCAGGGATTCGGCCCATCTGCATTCATCTGCACTTCATTCACTACATCAGGGACAAGGAGTTCTTCCACTTCTTCTGTGCCTCCCTCCTCTTCCTCACTCTCAGAGGCTACCTGGAGTTTCTGTGTTAGTTCTTTGTTCTTGGCCAACTGTTCCTGCATAGCTTGGCGAGCCTGGAGGAAAGAGTCACAGCATGAGAGCCCTGTCATTAGTGACTGCAATAATACCTTTCCTGGTCCATTTCATAAAGCTGCCTCCTCTTGATTTGACTTGGTATTTCTTACTGGTACCTACTGTTTAAACTGCATATACAATGCTGGGTTAATAGCTGTGGTATAAAATGGAAGACAAATTCTTTGTCCTCAAGGAATCAACAGGTGAAATAAGATTTTAAAAAGCTCCTCTCCCGCTTTGGACTTGCCTTCAATGCTGTTTCCCTTCCATCTCTCCTTTTCCACCTTGTTTCTGGTCATTTTCCTTTCTGCCTTAGAGATTTTTCTGATGCCTTTTTAGATTCCTGGTTTTCCATCCATCCTCATGGCTCTTCCCCAACTCTGCTTCTGCTAGCATCCTCCAATTCCAGATCTTCTCTCACCCCAAGGGACTCTTACCTCCAGGTCATATTTGGCCATAATTGCCTTTGACTTGGCCCATTTCCCACTGTTTTGGTGCTTAAGGCTCATTCTTTCCTAGAAAGAAAGAACAGAGTGAGATTTAGACCTTTAGTGGCTTCCAAGGAAAGCTGGTTCAAAGGGGTGGGGGTGGGGCAAGAGGTAGTCTCACCATCATTCTGGCCTTTTCAATTTTTTCCAGTTCTTCTAGTGCCGCAGCTGGATTAGCCTTCCGCAGCTGCTCAAACTCTTTTAGGGCTATCTTGGCCTTCCCTTTCTTCACGACTTTGTGATACCTGTAGGGTAAGAGGGGTAGGAGGGAAGAGTTTAGCAATTTAGCTGAAGCACGGATGTCATAGGCACAAGTGCCCATACTACCCAATGGGTTCCCTGGGCAGGGGGCTGGAACGGGCATCATAGAGCTAGTTGGCTATAGGGAGTCAGTTTGGGACCTGAGAGGACTGGCAGGATTCTTGGTACCCACAGTCCTCAGGGTAGACCTCTGTGGCTCAGAGTCTCCTTTGCCTCTAAAACTCAAGGGAGGAGTAGAACAAGTTTCATTTTTTTTTTTTTTGAGACGGAGTCTCGCTCTTTCGCCCAGGCTGGAGTGCAGTGGCCAGATCTTAGCTCACTGCAAGCCCCGCCTCCCAGGTTTACGCCATTCTCCTGCCTCAGCCTCCCGTGTAGCTGGGACTACAGGCGCCCGCCACCTCGCCCAGCTAGTTTTTTGTATTTTTTAGTAGAGACGGGTTTTCACCGTGTTAGCCAGGATGGTCTCGATCTCCTGACCTTGTGATCCGCCCGTCTCGGCCTCCCAAAGTGCTGGGATTACAGTCTTGAGCCACCGCACCTGGCCTCATTTTTTTTTTTTTAAGACAGTGTCTCACTCTGTCACTCAGGCTGGAGTGCAGTGATGTGATCTTGGCTCACTGCAACCTCCACCTCCTGGGTTCAAGCAATCCTCCCGCCTCAGCCTCCCAAGTAGCTGGGACTATAGGTGCACATTACCACGCCTAATTTTTGTATTTTTAGTAGAGATGGGGTTTTGCTATGTTGGCCAGGCTGGTCTTGAATTCCTTACCTCAAGTGATCCACCCGCCTCAGCCTCCCAAAGTGCTGGGATTACAGGCATGAGCCACCGTGCCCAGCCAGTTTTACCAGTTGCCCAGGTTGGTCTTGAACTCCTGAGCTCAAGTGATCCATCCACCTCGGCCTCCCAAAGTGCTAGGATTACAAGCATGAGCCACCACATGTGGCCAACAAGTTTCAAAGAGGCAAAAAGGCAGGAAGGAAGCCCTATTGGCCTTAACAGCTCTAGAATTCAGAGCTCATTCTGCAGAACCACTCTGTGATGCCTTGGAAGGTAGAGAAAGTAACTGAATAGTCCTCTTTTTGGCAAAACTGTATGAGGTTGGTTTGTGGGGAACAAAAGGCTAGTCACTCCTGTTTGGGACCTCATCTACATGACTCTAGTTGCCGCATCAAAGGTTCTCTCCAAAGAATTTATGATGAGCCACATGACTTTCTTCTGTGGAACCAAAGGCCAATTCACAGGGGCTTCCTTACTTTTTACTTTTGATTTTCTTCTCTCTTCGAGCCTTGGCCTCATAGTAGGACTGCAGAGCCCGAGCCCTCTGAAGCTCTGCTCGGCGCATCTTTGCCTACAACAAATGACATTTACAGTGACATCTGGGCCAGAAGACAAATGCTAGGAGAAGCGTGGCATGCCTGGGTGTGAAGGGCCTATGACACACTTACCTCTTCCAGGCTCATAGCTTGGAGAGAGGCCTTTTCCACGGGGGTCAGTAAAGGGTCTGCCACTGGCTGCTTGTTCTTATGGAGGAGGTTGAAAATTTCCTGCTCCAGGGGAGTTCTTGCCTTAAAGAAGCAACAAAACATTCTGAGTCTTAAGCCATGCTCTTACAGCTTTCTTTCTTTATATTCCTATGATTATCTAACTTATGACACTATAATTGGAATCATAAGTGGATAGGATTTGCTGTTACAGCAAGAGAAGGGGGTTCCAGTCTTCTTGTCAGCAGTGTAAATAAAGCCTTATTTGATTCTTATATGACAACTTCAGCAGGGAGATGCTGAGGCTACTCTCTAATACTGCTGAGAAGGATCACTGTGTTCAGGTTACCAGTATTTTTTTTTTTTTTTTTTTTGAGATAGGTCTTACTGTGTTGCCCAGGTTGGAGTGCAGTGGCGCGATCTCGGCTCATTGTAAGCTCTGCCTCCCAGGTTCACGCCATTCTCCTGCCCCAGCCTCCCAAGTAGCTGGGACTACAGGCGCCTGCCACCACGCCTGGCTAATTTTTTGTATTTCTGGTAGAGACGGGGTTTCACCATGTTAGCCAGGGTGGTCTCGATCTTCTGACCTCGTGATCCGCCCGCCTTGGCCTTCCAAAGTGCTGGGATTACAGGCATGAGCCACTGTGCCCAGCCCAGGTTACCAATATATGTTAAACAGATTTCCATTCTCTTAAGAATCTAGGCACATTGCCCTTGAGTCCCTGTATTGTTATGTATTATTTGAAGCACATAACTATTACTTTATAGTTAGGAATCTCAAATTCATATCATAAGCCTTCTTTTAGAATATTTCTAGAGGGAAGGGGCGGTTAGTTTTTTTTTTTTTTTTTTTTTTTTTGAGACAGAGTCTTCCTCTGTCACCCAGGCTGGGGTCCACTGGCACTCCAATCTCAGCTCACTGCAACCTCCACCTCTAGTGCGCAAGTGATCCTTCTGCCTCAGCCTCCTGAGCAGCTGGGACCACAAATGCAAGCCACCATATCTGCTAATTTTTTTTTATTTTTTGTAGAGACAGGGTCCTGCCATGTTGCCCAGGTTGGTCTTAAACTCCTGGCCTCAAGCAATCCTCCTGCCTTGGCCTCCCAAAGTGCTGGGATTACAGGCGTGAGCCCAGCATGCCCTGCAAGGTTAGATCTTAAGATAAGCATTATTTGCCACTGATGATATACCTAGGAAATAGATCTGCAAATGTCTCAGAGGGGAAGCCCAACTTTTTTTGACCATAGCCCACTGCTATAAACCATGCATATAAGTGTTCTTGGTATCATTAATTACTGATGAAAGAAAATGAGAAAAAACATGACTTTTTTTGGCACAGTCTTCAAATGTAGTTTGTGGTGGGGTGTGTGTCTTAATTTCTTGAGCACAAAAGGATATTGCCTTTAAAAAAATATAGGATGGGCATGGTGGCTCAGGCCTGTAATCCCAGCACTTTGGGAGGCTGAGGCAGGAGGATTGCTTGAGCCCACAAGTTTGAGACCAGCCTGGGCAACATGGTGAAATCCCATCTCTATTTATTATGTTAAAAAAAAAGAAAAAGAAAAAGACCTTCATGTAATTAGCCTGTTTCCTGATGGTTCAAATTGAACTCTCCTCATTTTCTAACTTTGGCTCCAATTCCTCAGTTTCCAGTTAATTTTGCATGCTAGGCAGAGTATGTATGAAATGAATGAACTGTAAACCAGTTACTCCACATGCTATCGTGAGGATGGCTAAATAATCAGGCCGATCATGCCACGGTCCACATTCTGGCAAGGCACAATGACAGCCCTAGGCAACAGAGCTAGTTTCAAACCTCACACACATATTATGTGTGGTTTTCTTCAATAGCCATATACATCATGGTCAGTATTAAACTTACAAATATTTGGATAAATGCATAAACGCACATCATCACATGTTACATGATGCTATTGATTTAACCATAAAACTGTTCTACTGAATAGTAAAGGTACGTGTTCTTCCATTTTTAGTATTTGCAGTAGTGATCAATCACAGGCTACAAAGTGATTTATACTACAAAGCTGTAATGTCCCTTCAATTCAATTCAGTTTACAAACATTTGCTGATTGTAGCTATATTCCAGGCACTTGTGTGGGGTGCTAGGAATACACAATTGATTAAGATAGTTCCTGTCCTCATGGAGCTCACAGCCTTTCAGAGCAGAGGCATACACAACACAAACAGCATAACGTAATGGGTTAAATACATACTGCTACGTTATTCTATAGGGGTAATCACAGAGGAAATCACCATTAAATATTATTAGGAGGTAGGTTAGGCTTGGGGAAGGAAGTGATCTTTTGAATTAGGCTTTGAGGCCTAAGTACAGTTCTGTCAGGAGGAAAAAAAATCCAAACAGATGAGCATAAGCAAAAACACAGACACAGGGAAAGGAGTGGTATGTAATAGAATGTGTTGTCCAACATAGCTAAAATGCTAGGTAATTTTATTTTATTCTGTAAGTGAACAGCCTTTGAAGGATTTTAAGGAGAGCAACAATCAAATTCGTGTTTCAGCATGAAAATCCTGCTGATTGTGTAGAGGATATATGTAAAGTTCCAAAGGAAAGGTTCGATGAGGGCCTCAATTAGGGCAGTGAAAATGAAAATGAAGAGAAAATAGGAGCCTAAGGACTATTACAGAGACAGAATTTGCAGGCCTAGGCCCCTGTATAAGCTGGCGGAGAGGGAGACAGTGAAGGGGTCAAGTAGGAATCAAATGACTGAGGTTTCCAACCTAAGTGACTGGGGTAGGAAGTTACGTTGTTAACTGAGTTGCAGAATGAAGGGGTATAGGTTTTGGAAGTCTGGGGAAAGGAAATGCAAAGCTTACTTTGGACTGGACTAAGTTTAAGGTGCACATGGGAGACCCAGGTGATTCCTGCTAGTCACATGGAATATAAGACTGGAGCTCCAAAGACGGGTTTGAGAGTGATAGTCAAAAGTTATGGAATTTTCTTTTTTCTTTTTTTTTTTTTTGTTTGAGACGGAGTCTCGCTTTGTTGCCCAGGCTGGAGTGCAGTGGCGCGATCTTGGCTCACTGCAAACTACGCCTCCAGGGTTCACGCCATTCTCCTGCCTCAGCCTCCTGAGCAGCTGGAACTACAGGCACCTGCCACCATGCCCGGCTAATTTTTTGTATTTTTAGTAGAGCCAGGGTTTCACCATGTTAACCAGGATGGTCTCGATCCCCTGACCTCGTGATCCACCCGCCTTGGCCTCCCAAAGTGGTGGGATTACAGGCGTGAGCCACCGTGCCCGGCCTAGTTATAGAATTTTCACGCCTGTAATCCCAGCACTCTGGGACACCGAGGCGGGCGGATCAAGAGGTCAGGAAATCGAGACCATCCTGGCTAACACGGTGAAACCCCATCTCTACTAAAAAATACAAAAAATTAGCTGGGCGTGGTAGCGAGACTCCATCTCAAAAAAAAAAAAAAAAAAAAAAAAAAAAAAAAAAAAAAAAAGTATGGAATTTACAGAGCAAGCATAAAAAGGACTAAGGAAAGCCAGAGAGAGAAAATACCCAGAGTATATCACAGAAGCTAGAGGGGAGAGATTTTTAGAATGAAATGTGCTAATGGTGTCAAATACGCTAAAGACTAAGAGGGCTTGGGATCTGGCAATTCAGAGGCCCCTCACTAATGCCTTTTGAGAGAAGTTACAGTAGGGCAGTAGGGGAAGAAGGTGAGAGAGAGGACGCAGCAGTGGAGACAGACCAGCTCTTCCCCAAACACATTCCTCATCAGATAACAAGATTTGCTTCCCCTGTTAAAAGCTTAAAATTCAATTTATTGAAATTTTAATAAAATCAGTTTGTATACCCTAAGTTAAATTAAATCCAACAGGTATCTTCACCATTGTTTCATAGCCTTTATTTTTATTTTTTGAGACAGAGTCTCACTCTGTTGCCCAGGCTAGAGTGCAGTGGCACAATCTTGGCTCACTGCAACCTCCACCTCCTGGGTTCAAGTGATTCTGGTGCCTCAGCCTCCGGAGTAGCTGGGATTACAGGTATAAGCCACCATGTCCAGCTAATTTTTGTATATTTTTTAGTAGAGACGGGGTTTTGCCATGTTGGCCAGGCTCATCTCGAGCTCCTAACCCAGGTGATTCACCCACCTCAGCCTTCCAAAGTGCTGGGATTACAGGCGTGAGCCACTATGTCCGTCCGGCCTGTTTCATAGCCTTTAAAATGCTAAAGCATGTTGTGACTCTCCGATCTCCAGTAGGGGCATGCAGCATTTTCTAGCAATGCCTCCTCTCCTCTTGTGAGGGCATACTGAGAGACTAAGGTTTCAAGGAGAATGCCTTGGTAAATACTGGTGTACACAGAGAATAGTGAGGAGAGGGGTGAAAGAAGTTACCTTACAGCATTTCTAGCACTTTGCAGTTTACAAATGCCTTCTCATGCACTATCCCACTTAATTATTTGCAGCTAAACAAAATTTTAGGAAGCTGAACCAAAACTATAGTACAGACTTTCAATTTTCTTTTCTTTCTTTTTTTTTTTTTGCAGGCTGGAGTGCAGTGGTGTGATCTCGGCTCATTGCAACTTCCGCCTCCTGGATTCAAGAAATTCCCCTGCCTCAGCCTCCTCAGCAGCTGAGACTACAGGCATGTGCTACCATGCCCGGCTCATTTATGTATTTTTAGTAAAGATGAGGTTTCACTATGTTGGCCAGGCTGGTCTTGAACTCCTGACCTCAGGTGATCCACCTGCTTCAGCCTCCCAAAGTGCTTGGATTACAGGCATGAGCCACCGTGCCCGGCCTGAGACTTGATATTCAATCTCTAGAAACCTTAATACAGCATATACTAGTTGTTGGTACTTTGCACTCTAAGTAAGGAGAGACCTAGGAGTTGCTAGCCACAAAGCACCCTCTGAACTAAGCACTTCCTTATTTCTCTGTGCCCTACTAGCATAATTTCTCAAAAGTCAGTCTTTGAATGAATGAATGGCATGGCATATTCAATGTATAACATCTGAGCCTCACTCTATCTTGAAGAGGTTGTGCTATTCTTAGTGTAACCTCCTCCACTACCATCTAGTTTTTATTATTTATTATTTTTTATTTATTTATTTATTATTATTTTATTAATTATTATTTATTTATTTATTATTTTATTATTTATTATTTATTTATTTATGTATATATTTTGAGATGGAGTCTTGTTCTGTTGCCCAGGCTGGAGTGCAGTGGCACGATCTCGGCTCACTGCAACCTCCGCCTCCCAGGTTCAAGTGATCCTCCTGCCTCAGCCCCCCTAGTAGCTGGGATTACAGGCACGCACCACCATGCCCCGCTAATTTTTGTATTTTTAGTAGAGATGGGGTTTCGCCATGTTGGCCGGGATGGTCTCAAACGCCTGACCTCAGGTGATCCACCCGCCTCGGCCTCCCAAAGTGCTGGGATTACAGGCGTGAGCCACCACGCCCGGCCCCATCTCGTTTTTAATAACAAACTTGGCATTTTCCTGCTATCTCCAAGATTACACTGTCGTTTGGAAAAAGCAAGGTGGAGGACAGTGTGTAGTAGCATGCTACCATTCTTTTTATTTAAAAAAGGTAAACGTGAATATAGAAATAAAACTCTAAGACAACAACAACAGCAAACTTATGCAAGTGGTGAGTATGGGGGTAAAAATGATCAGATGGGGCACAGGGTGGAGTCAAACTTTTCACTACATATCTTCTATGCTTTTTTATTTTTGAATCCTACAAATTGTATTACCTCTGATTTTTTTTTTTCTAAAAAAAAAATCTAAAGTCTCCCTTCATCCTGCAGCCACACTTTAAACCTGATCTCTTTTTCGTGTAGAAAAGGAAGCCTCCTAGAAAGAGAATGGTAGTGACTTCAGCAAAAACATCAGAAACAGCTTATCCCCATAATAAGCAACTACTTGCTCAATTTCTAGCTATTGTGGCAAGCAATATTTACTTTGATTAGCTTTAATTAGCTCAACTTCCCAATGCCTAAGAAGCTACCATTCTTGGGTTTTTGGAAAGTAAAGAGGAGAAGCACAAAGAGGGCATCTATTTAAGACTCATCAGCCCATTATAGACTATAGACTCCATACCAATGGTGTATTGGAAAAGTAGGCTAGCTGTTCTAAAGCAGCTATTCAGACTAAAAACCGAGACTTTAGGGATCAACATAGGATTTCCGACTTCTAATTTTGCCAAGAGCATAACTACCATTTCATCCCCAATCCCATCATTTACTACCACCATCATTTCATAGAAGAAAAGACATTTCAACACCACTAAAATAGAAAGAATAACCTCATAATAAAAAAGAACTGGCAACATTACACCCACCAAACAAACATACTTACAATTATCCTTTTGTTTCAGACAAAAACTTTGTTAGGGGTCAGTGTTTGGGAAACCCAGCTCTAAAACATCAACCCCTGCCCTGCAGCTCAGAGTCATAATAAGTTACCTGCTGAAGTTCTAGTCATTGCCAGCAACACATATTTTAATGTGGTATTCATTCCTGTAAAAGCAAACTTTGGCTTCTGTTGTTCACATATCCTCACTAAGGCATCATTAATACTACCGAGTTCCTGATTTCCCTAGGATCAGAATGTGGCTTTAAATGCTTTTAAAAAACTGGAGTAAAAGAAAGAAAACGTTATTATGTTCCCGCTATAAGGGCAATCACATGGTTTAACACAAAAACATGGAAATAGCCAAGTACTGTATACTACAAGCAGATGAAAAGTGACAGAGACCGGGCGTGTTGGCTCATCATTCCTGTAATCACAAAACTTTTGGGAGACTGAGGTGGGCGGATCATTTGAGGTCAGGAATTTGAGATCAGCCTGGCCAACATGGCGAAACCCTGTATCTACTAAAAATCCCAAAAAAAATTTATCTGGGTGTGTTGGTGCACGCCAGTAATCCTAGCTACTTGGGAGGTTGAGGCAGGAGAATCGCTTGAACCCAGGAGGTGGAGGTTGCAGTGAGCTGAGATCGTGCCACCGCACTCCAGCCTGGGTGACGGAGCGAGACCCTGTCTCAAGAAAAAAAAAAAAGTGATCACAGAGCTATTGTGACTGACATGTCAGTCATATGACTGACAATGATGATGGGCAATCCCTTCTTTCTGAGCACTAAACTAAAATGACTTATGCTGGGGTTTAGCTTAACATGTCCAATCAAATCAATTGCAGGCTCTGAAATCTCCTACTTATAAAATCTCACCTTTCAATGAAGTTCAGTTTCTTTTGTTGTACTCACCTTCCAGCCACTGAGGACATGTTCAATGGGAGCAATGGCTGGCTCCTCCTTCTCCAGGGGAAAAACCAGCTGCTCTGCCTGCCGGTTCTTCAGGACGACGGGGTCCCATTTGGAGAGGACTTGTGTGGTTTTATTGAATGCTACTTCTCTGTGGATCTGAAGCAGACAAGGTATGTAAAAGGAAAGAGCCACAAGATTAAAGCATCAAACCCAAAGGACTAACAAGAAATTAGGAAGCAACGTTTCTTAGCCCACGAAAGAATCAGGATGCTAGAGGTTACTGCTTGCTTCTCAGGACTGCAATTTCTCCTAGATTATTATTATTTAGACGGAGTTTCACTTGTGTCACCCAGGCTGGAGAGCAATGGTACGATCTCGGCTCACTGCAACCTCCACCTCCTGGTTCAAGCGATTCCCCTGCCTCAGCCTCCCAAGTAGCTGGGATTACAGGCGTGTGACACCACACCAGGCTAATTTTGTATTTTTAGTAGAGACGGGGTTTCACCATGCTGGCCAGGCTGATCTCGAACTCTTGACCTCAGGTGATCCGCCTGCCTCGGCCTCCCAAAGTGCTGGGATTACAGACGTGAGCCACTGCGCCTGGCACTCCTACATTATTTTTAATCTTATCCATAGTGGGGAAATCACAGCTCCCCCTTCTCCCATTTTTCAGGTCTTTCCCTTCTTTCTATTACCCTATTTTCCCTTGTCAATACAATTTCTTTCCCTTAATAGACCACCTTCTCTGTAGCTTACCCGTTCAATCTCTTCTTTGTTCAGAGGTAACTCCACTGTCTTCTTTGATTTGACTCTATTCAGTTGCTTTTTCACAGTGGCCAAAGAAGATGAAGTTTTAACAGGCTCAAGCAGATCTGCAAGGACCAGCTTTTCTCCTGATCCTGTAGGAAGGTCAAACTTTCTAGTCAGAACAGGAGGTGAGGCAAGATCTCAATATAATGTAGGCAGAAGCCTCAGTAGAAAATGCCAGTAGGTGGCAAATGTGCAGAGAAGCAGGAATAATTCTCTTACTTCAATTGCCTATTTCTAGCCATGCCAACACTATCACTCTACATTCATCCCCAAACGTGTTAGGGGGTAGAAGATAGGGGAAAATATTTATTCAAAACTCGTTTGCTTTTCTCCTGGTGCTTCTACTCTTGCCCTATTGCAATTCATTCTTCACATAACAGCCAAAAATAAAAACAACCAAAGTGGTATTTCTTTTGTTTGTTTTGTTTTGAGACAGGGTTTCACTCTGTCACTTAGGCTGGGGAGCAGTGATGCCATCTCTGCCTCCCAGGCTCAGGCAATCCTCCCACTTCAGCCTCCCAAGTAGCTGGCACTACAGGCATGTGCCACCACGTGTGGCTAATTTTTTGCATCTTTTTTTGTAGAGATAGGGTTGTGCCATGTTGCCCAGGCAAGCGTCAAACTGCTGGGCTGAAGCAGTCTGCCTACCTCGGCCTCCCAAAGTGCTGGGGATTA
This sequence comes from Rhinopithecus roxellana, assembly GCF_007565055.1. Lineage (NCBI taxonomy): Eukaryota > Metazoa > Chordata > Mammalia > Primates > Cercopithecidae > Rhinopithecus > Rhinopithecus roxellana. The sequence goes on along the minus strand of NC_044555.1, from coordinate 124,704,678 downwards.
CAGGTGTAAACCACTGCATCCAGACCAAAATGATCTTTTGAAAATATAAACCACAGCATGTCGTGACGCTGCTGAAAATCCTCCAGTGACTCCCCATTATACTTTGAATCTCATCTACCTAAAGGACACAGTCCTATGAGATCTAATCCCCATCTGCCTCTCTAACCTCATGTCACCCCCCCAGCCTCCACCATGCTCTTGTCAAAGGGTCCTCTTTCCCATTCTTCAACATGCTGTGCATGTTTCTACCTTAGAGCCTTTGTGCTAGCTGTTCCCTGGCCTGAAATGCTTTCCCCAATCTTTGCATGGTTCACTTGACTTGTCATTCAGATCTCAGCTTCAATTTTGCCTCTTCAGGGGCCTTTCATGACCAACCAATCTAAAGTAGCCACTTAGTTGCTTTACTGCATCATCCTCTCTTATTGTCTCCCTTTATTAGAATATAAGCCCCAGGAGCTCACATCTTATTCGCTACTGTAGCCTTGGTATCTACAACACTTCCTGATACTGCTACCTAGTAGAAACACAATAAATATCCGCTGAATGAGTATGCTTGGAATACACTGTTATTTGCCCTAGGAGGCTACACCAGTGATTACTACAAATGCAAAACCCATTCTAGCTGCCTAAGTTGTGAACAGGGTGAAAAAGATTTGGCATCTAGACTCAGTATTAGGATAAAATCCCACAGCTGCCACTTATTAGAGCATGTATTCTGAACAGGGGCAATTTTTACCACCCCCCCAACCCCAGGGTGAAAATTGGTTCTTTCTTGGGGAGTATGAAAAGAATCTTAAGATATTACAATGTTTTGTGTCTGTCCAAGTCTCAACTCTGTCCAACAAACTCTTATTCCTTAGGACTTGATTTCCTGGGGAAGGGGCATAGTGGGAGGGATACAATGAGGAAAAAAATGTCTTAAAAGGCTCCTCTCAGGGGAGCACTAAAAAAGCAAAGGTTGAAAAACACTGTACTAGGCAAAGGCCCTTGAATAAGTAACTTGACTTCTCTGAGCTCTGGCTGAAGAGAATATTTGCCTGTCTTCTAACTCAAAGCATTGTTAAGAGAACTGAAATTAAAATGAAATTGTACAAATATGGATTATGACTAAGTTACTAAGAGGCAGCTAGTAAGAGGCAGCTGTCTTCATTCATGTCCCTCTATCCTAGAAGTATCTCATCAAACTCTGTAGGATACCTTGACCACAGCCTTCTAGGCTTTCTTTGAGAGATGGAAGAAACTGAAGGGCATCTGACTACACTTCTTCACCCACTCTCCCAGGTATTTATGGTATGAGTCATTAACCACATCAAAAACAGTTCCTGGGGGGTGAGGTGAACACTATGCCCTTGGAACTCCACAAGTTTCATGCATGGGTATCTTCCTTTGTTCAACTTACCTTCAGAACTGACATTGAACTCTGACACCTTCAGACTAGCCTCAGACCTCTCAGCCAATTTCCGCCTGAAATTAGGCAAAACGATATAATAGGAATGGATAAATTTTATGGGGACTTAGGGGTGGGAGAGACAAACACTTCTCTCTTCATACAGGGCTTTGGTTTCTTGTATTTCTTCGAGGGTCAGGTTTTGTCATGATGCAGCAAGGAGATCTGTTCCTAACTTGGACTTGGTTGTCTAACCCTCATCTCTTCTCTTTATTACAAGGTAAGCATAGTGGAAAACATATTGGACTTAGATTCAAACACACCTGAACCAATAACATATTAGCCAGCTGACCTTGGGGGTAAGTCAATTTACTTCTCTAATGGGGTTAAGTAATGCCTACTCAATGCTTTAAAAGATTTTCATTGTGGAATAAGACTGCAAATGCTTACAGTAATAGCACTAAGACTAATAATAGCTAACAATTATATAATGCTTACTATATGCTAGGCACTGGTATTAAGGTCTTTACATGAAGCACTCGATAAATATTAGCTGCAGAGAAATCTCACGGAATCAACTATATAACCTGCCCTAACTGACGGGAACGTTACCTATTCTTTCCATCAAGGGAACTGATTGCTTCCAGAAGCTTTTGATGCTCTCTCTCTCCATCATTGTCCCCCTAAGACACAGAAAAGGAAAAACCATCAGGATGAGGGGGAGGGAAAAGACAACATGGAAATTGAGTCTCACATAAAATCTCTCATTCTTTCTTTATTTATTTATGAGACAGAGTCTCGCTCTGTGGTCCAGGCTGGAGTGCAGTGGCATGATCTCAGTTCACTACAAGCTCCGCCCCCGGGTTCATGCCATTCTCTTGCCTCAGCCTCCTGAGTAGCTGGGACTACAGGCACCCGCCACCACACTGGGCTAATTTTTTTTATTTTTAGTAGAGACGGGGTTTCACTGTGTTAGCCAGGATGGTCTCGATCTCCTGACCTTGTGATCTGCCTGTCTTGGCCTCCCAAAGTGTTGGGATTACAGGCGTTAGCCACCATGCCCGGCCAAATCTCTCGTTCTTTTGGTCAGTAGAGAACTGGGGAATTGGAAGAGGTCTGGTGTGCAAGCATTCCAGCTCAAACTAAATGCGTCTGTCCTAACTTGCTTCTAGACAAAAAGGGCTTAAAATGGTGTTTCTGTATAAAATATATAGTATGATCTAACATGGAAACCCTGACATATAGTGTAAGTCATAGCCAGTTACCAAGTTGGCTTTTTTTTCTTTGAGACAGAGTCTCGCTCTGTTGCCCAGGAAGGAGTGCAGTGGTGTGATCTCAGCTCACTGCAACCTCCACCTCCTGGAAGTGATTCTCTTGCCCCAGCCACTGGAATAGCTAGGATTACAGGGGAGCACCACTACACCCAACTAATTTTTGTATTTTTAGTAAAGATTGGGTTTCACCATGTTGGCCAGGCTGGTCTTGAACTCCTGGCCTCCAGTCATCCACCCGCCTTGGCCTCCCAAAGTGCTGGGATTACAGGTGTGAGCCACCACACCCGGCCTCCAAGTTAAGTTGGCTTTTCCTAGGAAGAACACAACAAGCAGAAAAAAACAGACCAAAAAAACCCTTCTTGTTATTAAAATAGATGTGTCGTGTGCCCCCGACCCAAGAGAAAAAAAAGTGGTTTTTTGTAAGGGAAATAAAGAATTGGAATTCTTATAGCATCTGTTGGAGATCCAGCTTAAAATACATATGCATATTTCAGTCAGATAAGTAAATAACGCTCTATAGAAATCCAAACTTGGGAAATCATATCACGAGGAGCATGTGTTTCAGTCTTTTTTTTGAGACGGAGTCTTGCTCTATTGCCCAGACTGGAGTGCAGTGGCGCGATCTTGGCTTACTGCAACCTCCACCTCCTGGGTTCAATAGTAGCTGGGATTATAGGCACACACCACCACGCCCAGCTAATTTTTGTATTTTTAGTAGACACAGGGTTTTGCCATGTTGGCCAGGCTGGTCTTGAACTCCTGACCTCAGGTTATCTCCCTGCCTTAGCCTCCCAAAGTGCTGGGATTACAGGCGTGAGCCACCAGCTGGGCCTGTTTTGGTTGGTCTTATAAATTATACTTATGCAACTTGAGGGTAGTGAGTGTAACTTAGTTTCCAAATCCTTATAGCACTTAATATGATACAGTAACTTATGTATGAAACACTAACCATTTGTAATTAATTTGAGAGACCTGAACAAATACATAGAATATTGCCACACCTTTCCATTCCAGGAATGTGCTCTCTACCCTAGTTTTGAAGGCAGTTTAGCAATTGTCACCCACCTCATCTTCACTCCCACTCAAGAGGTAGTCTTTTGGCAAATCTACTAGTTCTTCCTGTTGGCTCAAAGCCAGAAGGCTGTTAAAAGAGGCAACAAAGAAATGTGAATACAATATACCCATGTAACAAACCTGCATAGGTATCCCTTAATTATAATAAAAGCTGAAATTTAATAGAGAAATATTATTATTTGAAGCAATGTCTAATCTATTAAAACAATCTCGAAAACATTGTAACTTCAACACAGAATAGCCCTATCCCTCAGAAGATATATAAAGCAGCATGAACGCCTTTGAAAACTTGTCAAGACGTGAAATTTAGACTGATATCAGGCATCAGCTCCAGGAGTGATGCCTGACTCAAAACTGCATGTAAAAGAGCTAACACTTTTCAGTGATTGGCACAACATTTCCTATGACCTATGGAAAGCTGTAAAAATGTCAGACCCTAGAATAAAATGGCCAAAGACGCTGTTGCTAGCCCTGGAGGCAAGGCAGTTTCACGATTAATATTTCTAAGCATCCTCCACGTTTGACTCCTTGATAGGCAGCCTGATCAAAAGTGTCATCTTGATCACTTGTTCCCAGGAATGGAGAAACAGGTCGAAAGCAGCTGAGTAAGCCATTTTCCCTGGGGCTTGCTTAGCAAAGTAGGTTCTTAACTAAGGAGACTGGTACCCACAAACAAATTACAAAATTTACCGTTACTTAACAGCATATATTATTAGTATTTGCAAAGCCAACATTACTAAACGGACTACATTTAGTTCCGGGGGCGGGGAGGGGAGGCACAAAACATCACAGGAGCCAAAACGTGGTGATGACTTCAGTCAGCAAAGCTTTCGAAGATTCGGGGAGTTTATAACGCCTGCACTGCCTGCGCAGAGGATTAAATCGGGCCGCGGCAGAGGCAGAAAAAGGGGTCACGTGACGAGGAATGTGAAACATAGTAAATGAGCTGGGGAGGCAGAAACAGCATCAGGACCTACAGGGATGCGGCTACACAGCTGAGGAGCGGAGTAAGTGAATGAAATTAAAAGGGCTTTAAAGGCTGGATCGCGGAAAACAGGAACAAGTGGCCAGCTCTTGAGGGGAACCACTGCCATCTGTTAAAAGGGGGCGCCCGTTTCCCAAAAGGTGGGGAACCCGACCCCCAACGAGACCCAGAATCCCCCCTCCCCTCGTTGCCCTTCACCTCTCTGCAAGCCGGTTCGCAGTCATTTCAGCAGCCAGCTTCTCTCACATGGACCAAGAACGGAAGCCGAAGGAAAGCAATTTCCGTGCCGGCCGCAAAGCAATTTCTGTTTCCGTCAATCGCTCGCGACGTACACGTCAGTTCCGTTCCGTACAAGGCGTGTGAGAAGCAGGAGCCGTGTAGGGAGGGGCCTGCATAAAACCGGGAGGCTGGAGATGAAACGGCTGTCAGCAGGTGGGGCTTTCCTTTCTCCACCCACCCCGTATTTCTCTCGCCGGTGTCTGTCCTCCTGGCCCCTGGTTTCCACGCTGCCCAGAGTGGGTTAGCTTAGGGCGAAGGTGCTGCGCTGTCAGGAACTGAGCCCGCGCCTGCATTCGTCCCTACATAATCCAGAAGGAAAGACTCCAGCTCCCGTCCTTGTGCGACAGCGTCCTGCAAGCCGGCCACCAGCCAGCTCGGAGGTTTATTGAATGCCCATTAAGTGGCCAGATTGTGCCAGGCCCCGGAGATCCGATGGTGAACAAAACAAGTTTCCTTCCATTTAAGGAAAAATCTCTTTTGATCGCTTGTAATTGCAGCTCTGTTCTTCATTTACTGAGTCAAAATATTTTATCCAAGAATGGGCCGTCAGTAGCTACGCTTCCTCACCTCCTATCAACTTAAAAAAAAATTATTTTAAACAACTTTTTTTCTCCCATCAACTTTTAAGTATTTATTTTTGAGACAGAGCCTTGCTGTGTCGCTCAGCCTGGAGTGCAATGGCGTGATCTCGGCTCACTGCAACCTCTGCCTCCCGGGTTCAAGCGATTCTCCTGCCTCAGCCTCCCGAGTAGCTAGAATTACTGGTGCCCGCCACTATGCTCGGCTAATATTTGCACTTTTAGTAGAGACGGCGTTTTGCTATGTTGACAAGGCTGGTCTGGAACTCCTGGCCTCAAGTGATTCGCCCGCCTCGGCCTCGCAAAGTGCCGGGATGACAGGCGTGAGCCACCGGGCCCGGCCTAATATATGTGTGTGTGTGTGTGTGTGTATATATATGATGATTGTAGAAAAATAATAGACAAGAACATTCTTTTCATTCTTTTAATCCATTCCCATTTTGCTTATGCCCCATTATTCCACAGAAATTGCTCTGGGCAAGATCAGCGACACCCAAAGTTGCTAAGTAAAATGGATACCTCTTAGTCTTTGGGTTCCCAGAACTTTGTGTGGTATTTAATAACTGTCTGTTCCCTCCCTCCCTCCTTCCCTCCTTCCCTCCTTCCCTCCTTCCCTCCTTCCCTCCTTCCCTCCTTCCCTCCTTCCCTCCTTCCCTCCTTCCCTCCTTCCCTCCTTCCCTCCTTCCCTCCTTCCCTCCTTCCCTCCTTCCCTCCTTCCCTCCTTCCTTCCTTCCTTCCTTCCTTCCTTCCTTCCTTCCTTCCCAGAGTTTTGCTCTTGTTGCCAAGGCTGGAGTGCAGTGGTGCGATTTCGGCTCACTGTAACCTCCGCCTCCCGGGTTCGAACAATTCTCCTGCCTCAGCCTCCCGAGTAGCTGGAATTACAGGTGTGCGCCACCACGCCTGGCTATTTTTTTTATTTTTTAGCAGAGACGGGGTTTCACCATGTTGGTCAGGCTGGTCTCGAACTCCTGACCTCAGATGATCCACCCACCTTGGCTTCCCAAAGTGCTGGGATTACAGGCGTGAGCCACCACGCCCAGCTAATTTGTTTTCTTATTCATGAAATGTTTTTGGCCATCTACTATGTGCCAAGCCTCTAGGCATTGGGAATACATTGGTGAACAAAGCAGATATGTCCCATGGTTTCCTAGAGCTTACTTTCTAGTGGGATTAAAGACAATTTTGTCGTTGAAACTCCATCCTGAGATTTCATGACACCACTCTCTCCTGGTATCTTAACCCTATGACCATCTTCCTCAGTCTTCTCTGCTGGATGTTTTTAATATACTTACTCCCTAAATGATGATGTTTCTTTTTTCTTTTCTTTTTTTTTTTTTTTGAGACGGAGTCTTGCTCTGTCGCCCAGGCTGGAGTGCAGTGGCCGGATCTCAGCTCACTGCAAGCTCCGCCTCTCGGGTTTACGCCATTCTCCTGCCGCCTCAGCCTCCAGAGCAGCTAGGACTACAGGCCCCCGCCACCTCGCCTGGCTAGTTTTTTTGTATTTTTTAAGTAGAGACGGGGTTTCACCGTGTTAGCCAGGATGGTCTCGATCTCCTGACCTTGTGATCCGCCCGTCTCGGCCTCCCAAAGTGCTGGGATTACAGGCTTGAGTCACCGCGCCTGGCAAATGATGATGTTTCTGAGAATTCTGCTCTGAGCCCTCTTTGTTTATTACAGATACTCTTCCTAAGTGAAATTGCCTTTAACACTTGTAGGAGAACAAAATTTACATCTCTAGCCCTAATCTCTTTCCTGAGCTCCAGACTAGTATATCTGATTGTCTCCTGGCTATTCTTTTTGCCCCAAAAGCACATCAAACATGAAATGACCAATAATTTGTATCTTTTCCACTAGAGTTCCTCTCCTGAATTTCCCATTTGTATGATTGGCTCATCAACTACCCAGTTAGTAAAATCAGAAGTCTGAGAATCATCTTAGATTCCCCTCCCACTTATGCTCCACAGCTGTTTGCCCACATTGTCGGTTTTACTTCCCTGAGTCTCTTTCAAATATCTCCTTACCCTTCTCCATCGTGTTTACCATTGTATTAGTTCAGACCTTTGCAATTTCAAGCCTGTGGTACTGCAGTAATCTTATAGAAAAGGGAAGCTTTATAGCATTTTCATACTCATGAAATTAAATATGAAGAATGAACGAATAAATTCATTTCATGATGAGGAACCTGAGTTTTGAAGCTGGACTCTCTGGATTTGAATCTTAACTCTGTCACTTACTAGTTTTGTATATATTTTTTTGGGGGGGCGGGCAGGAGGAGACGGAGTCTCGCTCTGTCACCCAGGCTGGAGGGCAGTGGCGTGATCTTGGCTCACTGCAACCTCCACCTCCCGGGTTCAAGCAATTCTCCTGCCTCAGCCTCCTGAGTAGCTGGGAGTACAGGCATTCGCCGCCACACCCGGCTAATTTTTTGTATCTTAGTAGAGACAGGGTTTCACCATGTTGCCCAGGCTGGTCTCAAACTGCTGAGATCAGGTAATCCACTCGCCTCGGCCTCCCAAACTGCTAGGATTATAGGCATGGGCCACTGTGCCCAGCCTAGTTTTATAATTTTTGAGTAAGTCTCTTAACACTCTGTGCCTTTGTTTCCTCGTATTTATTTGTTTATTTAGAGATGGAGTCTTGCTCTGTCACCCACGCTGGAGTGCAATGGCCTGATCTTGGCTCACTGCAACCTTTGCCTCCTGGGTTCAAGCAGTTCTCCTGCCTCAGCCTCCTGAGGTGCTGGGATTACAGGCGCACGCCACCACTCCCGGGTAATTTTTTATTTTTTATTTTTTATTTTTAGTAGAGACAGGGTTTCGCCACATTGGCCAGGCTGATCTCGAACTCCTGGCCTTAATTGATCCACCTGCCTTGGCCTCCCAAAATGCTGGGATTACAGGCATGAGTCACCCCGCCCGGCCTATTTTCTCATCTTTAAAATGGGGATAATAGGCCGGGCATGGTGGCTTATCCTGTAATCCCAGCACTTTGGGAGGCCAAAGTGGGAGGATCACTTGAGCCCGGGAGTTCAAGACTAGCCTGAGCAACAGAGTGAGACTCCATCTCTATTTTTAAAAATAAATAAAATAAAATATTTGGGAAACAGCAACAAAGAAAAACCCAAAACAATACTAAAAATGCAATAAAACAATATACTGTATAATAATTATTTACATAGCATTCAAATTGTTTTGGGTATTATAAGTAATCTAGAGATGATTTAAAGTATATAATGGCCAGGCTTGGTGGGTCATGCCTGTAATCCCAGCACTTTGGGAGGCCGAGGCAGGTGGATCACCTGAGGTCAGGAGTTCAAGACCAGCCTGGCCAACAGGGCGAAACCCTGTCTCTACTAAAAATACAAAAATTAGCCAGGCGTGGTGGTGGGCACCTATAATACTAGCTACTCGGGAGGCTGAGGCAGAGAGAATTGCTTAAAACCCAGGAGGTGGAGGTTGCAGTATGCTGAGATTGTGCCACTGCACTCCAGCCTGGGCGATAGAGCGAGACTCCATCTCAAAAAATAAAATAAAATAAAGTAAAGTAAAGTAAAATAAAATAAAATAAAATAAAAAAGTGTGTAAGAGTATGTGCATAGGTTATAGGCAAATACTGTGCCATTTTATGTCAGACTTGAGCATCTTTGGAATTTGATATCCATGAAGGTCCTGGAACTAGTCCTTCCCAGATACTGAGGGACAATGTATTTGTCACATATTAAATGCTCAATAAATGTCATAATATTAATAACAATAATGATTTTACTGACCTTTTAGTCTTTAGTCTCACTTCATCCAATCATCTAAATTAGACCACAGCATGCCCCTACTTCAAAGATGCAAATAGACCCTTATCGGCAAGATTAAAAAAACTTTCTAGTCCCTGTCAGCCTCTCCATCCTCTTTGAAACACTTGCCACTTCCCTCAGGGTACTCCAAATTATATTTTTATGGACAGATGATGTTTTCTTAATCTTATATAAAGTATGAATAAAAGCATTTTAGAAAACATTGACATTTTTATTGGTCTATACTTAATCTAAGTAAAGACAGTGTGTTTGCTATGCAAATGCAGCTTTGAGACAGATCCCCTAAGAATTCCCCCTTCACAGTTTTAATCAGATTGCTGCCCCTTTTTCCTCTCATGTAGAATTATGGAACAGCCAATGCGTTATTTTAGCTGAGATCTAAAGGATAAGAAGGAGCCAGTTTTGCGAAGAACTAGGGAAGAGTGTTCAAGGCAAAGAAAATAATGTGGGCTGGCTGGGTGCAGTTGCTCATGTCTATAATCCCAGCACTTTGGGAGGCCGAGGAGGGTGGATCACCTGAGGTCAGGAGTTTAAAACCAGCCTGGCCACATGGCAAAACCCTGTATCTACTAAAAATACCAAAATTAGCAGGGCGTGGTGGTGTGCCTGTAATCCCAGCTACTAGGGAGGCTGAGGCAGAAGAATTGCTTGAACCTGGGAGGCGGAGGTTGCAGTGAGCCGAGATTGCGCCACTGCTCTCCAGCCTGGGTGACAAAGTGAGAATCTGTCTCACAAAAAAAGAAAAAAAAAAAAAAAAAAAAGGAAAGAAAAAGAAAATAAAATAATGTGGGTCCAACACAGTGGCTCATGCCTATAATACCAGCACTTTGGGAGGCTGAGGCGGGTGGACTACTTGAGTCTAGGAGTTCAAGACCAGTCTGGGCAACACAGGGAGACCCTTCTCACTACAAAAATATTAGCTGGGTTAGGTGGCGCACTTCTGTAGTCCCAGCTACTCAGAGACTGAGGTAAGATCACTTGAGGCCAGGTGTGGTGGCTCACACCTGCAATCCCAGCATTTTGGGAGGCCGAGGCAGGCAGATCACCTGAGTTCGGGAGTTCGAGACCAGCCTGGCCAACATGGCCAAACCCCGTCTCTACTAACAATACAGAAATTAGCTGGGCGTGGTGGTGGGCGCCTGTAATCCGAGCTACTTGGGAGGTTGAGGCAGGAGAATCACTTGAACCCTGGAGGCGGAGGTTGCAGTGAGCCGAGATTGCGCCACTGCACTCCAGCCTAGGTGACAGAGTGGGACTCTGTCTCAAAAAAAAGAAAAAAGATCACTTGAGCCTCCTGGGAGGTTGAGGTTGCAGTAAACCATGATCATGCCACTGCAGACTCACCCCGGAAGACAGAGTAAGACCCTGTCTCAAAAAAAAAAAAAAAAAAAAAAAAAGAATGTGTACATAGACTCTCAGGGTTGGGAAGAGCTTGGTATACTTTAGCAACTGAAAGGCTAGTGCGGCTGGATCATGATGAATAAGAAGGTAAATGATGGAGAAGGATGGGGAGATGGCAGGGTTCAGAGCATGTAGGGCCTTGTAGGCCATGGTATAGTTTGAATTTTGTCTTAAGTAAAATAGGCTACCGATAAAGGGTTTTGTCGGTGGTGCGACAACCTCAGTTTTAAGAAAATCACTTTGGTGGTTGTGTGGAGAGTGGATTGGAGCGGGGCAAGAGTAGAAGCAAAGAAACCAGTCAGGAAGCTATTGTGTAGCACAGCAGAAGATGTTGATAGCTTAGAATAAGGTGGTGTTATTGATGGGCCCACCAGAGGAATATGGGAGGTAAGAGAAAGAGAAAGATTATGCCTGAGTTACTGCCTTGAACAAGTGAGTGGGTGGTAGACTATTTACTGAGATGGAGAAGACTAGTTAGTGACGGAAGGAACAGATTTGGGGAGTGAGATCAAATGTTCACTGTTATACTTTTGAGGTTTTTGTTTGTTTGTGAGATGGAATCTCGCTCTGTTGCCCAGGCCGGAGTGCAGTGGCATGATCTTGGCTCATTGAAACCTCTGCCTCCCAGGTTCAAGCGATTCTCCTGCCTCATCCTCCCAAGCAGCTAGGACTACAGGCACCCGCCACCACGCCTGGCTAATTTTTTTTTTTTTTTATTTTACTTTTAGTAGAGACAGGGTTTCACCATGTTGGCCTGGCTGGTCTCAAACTCCTGACCTCAGGTGATCCACCTGCCTCAGCCTCCCACAGTGCTGGGAATGCAGGCGTGAGTCACTGCCCCCAGCATACTTTTGAGGTTTTTTGTCAAATTATAAAGTTGGGTATAAGAATTGTGAAAGATAATTAGTTAACAGCATTTGATCTTGATTATAGCTATCAGTGATTATCAGTAAATAAAAATGTATGTCCCCCATCACAAGTATATTTATATTTCACCCAACTTATATTTCATAAAAAGGACCCAGGCTTAGCCAAAACTTGCAGCATGACAACAGTTACTATTTTACCTTAAGTTTATAACTTTGTATGCCATGCAACATCTAACCTAGTCCTTGAACATAGTAGGGACTTAAGTGCTTTTAATAAGTTAATAAGTTAATAAAGTCATAATAGTTCCACGCTATGGTTATCATAAGATACATAACAATAATTTGCTCACAATTATAGAATTTAGAGTGTTTTACATCCATTATGTTATTTATTTTTTGGTTAAACTTTTAATTTTGAGATATTTGTAGATTCACATACAACTGTAAGTGGTCGGGCGCGGTGGCTCACGCCTGTAATCCCAGCACTTTGGGAGGCTGAGGCGGGCGAATCATTTGAGGTCAGGAGTTCAAGAGCAGCCTGGCCAACATGGTGAAACCCCGTCTCTACTAAAAATACAAAAAATTTGCTGGGCCTGGTGGTGCCCATCTGTATCCCAGCTATTTGGGAGGCTGAGAAGGGAGAATTGCTTGAACCCAGGAGGTGGAGGTTGCAGTGAGCTGAGATCCCACCACTGCACTCCAGCCTGGGCGACAGAGTGAAACTCTGTCTTTAAAAAAAAAAAAAAAAAAAAAAAAGGAGAAAAACCCCCCACCTCTAATACAATATTATAACCGGGATATTGATATTGATATAGTCAAGGTACAGAAAAACTCCATCACCAGGAGCATCAGTCATGTTGCCCTTTTGTAGCACAACCACTTCTCTCCCACCCCTGCCTCCTGTTTCACTCCTGGCAATCACTCATCTGTTCCCCATTTCTATAAATTTTCATTTCAAGAATGTTATATAAATCGAATCATACAGGATGCCACTTCTCAGGATTGGGTTTTTTCACTGGAAATTTATTCAGGTTATTGTCAGTATCAATAGTATACATATTTTTAATTTTTATTTTTGAATAGAGACAGGGTTTCACCATGTTGCCCAGGCTGGTCTCAAACTTCTGTACTCAAGCAATTCACCCACTTCAGCCTCCTAAAGTGCTAGGATTACAGGCATGAGCCACCGCACCTGGCCAATCAATGGTTTATTCTTTTATTTTATTTCATTTTGAGACAGGATCTTACTCTGTTGCCCAGGCTGAAGTGCAAGTGGCAAGATCACAGTTCACTGTAGCCTTGACCTCCCAGGCTCAAGTGATCCTCCCACCTCAACCTCCCAAGTAGCTGGAACCACAGGTGAGTGCCACCATGCCTAGCTAATTTTTAAAAAAAAATTTGTAGACACAGGAGTCTCAGTTTGTTGCCCAGCCTGATCTCAAACTCCTGGGCTCAAGCGATCCTCCCGCCTTGGCCTCCCAAAGTGTTGGGATTATAGTCAACCACTGCACCCAGTCTTTTTTTTTTTTTTTTTTTTACTTTTTAAGTGTACAATTCTATGGCTTTTTGTATATTTAGAGTTGTGCAACCACGACCACAGTAAATTTTAAGAACATTTTTCATCATCCCAACAGGAAACCTTGTATCCCTTAGCCATCACCCCCCATCATTTCCCCTCTCAGTTCTAAGCAATTGTTTAATCTATTTTCTGTCTCTATAGATTTTATTCTGGAGACTTCATATGAATGGAATCATAAAATAGTGGTATTTTGTGACTGGCTTCTTTGTGTTAGCATAATTTTTCTTTTTTTTTTTTTTTTTCTTTTTTCTTTTTTTTTTTTTTTTAAAGGAAAAAGCCATTTCCCATATATTTTCAGGCCAAATAGAGGTGATACCCTCATTTTAAAATTTTGAAATGTTCTAAAAAATAGTCTTTAAACAAAAGTAAATACAAATGTCCTATAAGAGCATCAGGGAACTTGATTATTTAAGGGAGGCAAGTGGAATCAAATTCAAGTTGATTTCTCATACTGCACACAATGGCTATATTCCCTCATGGAAGTAAGTGTGGACGCTATGGCTTCATTGTTAGGCACTGGATCTGAAGTCAGAGTTCTCAGATGGAACTCCTCAAAATGTCTCCTGCACATCTGGGACTTGGGTAAAGGCTAACCCCACTGATCTTCAGTTTCTCCATAGTTCCTCATGGCTGGGGAAGCCTCAGGCATCTTATAATCACGGTGGAAGGTGAAGGGGAAGCAAGACACCCCCTTCACAAGGCGACAGGAAGTGCCGTGTTAGCATAAGTTTTCAAGGTTCATCCATGTTATAGTATATATCAGTACTTCATTTCTTTTTTTTTCTTTTTTTTTTTTTTGAGACAGAGTCTTGCTCTGTCGTCCAGGCTGAAGTGCAGTGGCCCGATCTCGGCTCACTGCAAGCTCCGCCTCCCAGGTTCACGCCATCCTCCTGCCTCAGCCTCCCGAGTAGCTGGGACTACAAGCGCCCACTGCCACACCTGGCTAACATTTTGTATTTTTGGTAGAGACGGGGTTTCACCATGTTAGCCAGGATGGTCTCGATCTCCTGACCTTGTGATCCACCCGCCTCGGCCTCCCAAAGTGCTGGGATCACAACCCGGTCAGTACTTCATTTCTTATTGCGGAATAGTCTCTCAATATATGGATAGACTCAAATTTATTTATCCACTCATTGGTTCATGGACATTTGGGTTGTTTCTACTTTTTGGCTGGTTTTGTGTGGACATATGTTTTCATGTGATTTAATTCTTTTCTTTTCTTTTTTTTTTTTTTGAGACAGAGTTTCTCTCTTGTTGCCCAGGCTGGAATGCAACAGTGTGATCTCGGCTCACCGCAACCTCTGTCTCCTGGGTTCAAGCGATTCTCCTGCCTCAGCCTCGCAAGTAGCTGGGATTACAGGCATGCACCACCATACCAGGCTAATTTTGTATTTTTAGTAGAGACGGGGTTTCACCATGTTGGTCAGGCTGGTCTTGAACTCCTGACCTCAAGTGATTCACCCGCCTCGGCCTCCCAAAGTGCTGGGATTACAGGCGTGGGCCACCACGCCCGGCCGGCTTTTGTTTCTCCTTACACCTCTATCTGTTACCCAAAACCTTAAGAAGATGTAAATCAAGGAGCATAGAGTCAGTGGAGTACTAGAGCTGGCTCATACCAGCTCCCAAAAGTTGATTGTCAGAATTTCAGGAACTTCATGAGCTGGTTGACTTCACATTGGTGATTTGAAATTGGCCACGGTGGGAGTATTTACATAATGGAAACCAGCATGCTACAAGCCAGCATTACGTCCCCCTATCTCAGTCTGTTAAACATTTGTCAGTATATTACTGCTTAGAATAAATGATTCTGAAGGTTGAGCTGTAAAATGGTGTTTATCTGTGTAATTTGTACAAATTTGGGTAAACAGATATATCATATGCTCAATGAGAGCTATGCAAATTAATAATAGTTAATATGCAACAGTATTTAGAAATACAGGAAGAATCCAGTAAGCATAGTCAAGTTAAAAAGAAATAAGAAGAGGGCTGGGTGTGGTGGCTCATGCCTGTAATCCCAGTGCTTTGGGAGGCCGAGGCGGGTAGATTGTTTGAGCCCAGGAGTTCGAGATTAGCTGAGGCAACATGGCAAATCCCTGTCTCTACAAAAAATACAAAATTTAGCCAGGCATGGTGGCATGTGCCTGTAGTCTCAGCTACTTGGGAGGCTGAGGTGGGAGGATCACTTGAACCCAGGAGGCAGAAGTTACAGTGAGACAAGATTGTGCCACTGCACTCCAGCCTGGGCAACAGAATGAGACCCCGTCTAAAAATAAATTAAAAAATAAAAAAATTTAAAAGAGAAATATAGGAAGTCAATGTGTTAATAAAAACTTCTATTGTTTATTTATTTTTAATAATTAAAAAAATTTTTACTTCTTCTTGGAGACAGGATCTTGCTCTGTCACCCAGGCTGGAGTATGGTGGCACAATCATAGCTCACCACAGCCACAAACTCCCAGGCTCAAGTGATCCTCCCACCTCAGCCTCCTGAGTACCTGGGACCACAGGCGCATGCCACCACACTCGGCTAATTTTTAAATTTTTTGTAGAGACAGGGGTCTCCCTATGTTGCCCAGACTGGCTTTAAACTCATGGGCTCAAGCAATTCACCCTCCTTGGCCTCCCAAAGTGCTGAGATTACAGGCATGAATCACCATGCCCAGCCTAAAATTTTTATTTTATATTGAGCCAGGGTCTTGCTATGTTGCCCAGGCTGGACTCAAACTCCCAGGATCCTCCTGTCTCATCCTCCAGAGTGGCTGGGATACCAGGTGCATGCTCAGCTTATCAAAAACTTCTGACGGCCAGGTGTGGTGGCTCACGGCTGTGATCCTAGCACTTTGGGAGGCTGAGGTGACAGGTTTGCTTGAGCCCAGGAGTTCAAGATCAGCCTGTGCAACGTAGTGAGACCCCTGTCTCTATTCTAAAAAAAAAAAAACAAAAAAAAAAAAACAACTTCTAAAGAGGGCTTTTGGGAATGAGCTAGACACCGTGGACACCCAGTCCCTCTCTGTACTGGGTTTAGAGTTGCTGACTTCTGCCTGATTAAATTGTTAAGATGTCAGAGATAGGGCATTTGATTATAAGCATACATCACCAAAAGCATTAACCTGAGATAAGTTTTATATATGTATATATATGTATATATATATATATATATATATATATATATATATATATATATATATATTTAAATGGGGTCTCACTCTGTCATGCAGGCAAGAGTACAGTGGTGCATTCATGGCTCACTGACCTCCCAGGCTCAGGTGATCCTCTCATTACAGTCTCCCGAGTAGCTGGGACTACAGGCACATACCACCATGCGTGGCTGATTTTATTTTTATTTTTTGTAGAGATAGGTATCTAGCTGTGTTGCTCAGGCTGTTCCCAAACTCCAGGGCTCCAGTAATCCTCCTGCCTCAGCCTCCCAACTGAAAATGCTACTGCTCACAATAATTATCAACAATATGGTACAGTATATAATGAGGAAATATTTGATTAACATTAATTCTTAGGCACAAAAGATTTTGGCACACAGTCATTTCTAATCTAAGAACTCATGCACATTTTATTCAGGTTTGCTATTTCAGTTCCTAAACTTAAAGAGAAAAGTATCTTCATATTCCCAGATTATAAAAGCAGTAGTAGGGTGGGCATGGTTGCTCATGCCTGTAATTCTAATGCTTTGGGAGGCTGAGGGTAGAGGATCCCTTGAGGCTGGAGTTCAAGACCAGCCTGGGCAACACAGCAAGACCCTGTCTCTACAAAAAATTTAAAAATTATCTGGTCATCGTGGTGTGCGCCTGTAGTCCTAGCTACTTGGGAGGGTGAGGCAGGAGGATTGCTTGAGCCCAGGAGTTTTAAGGTATAGTGAGCTACAATGACATTACTGCACTCCAGCTTGGGTGACAGAGCCAGACCTTGTCTCTGGGAAAAAAAAAAAAAAAAAAAAAAAAAGAAATAAAAGCAACAGCAAATTGTAAAGTATCTTCCTCCACCCATTCTTTATACTGTAATGCTGTGTGTGCTACAACTACATATTTGGACCCCATGAGACAATGTTACAATTTTGGCTTTAAAACATTTAATGTATAGCTGGGTACGGTGGCTCATGCCTGTAATCTCAGCACTTTGGGAGACCAAGGCAGGAGGATTGCTTGAACCCAGGAGTTTGAGACCAGTGTGGGCAACAGAGTGAGACACCATCTCTACAATAATAATAATAATAATAATAATAAAAACAATTAACCAAGCATGGTGGGTTTTGTCTGTGGTCCCAGCTACTACTTGGGAAGCTGAGGTAGGGGAATCATTTGAACCTGGGAGGTTGAGGCTGCAGTGAGCTGGGATTGCGCCACTATACTCCAACCTGGGTGACAGAGCATGACCCCATCTCTGTAAACCAAAAATAAATTTAAGATATTTTTAGTAAATTAAGAGGAAAATAGTGTTTTATATTAGATAAAATTATTATAAAAATAACCCAGTTATTATTATAAAAAATGACCCAGTTATTTATCATTTCTGATGTTCTTAGGATTCCTTCCTGAGGCCGGGCGTGGTGGCTCAAGCCTGTAATCCCAGCACTTTGGGAGGCCGAGATGGGCGGATCACGAGGTCAGGAGATCGAGACCATCCTGGCTAATACGGTGAAACCCCGTCTCTACTAAAAAATACAAAAAACTAGCTGGGCGAGATGGCGGGCGCCTGTAGTCCCAGCTACTCGGGAGGCTGAGGCAGGAGAATGGCATAAACCCGGGAGGTGGAGCTTGCAGTGAGCTGATATCCAGCCACTGCACTCCAGCCTGGGCGACAGAGCGAGACTCCGTCTCAAAAAAAAAAAAAAAAAAAAGGATTCCTTCCTGAAGATTTGACTTTCCTTAGCATCATTTATTTTCAACCCTAAGAAACTTCTTTAGGCACTCTGTTAGTGATGAATTCTTTTGGTTTTTCTTTATCTGAAAATTTCTTTTTTTTTTTTTCACCTTCATTCCTTTTTAAAAGCAGCTTGAGGCTGGGCATGGTGGCTCATGCCTGTAATCCCAACACTTTGGGAGGCCGAGGTGGCAGATTGCTTGAAATCGGGAGTTTAAGATCAGCCTGAGCAACATGGAGAAACCCTATCTCTGCAAAATATACAAAAATTAGCCAGGCACGGTGTGTGCCTATAATCTCAGCTACTAGGAGGTCAAAGTGGGAGAATTGCTTGAGCTTGGGAGGCGAAGGTTGCAGCGAGCTGAGATCATGCCACTGCACTCCAGCCTGGGCTGTGGAGCAAGACTCTGTCTCAAAAAAACAAAACAAAACAAAAAAACCACACCAAACAACAACAACAACAACAACAACAACAACAACAACAACAAAAGCTGGGGCACAGTGGCTCGTGCCTGTGATCCCAGCACTTTGAGACATTGAGGCAAGTGGATCACCTGAGGTCAAGAGTTTGAGATCTGCCTGGCTAACATGGTGAAACCCCGTCTCTACCAAAAATACAAAAATTAGCCGGGTGTGGTGACTCATGCCTGTAGTCCCAGCTACTCAGGAGGCTGAGGCATGAGAATCGCCTGAACCCAGGAGGCAGAGGTTGCGGTGAGCCGAGATCACACCACTGCACTCCAGCCTGGGCAACAGAGTGAGACTTGGTCACACACAAACAAACAAAAAACCACAGCTGGTGATATGATTTACATATCATATGATTTACTCAGTTTAAGTGTACAATTCAATGGTTTTTAGTATAATCACAGATAAGTGTGATCATCACCATAGTCAGTTTTAGAGCATTTTCATCACCTCTAAATGAAACTTTGTATTTAAGCTATTCCTCCATTTCCCCATTCCTTTATTCCCACATTCAACACAATCATAAGCAACCATTTATCTACTTTGTCTCTATAGATTTCCCTCTTTTGGACATCTCATATGAATGGAATTATATGTGGTATTTTGTGACTGGCTTCTTTCACTTAGCATAAGGTGTTCAAGGTTTATCCACATGGTAGCATGTGTTGGTACTTCATTCCTTTTTATAGCCGAATAATATTCCATTGTTTGTATATACTACAATTGGTTTCTCCATTTATCCATTGATGGAATTTTTGGGTTGTTTCCACCTTTTGGATATTACGAATAATGCTGCTGTAAGCATTCAAGTACAAGCATCTAAGTCTCTGTTTTCAATTATTTTGAGTATTGCTGGGTCATATGGTAATTCTATGTTTGATCATTTGAGAAACTGCCAGACTGTTTTCTAAAATGGCTGTACTATTTTATATTTTCACCAGCAGTGTGTGAGAGTAATGAGTACCTTCATTCTTGAAGGATATTATCTCTAGATATGGAATTCTGGGCCAGGTGTGGTTGCTCACACCTATAATCCCAGGACTTGGGAAGGCTGAGATGGGTGGATCCCTTGAGGCTAAGAGTTCAAGACCAGCCTGGCCAACATGATGACACCTTGTCTGTACTAAAAATACAAAAGTTAGCTGAGCGTGGTGGCAGGGACCTGTAATCCCTGCTATTTGGGAGGCTGAGGCACGAGAATCAGTTGAACCTGGGAAGTGGAGGTTGCAGTGAGCCAAGATCACACCACTGCACTCCAGCCTGGGCAAGAGAGTGAGATTTTGTCTCAAAAAAAAAAAAAAAAAAAAAAATCTAGCCTGATTGTTGTCCTTTCTTTCTTTCAGCATTTTAAAGATGCTGTTCCACTGTCTTTTGAACTCTATAATTTCTTTTTAAAAAATTGTGGTAAAATGTACAAAACGAAATTTACCATTTTACCATTTTTGTTTTTTCCTTTTATTCTAATGCATCTTCTCAGAGTTAATTAATTACTTTTTTTTTAGATAGAGTTTTGCTCTCGGGCCGGGCGCGGTGGCTCAAGCCTGTAATCCCAGGACTTTGGGAGGCCGAGATGGGAGGATCACGAGGTCAGGAGATCGAGACCATCCTGGCTAACACGGTGAAACCCCGTCTCTACTAAAAAATACAAAAAAAAACTAGCCGGGCGAGGTGGCAGGCGCCTGTAGTCCCAGCTACTCGGGAGGCTGAGGCAGGAGAATGGCGTAAACCCGGGAGGCGGAGCTTGCAGTGAGCTAAGATCCGGCCACTACACTCCAGCCTGGGCAACACAGCAAGACTCCATCTCAAAAAAAAAAAAAAAAAGATAGAGTTTTGCTCTCACCCAGGCTGGAGTGCAGTGGCGTGATCTCGACTCACTGCAACCTCTGCCTTCCTGGTTCAAGTGATTCTCCTGCCTCAGCCTCCTGAGTAGCTGGGATTACAGGTGTGCGCCACCATGCCCGGCTAATTTTTGTATTTTTAGTAGAGATGGGGTTTCACTATGTTGGTCAGGCTGGTCTCGAACTCCTGACCTTGTGATCCACCCACCTCGGCCTCCCAAAGTGCTGGGATTACAGGAGTGAGCCACCGCACCTGGTCCAGAATTAATTATTTTTAAGTGCAAAGTTCTGTGGCATTAAGAACATTCAGGTCTGGTCATGGTGGCTCACACCTGTAATTCTAGCACTTTGGGAGAGCAAGGTGGGAGGATCACTTGAGGCCAGTAGTTTGAGACCAACCTGGGCAGCATAGCGAGACACCATCTCTATTAAAAAAAAAAAAAAAAAGAACTTTCATGTTAGTGTGAAACCCTCCCCACCATTCATCTTCAATTTTTTTTTTTTCATCATACCTAACTGAATGACCTCTATAGTTTCTTATGAGGACTCAACAGTTTTTCAAATTACCATTCCCTGGTATGTAGTATATCATTTTTCTCACGGTATTTTAAAGATTTTCTGTTAATTATTGGTATTCAGCAGTTTGACTATAATGCACCTAGGCATTGTTTTTATCCTTCTTGAGTTCAGTTACCTCTTTTTGTTTTGTTTTTGTTTTGAGACGAAGTCACACACTGTTGCCTGGGCTGGAGTGCAATGGCGCAATCTCGGCTCACTGCAACCTCCGCCTCCCGGGTTCACACGATTCTCTTTCCTCAGCCTCCCGAGTAGCTGGGATTATAGGCATACACCACCACACCTGGCTAATTTTTTGTATTTTTAGTAGAGACAGGGTTTCGCCATGCTGGCCAGGCTGGTCTTAAACTCCTGGCCTCGTGATCCGCCCACCTCGGCCTCCCAAAGTGCTGGGATTATAGGCGTGAGCCACCGCATCCAGGTGAGTTCAGTTACTTCTCAACCCTAAACATAAATGTCTTTCACTAAATTTGGGAAATCATTTGCCATTGTTTCTTCAAATTATATTTGCCCCATCCTTCCCCATTGAATTGCCTTGGCATCTTTGTTGAATATAAATTCACCACAAATATGTAGGTCTATTTATGGTGTCTCTATTCACTTTCATTGATCTATTTGTCTATTATTACACAATAACTATGGCAGCTTTTTTTTTTTTTTTTTTTTTTTTTTTTTTTTTTTTTTTTAGATGAGGCAGGCCTTGCTATGTTGTCCAGGCTGGTCTGGAACTCCTGGCCTCAAACGATCCTCTCACCTCTGCCTCTCAAGTAGTTGGGATTATAGGTGTGTGCCACCATGCCTGGTGATATTTTTCTATTCCACATAAATTGTAGAAACCAGGTTGTCAATTTTTATAAAAACAACCTACTGGGATTTTGATTAAAATTAATTGAATCTATAGATAAATTTGAGGAGGATTGACATCTTTTTTTAAATTATTATTAATAAGACAGAGTCTTGCTCTGTCACAGGCGGGAGTTCAGTGGCCCGATCTCGGCTCACTGCAACCTCTGTCTCCTGGGTTGAAGTAATTCTTGTGCCTCAGCCTCCTAAGTAGCTGGGATTACAGGCGGGCACCACTGCACCTGGCTAATTTTTGTATTTTCAGTAGAGATGGAGTTTCACCATATTGGCCAGGCTAGTCTTGTACTCCTGGCCTCAAGTGATCTGCCCGCCTTGGCCTCCAAAGTGCTGGGATTATAGGCATGAGCCACTGCACCCAGCCTTAATTGACATCTTAATATTGAGTCTTCTGATCTATGAACATGGTATAGTTCTCTACTTACTTAAATCTTCTTTAATTTCTCTCTATATGTTTTGTATATTGCAATGTAGAAATTATGCACATCTTTCTTTAATTTGTCCCTAAGCATTTCATATTTTTGATGCTATTATAAATGGTATTTTGTAAAATTTCATTTCCAATTTTTTTTTTTTGCTAGCATATAGAAATACAATTAGTTTTTGTATATTGACTTTGTATCCTGTGATATTGCTATATTCACTAGTTAGTTCTGGCATTTGGTTTTTGTAGGATCCTGAGGATTTTCCATGTATGGAAATCGATATAATCTATGAATAAAGACAGTTTTATTTCTTCCTTTCCGATCTGGATGGCTTTCATTTCTTTTTATTGCCTTATTGCAGTGGTTAGGATGTCCAAGACAATGTTGAATTGAAATGGTAAAAGCAGACATCCTTTCCTTGTTCCCATTCTTTGGGGGGCAGCCTCAATCGTTTACCACGAATATCATGTTAGCTATAAGATTTTCATAGATTCTTTTTTATCAGATTGAGGAAATTCTTTTTAAATTCTAGTTTGTTAAAAAGTTTAAAAATATCATAAACTGGTGTGAATTTTTTCAAATGCTTTTTCTGCATTTATTAAAATGAATATATACTTTTTAAAACTTTATTCTGTTAAAGTGGTCAATTACATTGATTGATTTCTTTAAGTGTTAAACTAACTTTGCATTCCTGGGATAAACTTTACTTGGTCATGATATCGTTTTTATATATTTCTGGATCTAATTTCCTAATATTATAATAATATATTGACACATTATTATTAACCAAAGTCAGTCAGATTTTTCTAGTTTTTACCTAATCTCCTTTTTTTCTATTCCAGAATTATATCCAGAATATCACGTTACATTTAGTCTCCTTAGGCTCCTTTTGGTTGTGATATTTTCTCAGACTTTGCTTGTTTTCAATAACATTGACAGTTTTGAGGAGTGCTGGTCAGGTATTTTGTAGGATGCCCCTTCATTGGGATTTGCCTGTTTTCTCATGCGTAGACTTGGTTGTGGGTTATGGGAGGAAGTGCCGTTGCATCGCATCATATCAAAAGCACATACTGTAAAAAAAAAAAAAAAAAAAAAAAAAGGCTCATATTGTCGACATGACATCTCACTGTCGATGGGGTCTGTATTAGTCTGTTTTCACACTGCTATAAAGAATTTCCCTGTGACTGGGTAATTTATAAAGGAAAGAGGTTTAATTGACTCACAGTTCTGCATGACTGGGGAGGCCTCAGGAAACTTAGAATCCCAGTGGAAGGTGAAGGTGAAGCAAGAACCTTCTTCACAAGGCAGCAGGAGAGAGAAGTGCATGTGAATGAGGAACTGTCAGACACTTAAACCATCAGATCTTGTGAAAACCCACCTACTATCAAGAGAACAGCATGAGGGAAACCGTCCCCATGATCCGATCACCTCCCTCCCTCAACATGTAGGGGTTACAGGTCTCTCCCTTGACATGTGGGGATTACAATTTAAGATGAGATTTGGGTGGGGACACAGAGCCAAACCATATCAGAGTCCTTGATCACCTGGCTGAGGCAGCGTTTGTTAGGTTTTTCCTTGTAAAGTTACTCTTTTCCCCCTTGTTTTCCTTACTGTACACTTCAAGTATGTACAGCCTACAGTCAAGGAGTGGAGAGTTATGGACTCCCTCCTCCAGGGCTGAATGCCTACATAAATTATTTGGAATCTTTCCGCATGTGAAATTTATTTATTCTCCCATATCTATTAATTTATTTAGTAATTTATTTATACCAATATGCACTCATGGGCATTTATTTTATAATTTTTGCTGTAATCCAACAGTACTTAATTTCATTGCTGAAATTATAACAGCTTTGACCATTGAGCGCGCTTTCTGTTGGTTCTTGTCTCCCTCTCTCCCTTTTTTTTTTGCCTGACAGAAATGCCATTCAGAATCCTGTGTCTCTTTGGAAGACCCTCATCAATGTGGTTTTGTTTTATTTTGTTTTAGCCTGTGGGACAGAGTGAGACCGTGTCTCAAAAAACAAAACAAAACAAAACAAAAACCACACAAAAAACCGCATTGCTTTTTATATTTCAATTTCCAGTTCACTGTTATTATATAGAAATGAAATTAATGTTTGTATATTGATCTCTTATCCTGTCATGTTTCTGAGGTCACTTATTCTAGTAGCTTTTTGTAGTTTCTGTCTAATTTTCTACATAAACAATCATGTCATCCGCAAAAAAAAAAAAAAAAAAAAAAGTTTCACTTTTTCCTTTCCAATCTTCATGGCATTCATTTTTTCCCATTTATCTGATTGCATTGACTAGGACCTACCATACAATGTTTTAAATAGAGAGGTTGGAGTGGACATCCCTGTCTTGCTCCCCATCTTAGGAGAAGCATTCAGTCTTTCACTATTAAGTATGATTTAGCCTTAGATTTTTTATTTTGGTAAATGTCCTGTATCAGGTTGAGGAAA
This sequence comes from Rhinopithecus roxellana, assembly GCF_007565055.1. Lineage (NCBI taxonomy): Eukaryota > Metazoa > Chordata > Mammalia > Primates > Cercopithecidae > Rhinopithecus > Rhinopithecus roxellana. The sequence goes on along the minus strand of NC_044555.1, from coordinate 124,679,936 downwards.
TTTTCTTTCTATTCCTAGTTTGCTGAGAGTTATTAGGAATACATTTGGATTGTCAAATGCTCTTTTTGTATCTATGGAGAGATCACATGGTTTTTCTTCTTTAGTTTGTTAATATGAGAATTGCATTGATTGGGTTTCTAATGTTGAACCAAGTTTCCATTCCTGGGATAAACCCCACTTGGTCATGATATATCATCCTTTTTATATATTGTTGAATTTGATTTGCTTAACTTTTGTTTAGAATTTGTTTTTGTTTGGAATTTTTTAACAGTTTTGTTGAAATATAATTCATATGATACACTTCATTCATTTAAGGTGTACAATGATTTTAAATATAGTCACTTGGTTGTGCAACCATCACCAAAATCAATTTTAGAACATTTTGTCCCCAGTAAAAGCAGCTCTGTACCAATTAGCTGTCTTTTCCCATCTCCCCACCTCCAGCCATAAACAACCACTAATTTATTTTTCCTCTTTATAGATTTGCCTGTTATTATAGATATTTCATATGAATGGAATCATAGTAAGTGGTATATTTCTTTTTTCTTTTTTCTTTTCTTTTCTTTTGAGATGGAGTCTCGCTCTGTTACCCAGGCTGTAGTGCAGTGGCATGATCTCGGCTCACTGAAACCTCTGCCTCCTGGGCTCAAGGAATTTGCCTCCCTCAGTCTCCCGAGTACCTGGGATTACAGGTGCATGCCACTGTGCCCAGCTAATTTTTGTATTTTTAGTAGAGATGGGTTTTCACCATGTTGACCAGGCTGATCTTGAACTTCTGGCCTCAAGTGATCCACCTGCCTAGGCCTCCCAAAGTGCTAGGATTACAGGTGTGAGCCACTGTGCCTAGCCTCAAAATTCTTTTTCATTTTCCATTTGATATCTTCCTTGACCCAAGGGTTGTTTAGCATGTGTTATTTAATTTACAAATATTTTAAGATTTACCACAAGTCTTTCTGTTATTGACTTTTAATTTAATTCAGTTGTGGTTAGAGAAAATGCTTTTTATGACTGGAATCCTTTACAATCTATTGAGACTTGTTTTATGGCTCAAAGTATGGTATATATTGGTAAATGGACTATGTGCTTTTGAAAAATATGTATATTCTGCTGTGGTTGGTTGGAGTGTTCTATAAATGTCAATTAGGTGAAGTTGGTCAATATGTCGAGTTGGTATGACCCTCAGTCATATAGTCACAAGAAAGTAAAATCTGCCAACCATGAGCCTGAAATGAGCCTGGAAATTATTCTTTCCTAGTTGAGTTTCCCCAGGAGAACAAAGCTATCAGTAATACCTTGATTACAGCCTCTTTAGATTCGAGCAGAGGACTTAACTAAGCTGTTCCCAGACTTCTGATCCATGTAAACTGAGAGATAATAAATATATGTTGTTTTAAGTTGCTAAGCTTGTGACAATTTGTTATGCAGCAATAGAAAACTGATACAGATGCAGAAACATTTAGGATTGTTAAGTCCTCTTGATGAATCGATCATGTTATCATTATACAATAACCATTTTTATTTCTAGTAATATTATTTCCTCTGAAGTCCACTTTGATATTAATATAGCTCCTAGAACTTTCTTTTGATTGGCATTAACGTGACATGTCTTTTTTTCATCCTTTTTACTTTTCACCCTATTTGTGGCTTCATGTTAAAATGTGTTTCTTTTTTTTTTTGACAGGGTTTCATTTTGTCACCAAGGATAAGTGCAGTGGCATGATCATAGCTCACTGTCACCTTGAACTCCAGGGATCAAGCCATCCTCCTGCCTCTGCCCCCTCCAAGTAGCTGGGACTATAGGCGCACCCCACCATGCCCAGCTAATTTTTCTTTTTTTTTTTTTTTTGTAGGTACAGGGTGTCGCCATGTTGGCCAGGCTGGTCTTGAACTCCTGAGCTCAAGTGATCTGCCCACCTTGGCTTCCCAAATTGCTGGGATTACAGGTGTGAATCATTGCACCTGACTGTGTGTTTCTTATAGATAGCATATAGTTGGTTTTTACTTTTTTATCCAATCTGATACTCTTTGCTTTTGATTGGAGTATTTGGGCCATTTTAATTTAATGTGCTTATTCATATGATTAAGTTTATTTGTTTATTTATTTATTTTGAGGCAGGGTCTTGCTCTGTTGCTCAGGCTGGAGTGCAGTGTTGCAATCATAGCTCACTGCAGCCTCAAACTCCTGGGTCCCAGCGAGCCTCGCCTCAGCTTCCCAAGTAGCTTGGACTACAGGTGAGTGCCACCATGCCCAGCTAATTTTTAAATTTTTTTGTAGGGATGGAGTCTGGCTATGTTGCCTAGGCTGGTCTTGAACTCCTGGGCTCAAGCAATCCTCTGCCTTGGCCTGCCAAAGTGCTGGGATTATAAGTGTGAGCCACCTTGCCCAGCCTATGATTAAGTTTAAATCTATTATTTTTGCAATTGTTTTATATTTTCCCCACTTGTTCCTTTTATTTTCTCTTTTCCTGCTTTTTTTTTTTGGATTGCGTATTTGTGTATTTTTTATTATTCTATTTTATCTCCTTTTTTTTTTTTTTTTTTTTTTTGAGACAGAGTCTTCCTCTGTTACCCAGGTGGAGTGCAGTGGCACTATCTCGGCTCACTGCAACCTATTCCCCTCTGGGTTCAAGTGATTCTTGTGCCTCAGCCTCCTAAGTAGCTGGGACTACAGGTGTGCACTACCATGCCGGGGTAATTTTTGTATTTTTAGTTTCGACATGTTGGCCAGGCTGGTCTCAAACTCCTGACCTCAAATGATCCGCCCACCTGGGCCTTGGAAAGTGCTGGGATTACAGGCATGAGCCACCGTGCCTGGCCTATCTCCATTTTTGATGGAGATAAAATAGATTTTGCCTGGTGCAGTGATGCATGCCTATGAGGCTGAGGCAGGAGGATAGCTTGACCCCAGGAGTTTGAGGCTATAATACACTGTGATTCTGCCTGTGAACTGTACTCCAGCCTGGGCAACATAGTGAGACCCTGTCTCTAAAAAAATTGTTTTTATTTTTTAGTGGAGATAAAATAGAATCAGAAAAAATACAAAAGGATTCCACTTACATGCAGTAATTAGAGTAGCCTAATTTATAGAGACAGAAAGTAGATTGGGGGTTGCCAGGAGCTGGGAGCAGAGGGAATGGAGAGTTACTGTTTGATGGGTACAGAGTTTCAGTTTGGAAAGATGAAAAACTCTGGAGATGGATGGTGGTGATGCTTGCACAACAATGTAAATGTTCTTAATGTCCCTGAACTATACACTTATAAATAGTTAAAGTGGTAGGTTTTATGTTACATATATTTCACCACAATTTTTTAAAATCCTCAACAAAATCAGAATAGAAGGTAAATTTCTCAAACTGATAAAGGTCACAAGAAAAGTCTACAGCTCACATCATAACATCATCATAACATCGCTGGTGAAAGTGAACACTTTCTTCCTAAGATTGGAAACAAGTCAAGGATGTCTACTCTTGCCACTTGTGTTAAACACTGTCCTGGAAATTCGAAGCCAGTGCAATCAGAAAAGAAAGAAATAAAAGCCGTTCAAGTTGGAAAGAAAGAAGTAAAACCAGCATTCTTTTCAGATGACGATCTTTAATGTAAAAAGTCAGATGGAATCTACAAAAAGGCATCTAGGCTAATAAGTGAATTTATCAAGCATATGAGATGAAAGTTAAATATAATAAATCATGTATATACTAGCAGTGAAAATGTGAAAATGAAATTAGGGAAACAGTTCTATTTACAGCAACATCAGAAGGAATAAAATACTTAGAAATAAATTTAGCAAAAAATGTAGACATACACAAAAACTATAAAACATTGCTCAGGGAAATAAGAGATCTATGTAAATGGAGAGAAATTCCATCTTCATGAATTGTAAGACCCAATATTGCCAAGATGACAGTTTTCACCAAATTGATCTATAAGTTAAACGACATCCCAGCCGGGCATGATGGTGCATGCCTGTAGTCTCAACTACTCCAGAGGCTGAGGTGGGAGGATCACTTGAACCCAGGAGTTTGAGGCTGCAGTGAGCCATAATGCCACTGCACTCCAGCCTAGGTGACAGAGTGAGACCCCCATCTCTAAAACTGAAAATAAAAAAATAAAAATTAAGCAAAATCCCTATTCTAGCAAGCATTCTTTTTTTTTTTTTTTTTTTTTTTTTTTGTAGAAATTGGCAAAATGCTCCTAAAATATGTACAGGATATGGACATACAAAGGACCCAGAATAACCAATTTTGAAAAGGAGCCAATGGGAGAATTTTCATTTCCATCTTTCAAACTTACTAGATATATATAAGTCACAGTAATCAAGACAGTGAGATACTGACATGAGGATAGAAATATAATGGACAGTCCATAAATTAATCCTTATATTATGGTCAGCTGATGGCTGATGAAGGTGCCAAGATAATTCAATGTGCAAATGACAGTCTTTTCAACAAATGGTGCTAGGATAACTGTTCCCACCAGTGATAAGTAAGTGATAAGTATGTAAGGTGACAGATATGTTAGTTACCTTGATTTAATCATTTCACAATGTATACATCTATCAAAGCATCATGTTGTATACCATGAATATGTACCATTTTATTTGTCAATTATAATATATTATAATCAATTTTAAATTAATTAAAATGTTAATCTGAGTGCTGCTCTGAAGGAATTAATTTTCCAGATATAATTTAAGTCATGAGTCAGTTAACCTTAGTATATGGAGATTATAGGACTGACCTAGTCAGGTGAACCCTTTAAATGCAGAGAATTTTCTCTGGCTAATACCAGAAGAGGTCATCAGAGATTCAAAGCACAAAAAGGATTTGATGCTCTATTGTTTAGTTGATGGTAGTGGGGACCACTGTATCAAGGAAATGGAGAGTTCCGTTTTACAGCTTCATGGAACTGCATTTCTGTCAATAACTTGAATGAACTTGGAAGCAGATTCTGTTTTATGTTTGCAGGTAGATTCTTCCCTAGAACTTCCAGATAAGAGCCCAGCATGGCCAACATCTTGATTTTGGCTTTTTGAAATCTTAAGTAGAGAACCTGCCTGGTCTTATGACCTAGAGAACTGTGAGATAATAAATGGGTGTTGTTTTAAGCTACTAAATTTGTGATAATTTGTTACACAACAATAGAAAACTAATACATTGGTATAGCTGGGTCACTCATGGTTATTGCATGGTATATTATTTTCCATCCTTTCGACCTATTTATAGTATATATATTGAATCTAAAGTTTCTGCTCTAGACAGCATATAGTTAGATCCTGTTTTTAAATCCAGCCTGATAATCCCTTACTTTTTTTTGAGACAGGCTGGAGTGCAGTGGTGTGAACATGGCTCACTGCAGCCTCGACCTCCCAAGCTCAAGCAATCCTCCTGCCTCAGCCACACAAGTAGCTGGAACTAAAAGCATGTGCCACCAAGCATGGTTAATTTTTTTTGTATATATATATATATATATATTTTTTTTTTTTTTTTTTTTTTTTTTTTTTTGTAGAGGCAGGGTTTTGCTATGTTGCCCAGCCTGGTCTCGAACTCCTGAGCTCAAGCGATCTACCTCAGTTTCCCAAAGTGCTGGGATTACAGGCATAAGTCACCATGCCACCACACCCAGTCTATCCCTTACTTTTGAGTGCAGTACTTATTTCATTTACATTTACTATAATACTGATTGTAATATAAATGGTACAATTATTATTTTGGAGAGAAAAATATGCAAAATTGTCTTCCCAACAGACAAGACAGCATCAGCAGGTACAACTACAGGGGATTCTCCATAGATCGTACATTCACAAAGCATCATTAGTTCAACAGTGGAAAAACCACTACTGTGTTCTCTGTAACATATCCACTTAACAGCATGAAGAGGTATTATTATTGTGTTCACTTACAATTCCAGAAGGAAAGGCACAACTGGACAAAAAACATTTTGTATCCTCAAGTCAGATGCAGTAACTAAGAGGCAAAACTTTGGGTAACAGTTTTGATGCACATTTCAATAAGGGCTTTCTACTTAGAGGGGAATGATTTCTCCACTCACAAGTTAGGTTTAATTGTTAGAGCAACACTTCATTGTTTGCTCAGTATTATTACATATACAAAAGGTGATTTAAAAAAAGGAATCACGAAAACATCTTACATGTCCAGCTGTTCCCACCAATACATCAACTCTTTTTTTTTTTTTTTTGAAACGGAGTCTGGGTTGTCGCCCAGGCTTGGAGTGCAGTGGCCGGATCTCAGCTCACTGCAAGCTCCGCCTCCGGGGTTTACCCCATTCTCCTGCCTCAGCCTCCCGAGTAGCTGGGACTACAGGCGCCTGGCACTTCGCCCGGCTAGTTTTTTTTTTTTTTTTTTTGTATTTTTTAGTAGAGACGGGGTTTCAACATCAACTCTTATGAAGCAGGAGAATAGGGTCTAGAGGCAGGGAACCCAAGGCCGGTTCATGCTGACTTCCTAGAACTAAATTGAAAGGGAAACCCCAACTTTCCACACCTAAATAACAAAAGGACCGGAGACTATTCCCTTTGCAAACCTCCATCTTTTCTGCCTGGCAGATGGGAATTTGAAAGTACCTCTGATTGGTTGCAAAAACCAATCACAGGTTTACATAAGAGTGTAATTTTGTAACTTCAAAATTGGTTGTGGACAGCAACGAATCAGAGTGATTGCGGGCCACCACTTCATTTACATGAGGTGAACACCAAGTGGCCAATGGGAAACCTCTAGCGGGTATTTGGACCCAAGAAGATTCTGTATCTGGGCCCTTGAGCCGCTGCTCATGCCCACTCCCACACTGTGGAGTATACTTTCATTTTTAATAAATCTGCTTTTGTTGCTTCATTCTTTCCTTGCTTTTTCTGTTTTGTCCAATACAACAAGAACCTGGACACCCTCCACCAATAACACTTAGGTTTAAGGCAGAGGCCAGGCATGGTGGCTTACACCTGCAAACCCAGCATTTTGGGAGGACAAGGCCAGTGGATCACCTGAGGTCAGGAGTTCGAAACCAGCCTGGCCAACATAGTGAAACCCCATCTCTACCAAAAATACAAAAAATTAGCCAGGCGTGGTGGCACATGCCTGTAGTCCCAGCTACTTGGGAGGCTGAGGCAGGAGAATCCCTTGAACCTGGGAGGCGGAGGTTGCAGTGAGCTGAGGTCGCGCCACTATACTCCAGCCTGGGTGACAGAGTGAGACTCTGTCTCAAAAACAAACAAACAAACAGGGCCTGGGAATACTTCAGTGGTCATAAAATAGGAAAAGAGAGACTATGGCTACAAAAAAAGTGAAGTATTTAAATTAAAGCTTTCATACCCAGGATTTGCCTGTTCCAACTTTGTAGCCTTCATGCAATACTCAGGGCAAAAAATCTGCATAATTACTTGGCATAAGTTGCACCCACTATATTTTTTAAAAATTAGTATCTGACCCTCTGAAAGGAAACACTCTTTCCCATGAGATTCTCCTCTGGAATGAAAATCCAGTTCTTCAACAGAGTAGGCACTGGTGAACTAAATTAAGTCACCTGAGATTCCTTGCTCTGTGGCCCACCTCTTCTGGTGCTCAGGAAGGCAAAGGGAAGTGTGTGGAATACATTCAAACTCTTGTGGCTGCCACTGAACTGTATTTAAATATCAAACATTGACTCCCTAACAACTAAAATAAGTCCATTTGAGGACATCCTATTTAAAGTTCTAAAGTTAAAGGAGGCCAGACACAGTGGCTCACGCCTGTGTCTAATCCAGCACTTTGGGAGGCCGAGGTGGGCAGATCACTTGAGCCCAGGAGTTTGAGACCAGCCTGGCCAACATGGCGAAACTGAAACCCCGTCTCTACTAAAAATACAAAAATTAGCTGGGTGTGGTGGCGGATACCTGTAATCTCAACTACTTGGGAGGCTGAGGCAGGAGAATCCCTTGAACCCCAGAGGTGGAGGTCGCAGCAAGCCGAGATTGCACCATTGCCCTCCAGCCTCCTGGGTGACAGCGAGACTCCATCTAGAAAACAAAAAAAGTTGGAGGAATTTGTAATTCTACAATCTTTTTTTTTTTTTTTTTCTTTATTTTTGAAAGTACTTTAAAAAAACAAAACAAAACAAAAGATGGGTACAGGGTTGGGAGACATACAAACAGGTCCCTAAATAGATTAGGACCTTGTCCATTTACTTGCAGACAGTTACCATGGAAGTATACAGTACTCCTCCCCACCCCATTAAGCTAAGTAGTTGTCTTTCCCATTGTGTTTCAATAAGTTCAAACTTTTCCACCCTGAAATAGGCGACAGTCTTGGGAAATAGTTACTGTAGGTTGTACAGAATTTCTTTGTATATAGTTTTTTGGAAGGTACAAAGTTACTTTCAAGACTTGCTTCTTTCCAAAATTAAAAAATAATTACAGTCTGTATTTGCTTTGGTATAGATATTTTCTTTTTTTGATTTTTAATTTTTTGTTTTTATGTTTTGCAAAGCAGCATAACAATTGTGATTGTAGAACTGCCTGAGGTTGCCATCTGTAAACATCATGTGCATATCAGTAAGAATAAGGAAAACAGGAGGAGGAGATGGGATTTAAAAAAACAAAAAAACAAAAAAACAAAAAAACAAATAATCCCATTAAAAAGTGGGCAAAGGACATGAATAGGCATTTCTCAAAAGAAGACAAATGGCCAACCGACATATGAAAAAATGCTCAACATTGCTAATCATCAGAGATGTGCAAATTAAAACCACAATGAGAAACCATCTTACACTAGTCAGGATGGCTACTATTAAAAAGAGAAAAACTAATTGATGTTAGTGAGGATGGGGAGAAAAGGGAATGAACTCTTTTACACTGTTGGTGGGAATGTAAATTAGTGCAACCTCTATGGAAAACTATGGAGATTTCTCAAATAACTAAAAATTCAACTACTTTTCCATCCAGCAATCCCACTACTGGGTATCTACCCAAAGAAAAATAAATCATTGTATCAAAAAGACACCTGCAATAGTAGGTTTATCACAGCACTATTCACAATAGCAAAGATAAGGAATCAACCTAAGTGTCCATCAATGGAAGATTAGATAAAGAAACTGTGGTATGTCTACATAATGGAATACTACACAGCCATAAAAAGAATACAATGATGTCTTTTGCAGCAACATGGATGGAACTGGAGGCCATTGACTTTGGTGAAACAAGCCAGTGTTTATAAAGTGTACACATAGAGGCAGTGTGTGGAATGTTAGACAACAGAGACTTGGAAGGGTAAGGCAAGGGGTGAGTAATGAGTGATTGCTTAAGGAGTACAATGTAGGTTATTTGGGTGATCAATGCCCTAAAAGCCCTGACTTCACCACTACACAATCTATGCAAGTAACAAAATTACACTTGTACCCCATAAATTTATACAAATAAAAAATAATAAAAGAATAAAAATCACAGTCTAGACTAGGGGTGTCCAAACTTTTGACTTCCCTGGGCCACCTTGGAAGAAGAATTGTCTTGGGCCACACATAAAATACACGAACACTAACAATAGCCGATAAGCTGAAAAAAAAAATCACAAAAAATCTCAGAATGTTTTAAGAAACTTCACGAATTTGTAATTTGTGTTGGGCCACATTCAAAGCCGCCCTGGGCTGCGTGTGGCCTGCAGGCTGAGGGTTGAACAAGCTTGGTCTAGACATTTCACTCTGTCTACGTTTCTTCTTCCAGGCAAGTTCCCCTTTAGCTTAGCTGACCACAATCTTGTTTTCTTCCAGGAAGTGAGGGAACCAGTGTGTGGGAACAGTCTCAGTAGCACCTGGTTTTTCTACATTGGCATTGATACCTGACTGGGAGCCATCCATCTTGGACTCAGTAGTGTTATTCACAGCAGAGTTGGCCCCCACAGAAACTGGGAGGGTGGGAACACCACCACTCTGGGTCATAGAGATCTTGCTAGTCTTCCTGGCAAGACCACTGATGAGCATGTTGGTGTATTGGTTCCACCACCTTCACTGAAGGGGCCAGGATTTCCTGGAAACATTTCTGAGATTCTTTCCATTACCTAATGGAGCCATAGTGTTCTCAATGGCTAGCTTCCTTCTCTGGTGTGCTGAGTTATTGTTTGCTCCATGAGTCATACAGTGGACCTTCAAGTTGCCTTTGGCGGTAAAAGCTTGCCCATGTATGCTGCGCACAAAAGGCTATTCTCTAGTGTGAGTCCACTTGTGAATCTGAAGAGCACTAGTGGACGAAAAGTTCTTCTCACACTGTGTGCAGCTGTGTTGCTTGGCCTGGTCAGTGTGGCTGGGCCACTAACACCAGGGACATGATTGAGGATCCAACAAATGTGCCAGTGAAAGTGGAGAGTTCCCTGACCCCCCTCACAGGACGTGTGACGGGTGTGGCTTGTCTGTTTGGTCGCCACTGCTGCTCAAACCTCTTACAGGAGAGGGAGTAAACAGACAGACAGGTGCAGGAGCCCAAGCGGGCGTGTGTTACAGTGCGCTCTTTTAGCCTTGCCATCTGCAGATGGCTTAAGTGTTAATCAGCTCAGTGGACCCTCTACCTTTCTGCAAAGGCAGAGGGCCAGTGTGACAGCTTTCTGTGTCCTGAGTTGTTGTCCAGAATCCTGGAAGAATCAGGTCACACATGGACTTGAAGTATGGAGAATGCAGGGTTTTATTGGGTGGTGGTGGTGGCTATCAGTGGGATAGATGAGGAGATGGACAGGGGATGGAGTGGGAAGATGATCTTCCCCTGGAGTTTGGCCATCCAGTGGCTGATTCTCCAACCATCCCCAGCCAAACTCCTCCTGATGTTTCCTCTCTTCTCTCCTATGCCGTGCCATTCTGCCATTTGTCTGCTCATCTCCTCATCTCCTGCTTCTGGAGCCTCTGGTTTGGGGTTTATATGGGTACAGTATAGGGGGTGTGATGGGCCAAAAGGCAACATTTTTGACACAAAAACAGGAATGCCTGTTCTCACTTAGGGCTGTGGATATCCAGGCTTGAGGGTGGGACCTTTGCTGGGGAACTACCCTCTTCTACCCAGTGTTTCCCTGTCTCCTAGCTGTATCACCAGGAACTTCAACTTTTCATTTTTATTTTTTAGAGACAGGGTCTCTCCTTTTTGCACAGACTGGAGTGCAGTGGCACAATCATAGCTTACCATAACCTTGAACTCCTGGGCTCAAGTGATCCTCCTGCCCCAGTCTCATTAGTAGCTGGGATTACAAGCGCTGGTCACCAAGCCTGTCAAAACTTGAACTTTGACATAGGTTGACTGGGCTCAGAAAAACGTTGATGGGAGGTGGCCCATCTCAGTGTGGCTGTTCTTGGGGTGCTCAGCTTTGCCCCCAGCATCTGGAGACTTTGACATAATGCTTTCTGCTTGGCTACTGGCCAGGGAGCATGCTTGGAAGGATGTGGTTTCCACAGCATCTGGAGTTTGGCTAATAGTTCTGGTGTCCCATCAGTGAGAATGAGTGATTAAACTGTTGTTCTCCACTAAATCGTTTTTTCAGCTCCTTTGCCACTGCAGGCCAGAAGGAACAGGACCCACTTTCCTGGTGACTGCTAGGGAAGCCTTCATGGCAAACCCTAGGGTGGGTGATATTACGTGGATGCTAAGAAGAGGTATGAGGACCTTTGAGTAGCTACTGGGGGCATCCTGGATGCTGACTTTGTCCACAGTGGTGTCTTCTTTCAACATCATCATGGCAGATGGCACTTGTATTACCATTCTCACTGACCATCATTGGCTCAGGACCCTTAAAATCACTGGGATTCTCTGGCGGGGCCATGCTGGGAATCTGAGTGCCCACATTCATCCAAATATGTTGTTGCAATGACCATGTTGGTAAATTTCTTTTGACTAATGGGGTATGTACTTATGGATAAGTTGGTTCAGTGAACCCTGAGAAGTGTCTTTATGTTGCCTCTGGTAGAAAAAGGTTGGCCACAAATTTCACATTGGATGGGTCTCTCCCCAGTGTGGGTGTGGTAATGTATTTTTTTTCCCAAGTGAGAGCAAATTTATTAAAGTAAAGGAATAAAAGAATGGCTACTTCATAGGCAGAGCAGCCTTGAGGGCTGCAGGTTGGCTATTTTTGTGGTTATTTCCTAACTACATGCTAAACAAGTGGCGGTTGATTCATGAGTTTTCCGGGAAAGGGTTGGGCAACTCCCAGAACTGAGGATCCCTCCCCGTTTTAGACCATACATGGTAACTTCCTGACGTTGCCTTGGCATTTGTAAACTGTCATGGTGCTGGTGGGAGTGTCTTTTAGCATGCTAATGTATTATAATTGGCATATAATGAGCAGTGAGGAGGACCAGAGGTTACTTTCCTCGCCATCTTGGTTTGAGTGGGATTTGGCCTGCTGCTTTACCACATGTTGTTTTTATCAGCAAGGTCTTTGTGACCTGTATCTTGTGCTGACCTCCTATCTTATCCTGTGACTTAGAATGCTTAACCTCCTGGGAATGCGGCCCAGTAGGTCTCAGCCTCATTTTACCCAGCCCCTATTCAAGATGGAGGCACTCTGGTTTGAACACCTCTGACATATTTCTCCCCTGCCTTTTACAAAGGAATCCTTAATCTATTATTATTATTATTATTATTATTATTATTATTATTATTATTTGAGATGGAGTCTTGCTCTGTTACCCAGGCTGGAGTGCAGTGGCGCGATCTCGGCCCTCTGCAACCTTTGCCTCCCGGGTTCAAGTGATTCTCCTGCCTTAGCCTCCCAAGTAGCTGGGACTACAGGTGCATGCCACCATGCCTGGCTAATTTTTGTATTTTTAGTAGAGACGGGGTTTCGCCATGTTGGCCAGGCTGGTCTTGAACTCCTGACCTCAGGTAATTCGCCAGCCTCAGCTCCCAAAGTGCTGGGATTACAGGCGTGAGCCTCCGTGCCTGGTCGGGAACCCTTAATCTTAAGGGTTATAGAGAGACAAAGATCCATCTTCTGTAACTTCTTCAGGCTGTATTGGGCAATGATATTCTTGCCTACCTATTAGGGTCTCTTGTATTCAGGGTAGAGAGGAACTCAGTCAGAAAGTGTAAGTATGGTGAGGGCCATCCATAACTCTTGAGTTCAGACAAAAGGTGATATCTGTAATAAGTATTCAATTTAAGAAAATGTTGAGTAAGCTTATCCTGCATTCCTACACAAAGAGTACAACAGCAGTATGGATATGGTGTCACTAGCTGATTCTAATATGTGCCCAGAATTAGAATACTGACCCAGATTTTTACATTACCTATCCCTCTTGTTTCTTCTGAGCAGCAGCCAGAGATCACTAGTTGGTTCACAGGAATAAGTACGAATGAGACTATAATCTAATAACAGGTGTATCATCGTTCTTGAAACAATTTTTCTCTCTCCAGTCTCCCATTTTTACTAAAGACAAATCATGGTAAGACTGATTTGCTTATTATACTTGGCCTGATTATTTGTATAAAGTGCAGCAATAATAATAATAATTGTTAGGTTTTTTTTTTTTTGAGATGGAGTCTCACTGTGTCACCTAGGCTGGAGTGCAGTGGCATGATCTTGGCTCACTGCAACCTTCGCCTCCTGGGTTCAAGTGATTCTTGGGCCTCAGCCTTCCAAGTAGCTGGAATTACAGGCACACACTGCCACGCCCAGCTAATTTTTGTATATTTTAGTAGAGACGGAGTCTCACCATATTGGCCTGGCTGGTCTTGAACTCCTGACCTCAAGCGATCCACCTGCCTTGGCTTCAAGAATAATTATTTTTAACTAAGCTTTTAAAATTGTCTTTGACAGAACTCTGTTCCATAAGGAATCTTAGATAAGCCTCTTTTTTTATATATATATGGAGTCTTGCTCTGTTGCCCAGGCTGGAGTGCAGTGGTGCAATCTCAGCTCACTGCAACCTCCGCCCCCGGGTTCAAGTGATTCTCCCGCCTCAGCCTCCCGAGTAGCTGGGACTACTGGCACGTGCCACCACACCTGGCTAATTTTTGTGTTTTTTTTTTAGTAGAGACGGGGTTTTACCATGTTAGCCAGGATGGTCTCAATCTCCTGATCTCGTGATCCGCCCGCCTTGGCCTCCCAAAGTGCTGGGATTACAGGCATGAACCACAGTTTTGGCCAGGTAAGACTTTTTTTTAAAGCCGAACCCAGCTATGGGTTTGTACCATCAAATACCTATGAGTTGGGTAAATTTCCTCTTCTCTTGAGGTCCCAAGATAACTTGGGGCTCCTGAGCCTGTTAGAAAGCAACATTCTTTACTTACCTATCAGGAGCCCTGTACAGGGCCTGTGTAGACAAGGTATGGAGGCCAGTTTTCCCAAGGGAGGTAATGCATTTTGAAGGAACTTTGGCAGCTTAAGACTCGGTGGCAAATGAGACATTCACTGGGGTCAGAAGTGGTCTTGTTGCTGTTCTCTACCAGCTGCTGCAATTTCATGGTCTCTGACCCGGGCTTGGTGGTCCTACTCCCTTGAAAGCCGCCAACCCTTGGGGAATTATGGTTTGGCCCCACCCCAGGGAGTGTGGGTCCACTCTCACTTTCTGGAGAAGGCCCAGCAATGAGCTACCCATGTGGTCATTGGGGTTAGCGCCCGAAGAAAGATTTTGAGATAGTTCTATGGAGGGAGTCCTTGTTACAAGGACAAGTTTGCTGTCTAAAGAGAGACTGGATTCATCTATGGGGACAGGTACAGAGAGTGCATGGGGTACCATTGCCTACCACCATTTTGTTCTGGAAGTTGGCAAACAGCTGGGGATTTGCCTTCACCTGGGGATATTGATGAAAGTGTACCTTCAGGTTACCCTTGGTGGTGAAGCCATGACCACACACAGGGAACATGAAGGGTCTCTCTCCAGTATGCATGTGGGAATGGATCTGCAAGGAGGTACCAGTCTCCCAAACCTTGCTACAGTTCTTACAGTTGTGCTTATAGAGGATGGCCTCGTCTTTGGGTTCGACATACATCTCAGATGTTTGGTGGCTTATCTTTCTCTTTCTTGGATGGGTATAATGCCACAGTAGAGAAAGGACTCTGGAAGAGCACAGAACCCAAGCCCGAGGTAGCAAAGCACTTGGGAGCTGAGACACAATGTTCAGGATCACATGTGTCCTATCCAGCTTCAGGGTGAAGGGTGTCAGCCATGGGGTCACAGAGCTGGCAGCAGAAGGGAAATTGGTGAGATAGCTTGGCTTGTTTAAGGTGTCCAGAGACAGACCTTGGCTTCCAGCTTTCTGGCTGAGCAAAGCCACAGCTGCAGAAACTTGCTTGGACATGTGGCTATCTAAGGTCTTCAGGGTACTAGCCTGAGTGGAGGATGTGGGAGGCCCATGAGTTCACTAGAATGCAGATCTGCTCAGTGAGCTGGATCTGCTGTCGTTGAAAGATGCTGTTGGCGCTGGGCAGAGGGGCCAGCAGCACATATGAGCTCAACTGATTTACCACTCCCTTGTCTCCTTGTGATGCCTGAAGAGTCACATTAATATTGACCACTTTGCCTTTGGGTAAATAGCTTATGTTCTGGGGTGTGGATGGTAGGGCAGTCTCTGTCTTTAAGTGCAAGACAGACTCTGCACCCAGCTTCTCCTTTATGTCCCCTTAGCTGCCACCATTTTCCTTGGGACTGTCTCTGCTTGTACTGGGTGACTGGTGGCTTGGTACAGCTGTACAAAAGTCCTCCCTCTGAAGGCACTGGCTCTTCGCTGTCATTCATGGGGAGGACAGGTGGATTTTTAGTGCGATTTTTCTTATGTTCCAAGAATTCAGAGATGCTAACGAATTCTGCACAGCATTTCTTAGAGATGTGAGTTTCCTACCCATGAAGCTGCTTTACCATCACTTTGTCCTCATTCACTTCATCACCATTTCCTGGGTGGTTCATTGGAGCACCTGGCTTGTTAAGATGATGGCTTGGAAAAGGGTGAAAATAGAGAAGTGGAGAAATGGATGCAGGTTGGGTGGTAGGGGTAAGGAGAGTTAGAGAGAAATATAGAACACTAATATATCTTCATCTTGCAAAGTAAGTTGTTAAGGAGATACTATCTATGGTTGATTAAACAGAAAATATAAGTGGATATATGTTATTTAAAGTGAAAAAGATTCCTATTAGAGGAAATAAAAATAATGCTACAACTTTATTGGAAGGAGTGGATGGAAGGTAGGAATGGTGGAATTGAGCTTAATCCTCATCTCTGGCTGGGCATGGTGCCTCACACCTGTAATCCCAGCACTTTGGGAGGCTGAGGTGGGCAGATCCCTCGAGCCCAGGAGTTTGAGATCAGTCTGGGCAACTGATGAAACCCCATCTCTACAACAACAACAAAATATATACAAAAATCAGTCAGATGTGATGGTGCACAACTGTGGTCCCAGCTACTCAGGAGATTGAGGCAGGAAGATCACCTGAGCCTGGGGAGGTCAAGGTGGCAGTGAGCCATATTGGTGCCACTGCACTCCAGCCTGGGCGACAGTGAGACTGTTTCAAAAACAATTACTTGTCTCTCATAACATTAATAGATAATGTCAAAAAAGAAATATAAGCCAGGTGTAGTGGCTTATGTCTGTAATTCTAGCACTTTGGGGGGCCAACGTGGGAGGATCACTTGAGCCCAGGAGTTTGAGACCACCCTGGGCAACATAGTGAGATCCTGTCTCTATGAAAATTAAAAAAATTAGTCGGGTATGGTGGCGGTGGAGTGCCCATGTGGTCCTAGCTACTAGGGAAACTGAGGTGGGAGGATAGCTTGAGCCCAGGAGGTTGAGGCTGCAGTGAACTGTGATCACCGGCATGGGTGACAGAAATATACAGGCAGGGACAAAATATAGATATATATTTAAAAATTCCTCAAATTTGTCCCTGCCTTGGCTGGATGTGGTGTCTCATGCCTGTAATCCCAGAACTTTGGGAGGTCAAGGCAGGTGGATCACAAGGTCAGGAGTTTGAGACCAGCCTGGCCAACATAGTGAAACCCCGTCTCTACTAAAAATACAAAAAAATTAGCTGGGTGTGACGGCATGCACCTGAAATCCCAGCTACTCGGGAGGCTGAGGCAGGAGAATCTCTTGAACCCAGGAGACGGAGGTTGCAGTGAGCCAAGATTGCCCCATTGCACTCCAGCCTGGGTTACAGAGTGAGACTGCGTCAAAAAAAAAAAAAAAAATTGTAGGACTTAGTGATTAACTTAATACAGTGAATAAGGGAGAGGGAGGAGGCAAAGGTGATTTGAAGAGTTCTATCTTGAGTGATTGGGCGGATGTGATATCACAACTGGAGTAAAGAATATGGGGTACTATCTAGTTCCAGAGGGGAGATGATGTGGTGGTTAATTTTATGTGTCAACTTGAGTGGAACAAAGGATGTCCAGATATTTGGCTAAATATTATTCTGGGGGTGTCTGTGAGGGTGGTTGTAGATGAGATTAACACTTACATTGGTAGACTGAGTAAAACTGATTGCTTTCCTCAGTGTGGGTGAGTCTTTTCCAATTTGTTGGAGGCCTTTATGGAACAAAAGACAGGGTAGGGGAGAATTCATTTTCTCTGCCTGATTGTTTCTGAGCTGGGACGCTGGTCTTCTCTTGCAACTGAACTGGAATTTACACCTTGCTTCTCCTTGTTCTCAGGAGACTTGGACTGGAACCATACCACCAGCTCTCTTGGATCTCTGGCTTGCAGATGGCACATCATGGGACTTCTCAGTCTCCACCACTGCATGAGCCAATTCCTTATAATAAATCTCTGTCTCTTTCATTATATATATATATCTGGGAGAACCCTCAATAACCTTGACTAATACACAAGATAAATTCAGTTTTAATTGTATGTGAGGCACTGTAGTGGAGATACATACTAGATGTCCACACACAAGTGGGCACAGGTCTGGGATCAAAATATCTATTTGGGAATCTTCAGCATATGGGTGGTAGTTGAAATCATAAAAGTGATTGAACTCTTCTGGGACTCTCATATATTGTAATAGGATCAAAGGTGGAAAGAATAGATAAACAGATACATGTAGGCTGGTTAATCTGATGGTTGGAATGTGGACTTCATATTCGAGGTACTTGGTGTGTGTGTGTGTATGTGTGTGTGTATTTGTTTATAATGAAGTCAATTGTTCAGTAATGTGCATGTAATAAATTCCGTAGTGTGTGTTGTTCAGTCACTCAACTAATTTTTAAAACTCTTCTGCTAAAGCTCTGAGTTGAAAGAACCCATGGTGGTATTGTTATACGTAAGTATCTTTACTTGATAGACCTCATTGATTACAGTCAGGATTCTGGTAGATAAATTGGGCAGATAAGATGAACTCCTAACGCTTCTCTGGTGCTGTCTGAATAAGGCCTGTGTTTGTCTGGCTGTGCCATACATTTTATTTTCTCTTTCATTCATTTGTAAGTCTCAGCAACAACCCCCTTCTCCAACACCTTGATGTAAATTGCCTTCATACTCTAATAGAACTTGAGAATGTTGATAAGCTCAAACTATGGTATCCTGATGTTTCCATAGTAACTAATGCACACCAAGGGGGAAAAGATGGAGAATAAATGAGAATAACATTTTAACAAGTGAGGGGCAAAGAGGCTTTAGACATGTTATTACCTCTTGTTTAGGAATATGAAAATATTCATCTCCTTAATAATGGGGTTATAAAAGTTGCTACAATGAGACTTGTCAGTAGCCATTTATATTTCATTTTTCTCTATAATCATCGTCATCAAAAGAAGTTAAATGCTTCTCTGCCCAACAATACTGTAGAGAGTGAGTTAAATGGACATAGTTGCCATTTTCCTGTGAACCTGCAATCAGAATAGGACAGGATAGGCCAGTGTCTGTATTCTAGTCTCCCAGGCAGAGTTTTGACCTAGTGGATATTAGGAGGAATGGCGATTCAAAGAAGACAAATCAATGTTGTGGCATTTGTTTGCTTTGATACAAGACTTTACTAGCATCTCAGCACTTCCTTGGTTAAAGGGTGCGAGAATAGGATGCTGCTGTTTCTTCTTTCCTATTTCATAAGAAGGAGGCTTTCTGTAGGCCAGGAAGAGGGCACTCTCAAATAATCAAATTGGTTGGCACCTTGATCTGGAACTTCCAGTCTCCAAAACTCTGAGAAAATACATTTGCGTTGTTTAAGCCAGTGAGTCTGTGGCATTTGATTATGGCAGCCTGAGCAGCCTATACACCAGTCAGTGTACATGCGCAACCAATTAAGCTATTGTTAGATAGGAACAGATTTAGTAAGGGTGAAGAGATGACTTTTTATTTTATGTATTTATTTGAGACAGAGTCTCTCTGTCATCTAGGATGGAGTGCAGTGGTGTGATCATGGCTCACATCAGCCTTGACCTTCCAAGCTCAAGTGATCCTCCCACCTCAGTCTCCCAAGTAACTAGGACCACAGGCATGTGCCACCATGCCTGGCTAATTTTTGTATTCTTTGTGGAAATGGGGTTTCACCATGTTGCCCAGGCTGGTCTTGAACTCCCTCTTGCCTCGACCTCCTAACGTGTTGAGATTATAGGTGTGAGCCACCATGCCCAGCCTGATATTTTAATTTTAGAATTAGAGAGATTAGGCCAGGCATGGTGTCTCATGCCTTTGGGAGGCCAAGATGGGTGGATCAATTGAGGTCAGGAGTTCGAGACCAGCCTGACCAACATGATGAAACCCTGTCTCTACTAAAAATACAGAAATTAGCCAGGTGTGGTGGTGCGTGCCTGTAATCCCAGCTACTAAGGAGACTGAGGCAGGAGAATCGCTTGAACCTGGAAGGTGGAGGTTGCAGTGAGCCGAGATCACGCTATTGCATTCCAGCCTGGATGACAGAGCAAGACTCTGTCTCAAAAAAAAAAAAAAAAAAAAAATAGAGAGATTAAGTTGCCACAGATAAGTGTAATAACTGGTGGGATATCTATCTAACCTAGAACAGAAACACAGAGAGTAAAGGGACAGAAAGTATACTGAATAGCTCCAGGTAAGGTAGATAGCATGACTGGGATTCTGCTTAGCCTGATACCTTCCCCATTTAGAAGAGAAAGGTTAAAAAGCACATTCTTCTTCTTCATCTTCTTATTCTTCTTCTTTTTTTTTTTCATACTCACATCACCTTTTGAAATTAGTCTTCAGTTTAGCTTTTGTGTAAATGAATTCAGAGATTAGAAGCAAGATGTGTTGGGAGGTGCCAGTAGAGTGAGGCTCATCAGTGGGAATGAAAGCCAATTTCCTGGACTTGCCTGGGGAAGGTATATTAGAATGGGGGCCATTTGTTCTCAATGTTCAACTCCCACTTATCAGTGAGAACGTGTGGTGTTTGGTTTTCTGTTCCTGTGTTAGTTTGCTGAGGATGATGGTTTCCAGCTTCCTCCATATCTCTGCCAAGAACATGATCTCATTCCTTTTTATGGCTGCATAGTATTCCATGGTGTATATGTACCACATTTTCTTTTTATTTATTTATTTATTTATTTATTTATTTATTTATTTTTATTTTTTATTTTTTATTTTTATTTTTTGAGACGGAGTCTCGCTTTGTCACCCAGGCTGGAGTGCAGTGGCCGGATCTCAGCTCACTGCAAGCTCCGCCTCCCGGGTTCACGCCATTCTCCTGCCTCAGCCTCCCGAGTAGCTGGGACTACAGGCGCCCGCCAGGTCGCCCGGCTAGTTTTTTGTATTTTTAGTAGAGACGGGGTTTCACCATGTTAGCCAGGATGGTCTTGATCTCCTGACCTCGTGATCCGCTTGTCTCGGCCTCCCAAAGTGCTGGGATTACAGGCTTGAGCCACCGCGCCCGGCCTATGTACCACATTTTCTTTATCCTGTCTCTCATTGATGGGCATTTGGGTTGGTTCCACAAACCTGCATGTTCTGCACGTGTCCCATTTTTTTTTTTTTTAGAAGAAATAAAGAAAAAAGAAAAGACAAAAAAAAAAAAAAAAAAGAATGGGGACCATTTGTCTTGGATGACCAGAGGTTTGGTAGACATCCTCAAGTTTAGACAGGCCTTAGAAGTCAGATGAAAAAGGAGTGTATCTTCATGTTAGACGCTCAGTTTGGACAAGGGAAATTTCGGTGTGTGTGTGTGTGTGTGTGTTTAAAATTTGTGACATTTGGTCTTATAGTCACTGGGAAAAGGCAGAAATTTTGAGGAAAAGGAGTGCTCAATAAAGCATTCTTTTACCCCAAGGTATTTGGTCTCTGTCCTTATTACACCCAAATTAAAACAAGACAGGGAACTATGTATTCCTTGATAAAACGGTCTTCACTTGTAATCTGTATTAGAGTACTTAAAACTCCTGATCAATCAATTATATATCGTACATTGAAATGTAATTAAAATTTTGTCACTGCAACTTTTTCAGACCTCCAATTATCCTTATTTATTTTTTGAGACAGAATCTCCCTCTGTTTCCTGGGTGGGAGTACAGTGGTGTGATTATAGCTGACAGCAGCCTTGACCTCCTGGGCTCAAGCAATCCTCCCAGGCTCAAGCATTCCTCCCAGTTCAGCCTCCCAAGTAGCTGAGACTACAGGTGTGCATCACCTTGGCCAGCTAATTTTTTGACTTTTTTATAGAGATGGGGATCTTGCCATGTTGCCCAGACTGATATTGAACTCCTTAGCTCAAGTGATCCACCTGCCTTGGCCTTCCAAAGTGCTGGGATTACAGGTGTGAACCACCACACCTGACCTAATTTCTTTTTAATCTTTTCACAGTGTGGTATTCAGAGTCTAATAGATTGCTGAAATACATATTTAATACCTCAGTTTTAAATATAAGAAATATGATAATATGACATCCAATTGTAGCTGTGTAGAGGTTTGACTTAAGATCCAAATAGTATAGCTTGGCTGGGCACAGTGGCTCACGCCTGTAATCCCAGCACTTTGGGAGGCCGAGATGGGCGGATCACCTGGGTCAGGAGTTCAAGACCAGTCTGGCCAACATGGAGAAATTCTGTCTCTATTAAAAATACAAAAACGAGCCGGGTGTGTTGGGACATGCCTGTAATCCCAGCTACTTGGGAGGCTGAGGCAGGAGAATTGCTGGAATCCAGCAGGCGGAGGTTGCAGTGAGCTGAGATCGTGCCGCTGCACCCCAGCCTGGGCAACAAAAGCAAGACTCTGTCTCAAAAAATAAAAGTATAGCTTTGTACAATATACTGATATAAAATTAATATTTTCATATAGCTAATATATGCACATGGAGCAAAGTTCCAGAGTTACCAAAGGGCACACACTGAGTATTAGGTCTCTCTTTCTCCCTTATCTCCAAGTTCTCCAGTTCCTTTCCCTGAAGGTAATCACTATTACAAGTTTCTTATGTTTCCTTTTACAGATATTCCACAGTGCATTGATTCTGGAACAGGACATTTCCCCCTCCTTAGCAAGCTCTCAGTACCTGGCAGCAAAAAAATGTTGCTCTTCAAGGTGAAAAACTAATGTTCCGAGTAGTAGCATGGAACAGTGACCACCCTTGTTCCTTCTCAAACTCCTCCTTAGAAATCATATTCCCAGACCAGATCAGCAGACATTTGTCTAAACCACTTCTAGCTGGGCATAACATGAACACAGACACCTTTATCATGAGTGTACAAGAACCCAAACACCTAACACATCCAGACGTTTAATATTTATTTAGTGCATATGTGTATAAAAAGTAGGTGCTTTTGGTAGGTTGTTGAGCAAGGAGGGGGTTGCGGTTTTATGCAAGATGGAATCAGGGAGAAATTGTTGACTCTTTTCTAAGAAGTTAGAGAGAATTTCATCAAAGAGATGCTGTGTAAATGGCAGAAAGGAGATGCAGAGAAGGCATTACAGCATGAGTTGTGGTCTGGGAGAAATGTTGGAATTGGGGTTTGGGATAAAAGAAAGACGGTAGTGTTGAGTGTTGACTCATGAAGAGCACGGGGAGGCATTAGATTGGCAGGAAGAGGCAGTGAAGGGAGAGTGAGGTAATATGGGATTTCCATTTGTGGATAATGAAGGCTTGTACAGGACCTGTGGACAGAAGTCAGTAAAGAACTCTGTATTTACTATGCTTCCTGTATTCCTAGCACTGCAGTCGGAACTATCACTTGGTCTAGAATTTTTCTCTAACCAAGGCGCTAAAGAATGGATTGTGGGTCTGGGTGCTGTGGCACACGCTTGTAATCCCAGCACTTTGGGAGGTCGAGGTGGGTGGATCACTTGAGGCCAGGAGTTCGAGACCAGCCTGGCCAACATGGTGAAACCCCATCTCTACTAAAAATACAAAAATTAGCCAGGCATGGTGGCGCATGCCTGTAATTCCAGCTACTTGGGAGGCTGAGGCAGGAGAATCGCTTGAACACAGGAGGCGAAGGTTGCAGTGAGCCGAGATCGCGCCATTGCACTCCAGCCTGGGCGACAGAGTAAGACTCTGTCTCAAAAAAAAAAAAAAAAAAGAAAAGAGAGAGAGAAAGAAAAAAAAAAAGAATGGATTGTGGGATAGTATGGTGGGTTTCCTATATCATGTTCTTCTCATAGGTTGACTCTGTTTACTAAACAGTCATACCGCTCCCTAATAACTTGTTTTGCATCTATGATCCACACATTTATGTAAAGCAGGGTTCCTTAGCCTCGCCCCTATTGGCATTCTGGTTTGAATAATTCTTTGTTGCGGCAAGCTGTCCTGTGCATTGTAAGATGCTTAGCAGCATCCTTGATGCCAGTAACACTCTCCCAAAAATGTCTCTAGACATTGGCAAATATCCCTTGGGAAGGGAGCAAAATCACCCTCATGGAGAACCACTAGTATAAAGTCCCACAAACTTATGTTTTTTGTTCTGTAAATTCCCCCCACCTTTTTTTTTTTCTTTTTTGAGATGGAGTTTTGCTCTTGTTGCCCAGGCTGGAGTGCAATGGCACGATCTCGGCTCGTTGTAAGCTCTGCCTCCTAGGTTCAAGCGATTCTCTTGCCTCAGCCTCCCGAGTAGCTGGGATTACAGGCATGCACTACCATGTCCAGCTATTTTTGTATTTTTAGTAGAGATGGGGTTTCTCCATGTTGGTCAGGCTGGTCTCAAACTCCCGACCTCAGGTGATCTGGCTGCCTCAGCCTCCCAAAAAACCCCTTTTAAAAAATTAACATCTAAGCTGGGTGTGGTGGTGCCCATCTGTAGTCCCAGGTACTCCAGAGGCTGAGGTGGGAGGATCTCTTGAGCCCAGAAATTAAAGGCTATAGTGCACCATGATTGAGCCTGTGAATAGTCACTGCACTCCAGCCTGGGGAACACAGTAAGACCCTGTCTCAAAAAATTAACATTTAAAAATCTTTATCAAAATAATGCATTGGGCTGGGTAAGGTGGCTCCCGCCTATAATCCCAGCACTTTGGGAGGCTGAGAAGGGTGGATTGCTTAAGCCCAGGAGTTCAAGACCAGCTTGGGCAACATAGCAAGACCCCCATCTCTACAAAAAAATTTTCAAAA
The DNA here is from genome assembly GCF_007565055.1 of Rhinopithecus roxellana. Classification (NCBI taxonomy): domain Eukaryota; kingdom Metazoa; phylum Chordata; class Mammalia; order Primates; family Cercopithecidae; genus Rhinopithecus; species Rhinopithecus roxellana. Next base: position 124,655,507 of record NC_044555.1, on the reverse strand, counting down.
ATTAGCTGGGCGTGGTGGCGTGCACCTATAGTCCCAGTTACTCAGGAGGCTGAGGTGGGACAATGACTTGAGCCTGGGAGGTTGAGGTTACAGTGAGCCAAGATTGCACCACTGCACTCCACCCTGGGTGACACAGCAAGACCCATCTTGAAAATAATAATAATAATAATAATGCATTTATGTAAATAAAAATCACTCATAATAGAAAGCAACTATCTCCTGCCTTGCCCCTGCCTACCTGTAGTCCCATTCCCTAGGAGCTGCCACTTAACTGTGTCTGGTTTGGGTTTTTCTAATGATTTCTGCCATATATATTCACCTGTTTATCCATTTACTTAAACAATACATTAGTTGAGCGCTGTGCCTGTTTGCAGGGGCTACCGTCACAAAATACCACTAGGTGACTTAAACAACAGAAATTAATTTTCTCACAGTTCTGGAGGCTGCAGGTTCAAGATCAAGGTACTGGCAGGGCTGGTTTCCTGTGAAGGCCATCAGGGAAGGATCTGTTCCAGGCCTCTCTCCTTGGCTTGCAGATGGTTGCTGCCTTGCTGCCTCCAAACCTGGTTGTCCCTCTGTACATGTGTGTCCCTGGTGTCTCTTCCTCTTCTAAGGACACTAGTCATATTGGATCAGGGCCATACCCCAATGGCCTCAGTTTAATTTAATCACTTTAGTGAAGACCTTACCTCCAAACATAGTTTCATACTGAAGTACTGGGATTTCAGTATATGAATTTTGGGGGACACTATTCAACCCAAAGCAAGTACCTACTGTGTGCCAGTCACCGTTCTAAACACTGGGCATGGAATAGCCAACAAAACTGATGAAAATCTCTGCTCTTGGTCGGGCATGGTGGCTCACATCTGTAATCCCAGTACTTTAGGAGGCCGAGGCAGGTGGATCACCGGAGGTCGGGAGTTTGAGACCAGCCTGGCCAACATGGTGAAACCCCATCCTACTAAAAGTACAAAAATAGCCTGGCATTGTGGTGGGTGCCTGTAATCCCAGCTACTTGGGAGGCTGAGGCAGGAGAATTGCTTGAACCCAGGAGGTGGAGGTTGCAGTGAGCCAAGATTGCAACACTGCACTCCAGCCTGGGTGACAGAGTGAGACTTTGTCTGAAAAACAAAAACAAATAGAGTAGCCAGGGAAAGCCTCTCTGAGAAGTGGACATTTGAGTAAGGACCTGAAGAAGGTGATAGAGAAAGCCATGCAAATGTTTAGGGAAGGATAATTCTAGGCAGAAAGAACTGCTGGTGCCAAGGTCCTGAGGTGGGAACATGTCCAGTTTGCTCAAGGAACAGCAAGGAGGCTCCTGGGGCTGGTGCGGAATGAGCAAGGGGGAGTAGCAGGAGCTGCAGGGGTTGGGCGATGGTGAGGCAGATGATGGCATAAGGCCTAGTAAACCATTGTCATGGCTTTGGCCTTTGTTCTGAGTGAGATAGCAAGCCATTGGACAAGTCATGGGTGGAAGTAGGTTTCAAAAGAATCTCTCTAGCTGCTCTGTGAATAACAGACTAAAAGGCGGTTGGGGGGAAGCAGGGAGACCAGTAAGGGGAATGTTGCAATAATCCATTTTTTTCTGAATCCTTCCTTGGTTTACCAGCTCTAGACATCTTCTATTGACCTCCTGCTCTGATAGGTGGGGATTTAGCTCACTTCTGCTGCAATGCTGCCTTTTTCTTCCTCCTAATATATCACTAGTTTTAATTTCTCTGTTTAGGTTCCTTCCCCAGAGGCAATCATTCTAATGGTATCTTTTTGTTTGTGTGCCTTTTTGGTTATCTTTGTGCCATTTTTTTTTTTTTTTTTTTGAGACAAGGTCTCACTCTGTTGCCCAGGCTGGAGTACAGTGATGTGATCACAGCTCACTGCAGCCT